>NC_046154.1:77034996-77394996 GCF_011064425.1 Rattus rattus
AATACTGAAATTAATTTATTCATTATATAATAGAAAGGAAGAAAATGTGTTGGAAGAACCTTTCTGCATTTTATACTTCGGTTTATCCATAGTCGGAGTAACATGCTGACACACAGACACTATCTCCACTGAGCAGTAAGAGCGTATGATTCAGGGAGAAAGGGCCAGGTGCTGTACACATTGTCTCCTCTAGTGATTTCCTTTCGTCTTATCAAGGTTAAGAATTAATCCTTTGTTTCTTCTCTTTGCAAAGTCAGCTCTTGTTAGAACATCCTTTCTTTGCATTTGTGCCACCTTCTGGTTCTGTGATATTTTGTATTTAAATAGCAGTCAGGCATCAAAACAAGTGAACTAAGTTCTTTTTTTATTGGATGTTTTATTTATTTTCATTTCAAATGTTATCGCTTTCCTGGTTTCCCCTCTGGAAACCCCCTATCCTTTTTTTTTCCTTTTCTTTCTTCTTCTTCTTCTTTTTTTAAATAATCTTTTAACCGTGACCTTTATAGAACCAGATAGAAGTTACAATGATTAGATACACAACAGCACACAATAAACATCACATTCTAAAGAGGATGGTGTCACAGGATGGCTAGAATAGATGAAAGGAGAGCCTATTGAGGAAAAGTGCATGTGCTACCGCTAGGGCTAGTGGTGGAATCAAGCTCAGATACCCTAAAGTCCTAGCATTTTTCAATATCCTGTATTCTTCACTATAGTTTAGGCTGTACCTTCACAGTTGCCCATGTTGGTCTCCCTGCAGGCACGTTAGCCCCTTAACATACTTTCTAATCTCAGGCCTCTCCTCCTATTGATGTCCAACAAGGCCATCCTCTGCTGCATAAGCAACTGGAGCCACGGGTCCCTCCATGTGTACTTTTGGTTGGTGGTTTAGTCCCTGGGAGCTCGGGGCAGGGGGTCTGGTTGGTAGATATTGTTACTCTTGTTATGGGGTTGCATACACCTTCAGTTCCTTCAGTTAGACTAAATTCTTTTACTTTTTGGTTTTACATTCCTCTGAAGGACAACAGAAACCCCTCAGAAATGTGCTATAAGAGCAAGTGGGTGTTTTGCAATGAAGATATTTATAAAGTATCCCTGAAAAGCAACGTTACAATTACAAAACCAAATCAACAATTACTCTCAAATTTTATAAGTGTTAGAAGTAACTGTGTTAGCAATGACACGTCCTGTATGAGAAGCAGTGATCTGTAGGAAACATATCTGGGTGTGTGATTTGTTCTTGGCACAAAGAGAAATGTGCTGGTCTACTGGAGCTCACTGGGGGTTCTAGCTACTGGTTCTCACTGCTCGACTTTGACAGGCCATTTAACCTTTCCGAACCTCTGTGTATTAGACTGTGAAACGAGTATAGTCACATCTCAGAATCACTGTGACAACTGAAGACATTGTTTATCTGTCTGCCCTGATAATATGTTAACCATTAAAAGAAAGCCAATTAGTTGGTCGTTAGTAAAATTTGATGTTATACTTATTATTTTAAGAGGAAGCATTGGTAATATACATTGTTAAACTTATTTAAACTCCATTTCTTTTCCACTGGTATCTACCAGAATTGTGAGGAAAATCAAATATGAAGCAGAAAGGGGCCAAGGCAAATTTCTGATGTCACATACAAATACAAGATAATAGCACTAGTTAAGTTTAGGTGTTCAAATTTGTTCTCAGTTAAAGTTAATTAAAATGTCAGTTTCCATAGTTTAGGTTGGCACTAGTTTCATGAAGTGAAACACTTAAAATTACAACGGGTAATGAATGTTGATACATTCAGTGTTTCAGATTTTCTTAATTATAATTTACTTATTTAGTCTTCACATATAGGGATCACACGAAGATCCTACACATGCTAGGGAAGTTCTATACCACCGAACTGTGCCCCATCTTTTTACTTACAGTTACAATTTAATTCTAGCTGAGATGTCCTAGATCCCTACTCAGCTGTGCATAGCTCAGATCACATGAAGACAATATGTCCGTGAGTTTCTACTTAAGTATGTACACATTAAACCACATATGGTTTCTCAATTTAGGTTACACACAAACAATTAGTTCAGTATTGGCCGAAGTTGATGTTTAATGATACTGACAATGTTTTTCTTTTAAAGTCTCTGAACAATTAACTTTAGTTTTAATTGGTCTCAATTTAGCATATTAGTTTCATTCAGGTCCTAATCATCAAGTGTTTTGATGTATATCCTTCTCATCAGAAACCTTGAAATTCTACCCATTCTAGGAAAAAGATGATACCTGTTTTAAATTTAGGATAGGCAGACGAGAACCATTAAGTCCCCTTCTCATAAAAGGTTTGCATATTTGTTGTCTTAAGAAATCATTCATTCAATAACAGTAAAGTAGAACACACACACACATATGAAAAGTCTATTTTAGATTTTAGCAATAAAGTACTTTAACAATAGGATATATATATGTATGTATATATATATATATATATATGTATATATATGGATTGGGAGGATTGATAAGACTATAGAATTTCTTAATTTCTTAATACTTCTGAGTAAAATTAAAGATAAGAATATGAAAATTTTATTCTGCCGAGTAAACTATTGTATTCCTATAAAAGTCTCTTGGCTCTCAAGGCAATTATTGAAGTTTATTAAGTCATTCAGTCTCCCTCTCTGGCTTTGGGTTTGGGTGGAGATGGGGCGTTATTATGTAGCCCTCACCAGCCTTGCATCTCCATGTAGCTCAGTCTAGCCGTCCGTTCACAGTAACACTCTTCTGTGCTGAACCTCTCGGCGTGAACCACCGCCTCCAGTAGTAATCTTTGTTTTGTTTTCAAAAGTGCATTTAACAGAAAGTGAAGCTTTATAGAAGTGGAAGTATACTAATGTGAAGCCATGTCATTAACATAAAACAGTCTTCAAATTTATGACTATAATCAATAATATATTCATGGGGCCATACTAAGGGAAAATACACTGTAAGAAATGGATTCCTTTTTGCTCACCCAGGTTGTGTGCTCATGCGCACATCAGATACTAGGATCTTTATCATGAGAGTTAGGCCTGTAGCACAAATGTGTGTGTTAGAGTTCTCTGCATGAGAGTTAGACCTGCAACACTAAAGTGTGTCCTAGGTTTGTCCATGTGAGAGTTAGGCCTACAATACAAACCTGTGTGCAACACACACTTTGGAAGAAGTCACAGCAAAGAATAAGAAGACAAGGACGACTCTGGCACCCAGAATCCTTCTAGTAGGCCCATTTCTTCTTCTTTTCCAGGAAGAATCTTCTGGAGTCTTTTATGGAAAAAGAACAAACTGAACTTATTTAAGATGCTTAACTAATTTAAGATGCTAATGTGCCTAGTACTAAAACATTCCTCTACTTGTTTTGAAGTGTCTTTTGTCTATTTCTAATAAGTTAATAAATTTAGTATTAATTTTCATCTCTCTTTCGGAGGGCAATATTTTATTCATGTACAGAAAACATAGCAGTATATACTTAACCCAGTTTAGTGGTGAGTTCCTTGACCTTGACCTTTTCCAACTTTGCAATGTAGGCCATTGGTTTTGGACCCAGCACCTTGCCTCCCCAGCGGCAGCAGATCTCATCCTTATATCTTCTGCCAGCCTAGCCAGAGCTCTTCTGTCTGTGAGTAATGCGTGTGAGGCGACAGTGGCAAATCGTCTTGTGGACTAGTCGTTGCCTGACCTTCCTCTTGATGATGCAGTAGAAAACCCTAATCTTGTGATAAAGAACAGGCAAGAAGATCATCACTTCAATAGTATCTAAGTTGGACATCCCCCTTGGCCTGCAACTTTCTTTTTAGCATTGGACAGAGGCCTTTACTTCTTCTCCTGCTTTGTCTCTGGCCTGTATTTGTGGTAGGTTTGCTAAGCTAGGTAGCTGTTGGTTGATCCAAGGCCTGAGTGAATTGGTTAATGTCAGGAGGTACATTGAGTCTCCTATAAGAGATGACCCTTATCCACTGTTGAGCAGTGTAGTGGGACCATTTGAAGGAGTGAGATCTCATTTGGGCTAAACGTCTTGTCCAGTGCTGAAGTACTTTTCTCTAACAGGAGATTCACCACATTTTCTGCCACCTGCTTCTTGAGGACTGCTGAGTCTAGGGACACTTTCTTCCTCTTGTCTTTCTTTCCTTTGGGTGTCTTATAGCCATATCACCCTGACCGTGCTTGATCTTGGAAGCTAATCAGGGCTAGACCTAGTTAGTACTTGGGTACGAGTTACACTTTCTATATGAGTTTGCTAACAGAACTTGACACAAAAGCTTTTGTGAAAGAGCTTGATTGGTGTGGTTACCATAGCAACATGGTTGAAAGGAAGAAAGAATTCCTTTAGGAACCTTTTCTAAATGCTGTTTTGTAACCCATAACGATATCGCTGGCCTGCTATCCTGTGTGAAGGGAAAGAGATCACTTTGAGGGTCAACCTGGTGTCTTGTGTTCATAGATTATGCTAAGCCATCAAGACTGCTTGGCTCCTCTCACAGTCCCATAGCTGAGCTAGTTCTGTTCTTCAGGATTCTGAGAGAATAGGAACCTCACACAGGAGCTCTTTATGTCTGAAAATGCACAGAGGAAACTGGATCCCGACCAACAACCAAATTCTGTTCATCATACTTCCTAAAGCTAATGTCTGCTACCGATTTTTAATTCCCTGTTTATCTTTGTTTGAAATTCTTCAATTTATCAATAATTTGTTTTGTGTGTGATGCTGCTGCTTTTAGGAGACAAAAGGGTTTTAACCAGTAAATAGATCAGCAGGGACTTCATTTAAAACCTTTCCTGGTGGTTTGGTATTCTGGAATTACTGTAAACCCCAAGGCTTATATTTGCACTTTGCTTTGTTGTAGGGTAAATGTCTGCTCCATTATCACAGCAACTGTGTACAGAAACATATCAAATCAGTCAAGTACCACCATAGGGTGTTTTCCAGTGCTTAAAGTGACCTAATGTTTATTTCGCTTAGACCCTCAATAATAACAGCAGTCAGGCCTACTCTGACTATTTTTCCAATCAGCCACATGCTTGCAATTTTTCCCCTTTTACTCATTCGTTTAGGACCTTCGTATCAGATGCTTCAAATCTGACCTGCTGGCTTTAAATGGAGAATCATAGCTAAGGGTGTCAAGGTGTAATTTTGTAGAGGAGGTAAGAAGGAAAAATTGCTTTATATTGATATGCATATTTAAGGCACCGTGACACATAGCTTCTAACTTTAGGATCCTGTGATTGCTAACAGCATTCATACACAATAACACGATGAAATTAAATTTGAGGGATGCTTTTGAAGAGTAATCCTTTGAATTCAGTTCCTAGATGTTTACTTATAATTTTCCAAACCAATGTTTTGTTTTGTTTAATGTGAGTTATCTGAAATGATCCCTTCATTTAAACAAGCTATTAGAAATCTCAAATTACGCTTTGAGTGAAATTCACTTCAACTCTCATTATATATATTTAGGAATTTGCAGATTGTCTTGGTATGTTCTATGTTTTTGGTGGTATGCAGTTGTGGTGACTTGCTTTAGGATAGCCACAGCTGAGACATGACTCAGAGACTGTATCTGATGCTGAGCTTGAAGCCAGGTCCTCCTCTTCTCCTCTTCTGCATCCTCCATTTCCTTCTCCTCTAAATAAAAATGAAGTGGAAATAGAATCAAAATACCAGTTTTATAAAGGCATACCGTTATAAAATTTGAAAAAGTAGAAGGCTCATCCACTACCAGAATTGGAGGTATAAGATTGCTAAACCAGATTTGTTTGTACTTAAGAGGAACACTCTCATATAGGCAAAGAGGGAGGGGGAAGGGCGGATGTGGGATGGGGGCTGGTGGAGGGATAACAGGGAAGTGGGATATCATGGGATGGAGGGATGGTAGAGGGGTAACCTGTAAGTGGGATATCATATGATATGCAAATGAATGATTAATAAAAAAGAAATAAAAAAAAACACACGCATGCATGCACTCATGCACGCACAGTATGTGTTCTAACATACTGTGTATTGGAATGAGCCTCTCCCTAGATAACACGAATGAATGCACCTATACATGGAATCTCAGGTTCCATTATGGATGCCACTGAACAAGGTCAAGGGCTTCTGTTTATTCTTTATCACGTCCGTAGGCATTTACATCCCTTGGTAGATATACAAACTGTGCTGTGACCATGTGTGTGCTCTGCATATCAGCATAGACAACATTCCTCCAGTGAGGGTTTCTCGTCTCCCCTAATACCGACCATTTCACGTTGTTTTCTTCAACTTCATGTTGTATTGTGTCTCAGCCTTGCGACTGCAGCCTTCTGTGTGCGCTTACAGTTTTAATATATTTTGACTTGCCTAGGTCAGCTAGGGTCTCCTCTCTAGGTATTTGTTTTGTTGTTTCTGTCCTTTCTTTGGTCCCCTTGCTTTACTTTCTTTTATGGGGCATACTGTTTCGAGCTCCTTCTGGTTGGCAGCTTTTCCCTGCTTCCTGAGCACCGCTTCCCCACTCCTTCCTTCCAAACACCTCGTCTTGGCTCTCAAAGCTGTGCTTTCTCAAGAGATTGTTCCTGCCATCTGCCCTCTCATTCTCCAGAATGACTCTCCATGAACCTGCGTGGAAGGTAGCTTGAGTAGATAGATGCGCTGCTCAACGTGATTTTATTTGCGTTTTTGAAGTCCAGTCTCATTATGTAGCTCCGGTTGCTTTTGACTTCACCGTGTCATTCAGGCTAGCTTGAAATTGTGGTCCACTGACTCTCACTCCAGAGTGCTGGGATTCCTGGGCACGGGTCACCTGTACTCAGCTGTCTGTGCACCTTATTTGTTTTGTTTTTAAAGGAAAAATTAAAAAAGGTTTTATTTATTTTTACTGTTTTGCCTACATGGATGTTTGAGTACTCATGTGTGCCTGGTGCCAGTTGGAGGTCAGAAGAGGGCATCAACATTCGTAAAACTGAAGTTACGGATAATCATAAGCTGCCATGCAGGTCCTGGGAAAGAAAGGCAGGTCCTCTGTAAGGATAGCCAGTGCTCTTAACCATTGCCATTGCTCCAGTCCCATTATTATGACGTTTTAACCATACCTTTGTGGCTATTGGATGACCTAAACTCTTTACTGGGCTTCAAGATAGCACCCTAGATTCTTTTAATAGATGCCCAAAGCCCACTTTACATGTGCACAATTTGTTTTCAGTTTTAAATCAATAAGCACTTATTGAGCATCCATTGTGTGTCTGCTGCTGTGCTCTGCGGAGGCAAAGACGCATGATCCATGGCCTGTGCTCTTTTAGAGATTAGCAATTTGGAAGGAGGCAAGTCAAAGTCTGATTACACTCCAGTGTTCTGTGGCACAGGAAGAAGGAAAACACTCAAGAGTTGTAATTAAATCAGACTAGGAGTGGGAAGAAAGGTGAACCAGAATCAGAGAAGGCGCCACACTTAAGGCTGTCAGTTTCCTGGAGGTTTTTTTCTTTAATAAAGTAATTTCTTTTGTAGAATTACAAATTGGGAGTTTATTTTAAGCGTGTATCTGTAGAACTCAGCCCAGCATCTCATATATGTTTACCAAATGTGTGAGTGCAATTCTGTGACTGAAAGGAACATGTTTCCCCCTACACACCCCTGTGGAAGAAAGAGAAGACAGAAATACTGTCTTTTGCTCTTTTAAGTTTCAAGGCCATTTTGGATTTGAATCCCATACTCCTTAATGGCTAGTAGCTCCCCCTGACCTCCCACCTTCCTTTCCCCAACAGTTTTAAACTGTTCCCATCTGCAGACTTAATGATGGTACCAATTATTCTTCTCCTCAGATCAGAGCCCTGCCTAGAATTAACCACAGAGGAGATCCTTTGTTATGATCCCTTTGAGACTCACTCTGTTTCATCCATAGTTTTTCATTAGGTGTGGCCTTTCTGTCACTTCATAGCTATGCAGTGTGCATCCTACTTTCTCAGATTATTGATGAGTATAGAGAACTGAAAACTGTAAAAATCACAATGTAAGTCACCCCTTGCTTCTTGCTCTTGATGTATTAGGGTATTTAATCTATCAGAACTTAGATTATCTTAGTTGCTAATTAATTTATTTGCATACTTATTTGTGTGTATGCCTGTATGCCTTTAAGTATGGTTTGGGGGATGCCTGAGAATATCCTGCATGAAGCTTTGCTTCTACTATAGAGGTTCTGGTGTTGAATTCAGGTCACCAGGCTCTGTGGCAAACCCCCTCACCTACTGAACCATATCTCCACCTCTGAGATTAGTTTGGCAGGACTGAGTCTGCACCAATCTATTAGTTATTACTCAATAATCTATTTTCTTTTACATCAAGGGAACTCGATGTTCTCTTCTTTTTTTAACTTTTCTCTTGAGTGTCTGCTTAATGTTTTTATCTTATTATATACTTTCTATAGTGCCTTGCCATTTAGAATAACCTGGTATGGAGTCTAATATCTCCAGGATCTTCAGTCTGGAGTTGAGGTTACATGTTTGCATCACTAAGTCTGATAAAAGGATTTCTTGCTCTACAGTGTTTCCGAGGTAATTTCAAGGTCATTGCTTTCTTTGAGAATGTTCTTCCATTTTGTTAACCTTTAAGTACTCTAAGCAATGTTCCTGAGAGTTTATAGCATTTGCACTTTCTCTGGTATCAGTGGCATTCTTTAAGATGGTTCACTGAAGATCAACACAAGTTCTACTAAAGAGTAGAAGAGTGAAATAAACTCATACAAAATTTTGCCCAGTGTCTTCTTTTTTGTGCTGATCTTTCATTCTTTTTCCAAAAACATAGCCTCTTTTATCTGTACAAGAGATGCAGTCCATCGCTTAGTTAGCTTAGCAATATTGGGAATACAATGATCTGTAGAAGAAATTTAAAAATAATATTTTTAATAATTCTTTATCCCCTAACTTATTTGAATTGTACTCTGTTTTGACCATATTTATCCCCCATGTCTCCATTCCCCCTACTTTCTGATAATGTTGTATATTCCCATCTCCTGCCACCAATGGAGTCCAATTAGTGTAGCCCAAACACTCTTCTATGGTTGACTGCTCTGCAGCATAGTCAACCTACCATGGCCACATTTAAAGATAAATGATTTATCATCTCAGCAGTGAGCAAATGTCAGTAGCCCTTCAGCTAAGGGTGGGACATCATGCATGCCTACCACCACCTCCCTCCAAGCTGGGATTTTGTCTGGCTTGTTCTTAAACCATTCTTAGTCATGCTGTCACAACTTCTGTGAGTTCATGCATCTGTAAAATAGTTTCTTTAGTAGTAATTCATTGGCCCTGACTCTTACAGTCTTACTGCTCCTTCTTCTGTAGTGATCCCTGAAGTTTGGGGGAGGGGAATGATATGGACATCTTATTAAATCTGAGAACTCCAGTCTCTTATTATATGCATGGTGACCTGTTGGGAGTCTCTGTGTTAATCCCCATTTACTGTCAAAATGCTCTGATGAGAGTTCAGAGATACAGTAATCTATCAATATACCAATAAGTCTTCCCCCCCCAATATTATGTCAGTTTAGCAGAGTAATAAACTCCTATCTTCCATAAAGCCTATGGCCTATCAACACATAGGTTTTTGGTATTTTTAAATAATGGTTCCAGTATGGGTTTTAAGTTATAGAATGGGACTTAAAGTCTACCAGAGCTTGGTTGCTGATCCCAATATTATTCTTGCCACTGTTGCAACAGTGCGTATGTCTGGCAAGGAAAAGTATTACTGTAGCCTATTTGGTTTTATAGTTAGGTAAGACAGATGCTTTTCCCTCAAGTAGTATGCCTAGGACCTTCTACTTCTATGAAAACCAGCTAGTGGAGATGAAGCTTCAGGGTTAGTACCTGCCTCATTTTTTTTTATTACTCAATATGTTGTGTCTTCCAAAATAAGGTCTTACTATCAAGTTCAGAAAGGTATACGATCAGTGGCAATCACCTGTAAATTTTAGTGAACTATGGGACCTCACTGGCCAACAGCTCAAAAAGAAGTAAGCCATTCCTGATACTGAGATTTTTATTTGCTAGAACAGAATGTCTGGTTGGGATATTGTACCAGTGTTACATGGAAATTCTATATAAAAATCTGTTTACATACATATATGTGTACGAGAATGTATATGTATGTGTTTGGAAGCTTACATAATGGTAGGTTTCTATATGACTTTTTCAAAAGGCTTTTATGGTTTAGTTATCCTTCTCACTATTCTACCTTGAGTGTCAGTATTCTCTATGCAGTATGACCTGACCTTTATAAGAGTGGATAAAATGTGTGAGCATAAGCAAGCAAACAGATAAGTAAGCAAGAAGTGAGCACACATTAATTTTTCTGTGTTCCTAACTGTGATGTGACATGCCCATTTGATTTTAAATTCCTACTGCCGTAGACATGACTAAGAACTTTGAGCTCAAATAGACCCTCTTTTCTAAGTTGCTTTTTGATAGGATATTTTTATTAAATCAACAGAAATGAAACTAGGATACTGAATTTGCATAGAAAACGACCAATTTGTAAATGCTATGCAAAAGAATCAGCTTCAGTTGTATATGTTGAAACAATGACCATTGCTTTATTTTTGTAATTTCTATACTTATCACTATTTTTATAGATATTTTAAAGTTTGTAATTATTAAATTATTTTATGAATAGGTGCATATAAATATATAAACATTCCACCTCAGGAAGCATTGTTTTGCCAAGTCAGTGCTTTGGCTTGACCTGCTATGAAGTGCAGAGGAAATATTTTCCAGTATGAGGCCATAGGAGACAGGTGCTGGGGGTGGGGATGCGTGCTCCTGTGTTGATTTACCTAGAGATCAAGGACCTGACCAGCATCTCTTAGTTGGTTTTAGCTCCTTTTTTTCTTTCTTTTTCCTGAATAACTTCTGAAATGAGTTGCCAGAAAGTCTGTTGTAAGATCTACTTTTAGTGGAGCCAAATATTTAAAATTTAGAAGTTAAAAATAAAGAAAGAAAAAAGAAAAGAAGGAAAGAAAGAAATCACTTCTTGATCATCGGATAAATCCAAGTGTATCTTCTTGGGACAGCAGGCAACTAATGATGAAGGTTGACTGCTGCTTACGATGGGATAAGCTTTACAGGTTCCCATAGTCTCTGTCCATGGGAAGACCTAGGATACAGAGAAAAGATCATGTACCAAAGCCAAGGAGTCATATATGCTGTTTGTATCCAGGAATGATTGTGTGTGCTTCATAGGTTTTCAAAGTTCACACTATGAAAATAAGTGCCATCATTCAGTAAAGTTTTGCAGTTCTTGTTTTCAGAAATTAAAAAAAATGACTATCAACAGTGATTATTTGGCTCATTATACAAACAGCCCTACAGTAATAAACACCCTTTGTGTGGCAGAGAGGCATATGTTCCTCATATCTATCAGGGCAGCACTTTGGCCAAGAGGCCTGATGAATTGGCTTGTATTGTCTTGTCACAGCTGTCACAATGGCTCTGATAGCAGGTGATAGTTCTGTTAGAACATGTCAGCTTGGTGCTTATCTCTCCTGACATCTATTGAGGGACTCTCCCGTTTAGATTTGATCCAGACAATGACCTTGATATTACTGGGGAAGAATAGAGGATCACAGTTATTGTTTCATGATGGAGAGATGTGTAGCTGGTGCCTAACACCTATCATATTAAATTATCAACCTGAAACTGATAATGTGATGAGTGCTCATTCTTGAAAATACAGCTGTAACAGCTGGTTTGGTACATTGACTACAGCTTCCACCAGCTCGAGTACAGGGATCTGCTGAGCTAATCTAATGTGTGTCACTATGCTTTCAGGGGTCTTTGCAGGGACTCCGATGCTGTAGGTTAGCATCAGGTTTGGGGTAAGATCCTTAAGAGATCCTTTGGAACCAAGAAGTAGGAAAAAGGCAATAGTTTAACTGACGAGGGTTTTACGTTTTGTTTTGTTTTCATTTAAACAAATTTCAGGGAGGCATAAATGGCAGCAAACCTAAGCTTTGAGGTGCTGCTCAGTGTTGGATTCCTGGCTTTACTGTTGGGACTGTGAGTGTTTGGAAACCTTGCTTAAGGCTGAGAAGATTCTAGTCTCTCATCTGTGAGGTGAAGATTCTAGTCCCTCATCTGTGAGGTGCAGACGCTTCTACCCTGGCTGCTTAACACTATTTGGCATTTATAAGAAAATTGGAAGTGGTATTTTGTTTGTTTAGAGAATATATCAAACTATAGTAGTAGAACTGTTTTAGTCATTTGAATATCTAAGTATTTTAAAATATCAAAATGTGACGTAACAGTATTTTAGATTTGGTGTTTCTTTTAAAGACAGTTTCATTATTTACTCTACGCTTGATAGAATTCATTTTGTCTCAGGATCTTTAATGCTATGATTAGAGATGTCCTGTGATGCCTGGACAGTGGAGAGATAGAGGATATTGTGCTGAAGTGCATATCAACCAATGAGAAAATATAAATTTGAGTACCAGAAATGTAAAGGTATGTGGTAAGCTTACTCACGTCATTTCTGCTCTGCTTCAGCCCTATGAAACAGTAATTCCTAGATTTTCTCCTATTGTGTTTTTCTCTGTCTCTTAGCGTCTTTCCTCTGCCTGGCACTCCTTTTCTCTCTCTGTGGTCTTTCATATCTCTGTGATCCAGAAGTTCAAATGCTTTGTTTTTGTCAAAGCCTGTGGTACTACAGTGCGTATGAACTATATCTGACAATGTAGGTCTACAGTTCTTCAACTAGAGTTTAATTCAGTGAATTCTAGTCTAGACCCGAGGATTCAAATGTTTATTAGCATCTCATTTGAATCTTATGCAAACGGCCTTCGGAAACACATGGGTTCTGAGCACATATTACTAACATCCAGGGATCATTTATAGAATCAAATGAGATTGGGTATTTTCAGGATGGTGTGGCATAGACAATTTATAGAGTCAAAGACATCATTGTCTATTATTTTAAGTAAAGTCTGTGGGTTTACTTCAATAACTAAGTTGGCTTTACGTAAATGTGAAGATCCAGCACACAAGGATTATTGGAAGTTTCTGGGGTGCACTGTAGTATACCATGCATTTGACCAGTGAGTTAAGACAGTTTGGTAGTGGATGCTCTTTCTTTGAAATAATCAGGAAGCCATATATGCTTTTTTATGAGCACAGTGAACTTTATTGGTGGTAATAGAGAATAAGTTTTTGTCTTAGGTTTTATTGCTTTGAAAAGATGATATAACCACAGCAACTCCTATAAAGGAAAGCATTTGATTGGCCTACAGTTAAGTGGTTTGGTTCATTGTCATCATGGTGGAAGCATGGTGCTACACAAGTAGATACGGTGCTGGAAAAGGAGCCAAGAATTTTATATCAGGATTGGCAGGCAGCAGAAAGGAAAGTGTGCTACTGGGCCTGACTGAACTTCTAATACCTCAGAGCCCACCATCAGAGATCGACTTCCTTGAGCAGTATCTCACATATTTCATTCAATAAGGCCACCTGTCCTAATCCTTTCCAACAATGCCACTCCCTATGAACCTGTGGGCTCAACAGAATCATCATTGTCATCATCATCATCACCACTATCATCATGCCCTTCTTTTTCTTCTCCTCCTTTCTCTTCATCTTCCTCTTTTGTCCTCCTCCTCCTTTTTCTTCTGTAAATCTTGGGAAAGTGTGAGGGGATATGTTTCATACATTAAAGGCTTAGCTTGGGTCATGGACCACTTTGAGGCATAGAGCTTCTCTTTTTCTCTTAGGCTTTTGTTGATATAAGTGGTCCAGGGCTTTTTATTGCATGGATTCCATTTGAATTATGAAGTCTACCACACTGTTGCTTTAGGCTATATTTGTTGTCATACACAGAAACCAACTTGACTATGTAGTCTTAGAGGGCGATTCCAGCCCCAGTGTTAAAGATAAAAGAGTAAGTGTCACTGTTAAAGTTTCTGGAGATAACCTGAACCTCACTATAGCTGGGTATGCCCCTTAGAGAGCTCTCTGGTGCCTCCACCTTCGTCATGTAGTCATACGTGGCCGCTTTCTTCATGTATCAGGTGAGGTCCGTGATAGAAATTTTGGGAGTTTCTCATTCAGTTCTTGAATGACCTTACTTAAAGCAATATAAGGGCCAGTGGATTCAGTGATCATGTTCTGGACAGTCCCTATCATCAGGGCTATCCAAGATTTTCAAGGTGGCAGTGAAGGGAGAGACTGTGGTCAAGAGTCCCTCAATAACACCAAAATTGTCATGAGGTGTTGCAGTCAAAAAGAAAAGGTGCACATTTGTACTGCTTTGTGCTTTCTCTCCTGGACTCCCTCTAACCCCAGGCGCTCCTCGGGTTGTTCCAGCGTGGCACTTTTGCTTTCACCCACAGTTCCTTTGGTGGATTGTTACCAAGCCAGGCATACACATCCCAATTCTGTGGCAAGCTTGGTGCGTCCTGCCACCGCACCTTCTCTTGAACTCAATTTAGTCTCCACATGAAAGAACACACCACACAATTACCTCTGAGACAATTGATAAGATATAATTTGCCCATCTAGACAGCACCCATCCCTTAAAAATAGTCATCGCTGCCACCAAACCCAGTCACTGTTGCTGATGCCAAGAAGCGTTTGCTGACAGGAGCCTGACATGAGTGTGTCCTGAGAGGCTCTGCCAGAGCCCTGCCAATACAGACCAGGATGGTGGCAGCTAACCATTGGACTAAACAAGGTGACCTCAATGGACGAGTTAAAGACTGAAGATGCTGAAGGGGGTTGCAACACCATAGGAAGAACAAAAATATCAACCAACCAGACCCCCTAGAGCTCCCAGGGACTAAAACACCAACCGATGAGTACACATGGAGGGACCTATGACTCCAGCTACATGTGTAGCAGAGTATTGTCTGACATCAATACGAGGAAAAGCCCTTGGTCCTGTGAAGGATCATTTCCCCAATGTAGGGTAAGGCCAGGGCGTTGAAGTTGGAGTGGATGGGTGGGAATGGGAGTATCCTCATAGAAGCAGAGAAGAGAGGGGGTATGGGAGAGGGGAGAAAGAGGATTACATTTGAAATGTAAATACATAAAATGTCCAAGAAAAATAAAATTAAAAAAATAGTCATAACAACCTGTGTCTATGTGCAGAGAGGAATCTTAACATCTGTTGCCGTGTTCTCCCAGCTCCTCTTCCTCCCTGTGGCTCCTCTCCTGCTCCTCCTTTCCTTCTAAACATCACTGTTCCCTCCTCCCTTCCTTCTCATGCAGTCACAGGCCTCGTTTTATCTTGTCTGCCTTCACCTGCATAAGGACAGCAACCAACAACAATGAAGTTTCCCATGAGGCCTAAGCAGTTGGTAGTTAAGGAGGCATGCTGACAATCCTAAGAGGGTTTCCTCCTGCTCTTTATGCATCACTGACATCAGGACATCAGCAGAAAGGGCAGAGATGATGAATATTTTGGTCCCATTCTTTAAATGAGCCACAACTCTCTCCAAGGCGGTGAAGATGCTAGGAGACTCTACAAAATATTTGGGAACAACAACGGCCCATTTAATATTGGTGGATTCTTGCTCCTGGGGGGTGGAGATGCCCTTCTGTTTGCTGCTAGGGTTCTCATTCACGGACTTGACTGCCCCCAGGAACTTCCTATGGTTAACATCAGACTGGAATATTGTGAGGTCAGTGAAGGAAATATTGATGATGACAGAGTTGGAAGAGAGTCCTCGGGACCCAGCACTTTATATAAACAAATTCATTTCCTGTGACCTTTACCACAGGTCTCAGGAACAGTCTGGCACTGGGCGAAATGATGCAGCTGTCTCTGGAATAGAGCAGAATAGAGAGCCAAAGCCACATATATTTTAAATTCCCACTAGCACACAATTTTTTGATTTGGGTTTTCATTGTCATTATTTTAAAGTTGGCATGTGTGGAATTAATTTCATCAGGACTTTCCATGTAAAAAACCTAGTGATACATAGCCTTCATGGTGAACGAAGCAGGTGGAGGCAGGGTTGGTTGCGTTCGGCTCACCCACATTCTTTTGTAGTCATACACTTTACTTTTTAACCTTTTGATTTTCAGCTCACAGATCAGTTAAAGGAATGAAAAGCAGGGGCTATAGTAGGCTTTAAAGTAGTTCCCAGGATAAAGGCGTACAGCAAAGTCAACTAGGGGACTCTATTTCAGCTTGTACTGAATGCATGAGATTCCCATTGCTCATCAAATTTGTCCAGAACAGTGTTTGGATTTAAGCTCCTCATCACTGTGTGGCTTTATATGAGGAATGCTTGTGTTCAGTAGGATGCATATTGGTTAGATATTAGATATTAGATATGCCTCACATCCCCAGCCATTCATCCCTCTTGTAGGTGTTTCATTAAGGGAGGTGTATCTCTAGGAAAAAAGGGAGGGCTGTAGATGTGAAAGACGGCGCAGCAGCAGCAACAAAACCCAGAAAGCTTCGGTTTAGCGAGCAAGTTCAAGTTCTGAATGACCATGCGAGAGTTTCTGCATTTTATTTCATAAATGTATTTAACGGAGAGATGATTAAGATATGAAGTGAACTTTGACCAAACCCATATTATTCCAAAACAGCAAAATCATTTATAAAAAAGCAATTCTAACTTTATTAACCATTCACAAATAAAACTACCCATGTAGAGATCTAGTGAGACTTTCTGAATAATAGTTCAATCTATCCTAATGTGCAGTTGCTTTGTTTGTTTGATTACGGTGATTATAGTGTTCATTAGTACTGACTGGGTAGGTGCACCGACTCATATCTTTAGATAAGCTACGGTCTGTGAAATCTCACAGCTTCTATTCTCATCAGCTTTAAACTGCACTTTCTACTTCTCCCAGTGTCAGCAGCTATTCCTTTACCATAAATATTTTTATCCCTGTAATTGTGATGGAACAAAGACAATTCCCGGTTTTTCTTGCATTCCGGTTGTCCCAGTTATTACCCTGGTGACAGAATTGGGTTTTTGTTTCCATGGACTACGTTATATCAGTGGGAATGTATTTCTGGTACCTTTATAGTACCTCTCAGCACAACAGTCAAATGGAAGGAGCAGGTTTGGATACTGAACATGGGCAAAATGATTTTAAAATATGTTTTTTAATAGGGATCCATATACATATCCTATTAAAACCCACTCGAATATATGTAATGTAAGACATGTCTGAGAAGCTTCACAGTTTGTTAGGATAGAACAGTGATCATGCTATTCTTAAGCCAACCAAGATGGAAATCTGTGCTACAGTCCTGCCTTAAGCACATACAATTCAGCACTCGTCAGTGCTTACTTACTGGTCGGTGGTCTCAGATCATGAACTTTGGAAGCTACACAACTCACAGAACTTTAAGGTGGTTTTGAGTGTGGCAGGGACTATTTATATCTCTGGAAGGACAGAGATCCCAGCTTTGAATGTGTTCATTACACATGAACACAGGTTCTCTGTTCTCACAAAATCAGAAGACAGTTGTGGTTTGGAATTTGAAACCAATCTACTGGCAAGGCTTTTGAAAAGTCTTTGAAAATGTGATATTTATGTACACACAAAGATGTCCTAGTTATCTCCAAAAATAACCACAAAAAATATATGCTGTAAATCATAGTTTGGACATCCAAAAGACGTCCTGTTTCTATTCATGTATCTGTTTTTCTTTGTGTTACAATTGAGTTTTATAGTCATCCTCTGTAATTGTCAGCTACAGTATAACTTGCTTTGTGGGACCGAGCTACTCAATTTACTAAACATTAGTTTCTCTACTATAATTTGGATCATACCAATCTCATATAATTGTTATGAAATTGAATGACCATAGGCATTGAGTAAACAGCATCTTGATTAGTTTCCCTTTTCCTTCTTATATTTCTAGATTGTAAGAATAGGTTCTGATCCAGCAACGTTGGCCTGGTGGGCTCAGGCCCTACAAAAGGAACAGACAGAAAATTTCTTCCAATAGAGAGACAGAGTCCCTTTTGTTCCTTCCCCCAACCCACTGTGTTAAAACAGAAACAGAAGACAAACTTTCACAGGGTATAGTCAGCAAGGTTTTCTTTTCATGGCCTAGGATGCTGCCATGCCTCTGAGTCACTTATGGCATCTCTGTAGCTATCACACATTTTACATGGGCTTCAGGAGTTCAGTTACCCATCTTCTTCATCAGCCTTTGAACAGTGAAGAGAAGGGGTCATGTCTTAGTTACTCTTCAGTGAACTAAAATGTGACCAGTGGTGAAGTTCTTTAACTTAGAAAGCAGCAGGGACACAGTATTCTACACTAAAGGAAATGTAGGTGTCTCAACAGTAAGAATAGTTCTTTTATACACATTTGTAGTTATATTAGGAAGAGAAAGAACGTATCTCAAAAATAAAGGGAGAAATCAACTAAATATTAAAGGAAAGTTGGGATTTACATTTTGGAAAATATTTTAGCCATAAATATTTTGGATAGTATTCTCTGGCATTTGGAGTTTTTCTATTTTTGCATTAAAATCGTTGTCATGAATAGGGATATAAAATAAACCCTCATTTTTTATAATATTAATATGAATGCAAGGGACTCAAAGGTTAAAGACAATGCTGTAAGGTGTATTTGTTAACAGAATCTGAAAGGGTTGTGCTCTGTAAATGAGGTTTCAAGTGAAATCAGTGTTCTGACTGGCAAACTAATTCCATTTGATTTATAATTTATTATAAGTGGTTCATTCATTCAAGTAAATTGCAAGATAAGCTAAAATTTATTACTACTATTACTGTATTGATATTATTATTACTTGAGGTATTTGTTCACATGAAAGAAATTTTTTTCAAGCTACAAACACTTTACAGGTGTGTCTACCCATCTAAAGATAAAAATGTAGCGAACAAATGCAGTAGTAAATCCATTGCTTGTCAGTTACATCACAATGATACTCTCAGTCAACCCTCTATACTTTCTAAATGATCAGTTAGCGTATGAGCACACTGAAATCAAAAGTAATAGTTTCTCCAAGATCAAGTAACTGCAATGTGCTAACACTTGGGTACATCATTTCCTGCATAGAAGCCTGTAGTTTTAGGACCTTCAAATCTCCTTGGAAGGATGGAAGGGGAATTAGAATTTGTTGTTGGAAATGCTTGGTACGTTTGGGAATATCATGTACTCAGAGTAGCCTTTTTATAGGCACATCCAGATTTCTCTCAGGCACCCAGACTTTTATAGTTACTTAACTTAACTTGTCTCTTTTTTCACTTTTATTTTTGTGTTTTCTTTTCTTTTTTTTTTTGCCATTGGAATAGAAGATATCATTAGAACAGGTTGTGAGTGCTCTGTCATATGGTAGTTAGGCTTGGCTACATAGGTCTTTTAGCCTACTGTTGTTAATGAGATAAAACAAAAAGTCTTGGGTCTCTTGGGCTAACCTTGTCACGAACAGGCATTTCTACCCTCTCATCACCATTTCTGCTCTGCCAACTGACATCTTCAGAACAGGAGAAAAACTGCTTCAAATAATCCTCATTAGTTTATGTATATGGCTGACTGAAAAAAAGTTAGTTCTCAAAAATCTCAAATCACAGAGTGTGAAAGAGAGGGAGGTCTTAGGTACAAAACAAAGATGTTTTCAGATTGGAGTAACTTTCTGGGAAGGATACAGACATTGTCAGGTACAAGGAGGAAGTACATACTCAGTGGGTGAGTGTGGAAGAGAGAGAGAGAGAGAGAGAGAGAGAGAGAGGGAGAAGAAGAAGAAGGGAGGAGGAGGAGGAGGAGGAGGAGGGAGGAGGAGGAGGAGGAGGAGGAGGAGGAGGAGGAGGAGGAGGAGGAGGAGGAGGAGGAGAATGTGAATATGAAACCCGCATACTATCATTGGATTTTAAATTTTGAATAGCTTCTATGTGAACTGTAATGAGAAGAAGATTTTTGGTGAATGAAATTGGTGTGTAGGATGGGAGATTCTGGGAATGGTTGATGGGTTGGGGTCTTCCAGTTATTGGTGCAATTCCCCTTGTTTTGTCCTGATGCAAGGCTTTCTCTTAGGTAATAGGAGTCGTCATGCAAACAGCCAGTTGGATAAGGGTAATGAAACCCACATGGCATTCTACTTAAGTGAAGGATAGTCACTGACCATTTCAGTAGGTTATGCTCCTCTTTCTTGGTTTATAGTTTTAGAGGTTACATGATAGCTCTTTCTAGGAGAGCTCTTTGTTTGTGTCAGCTCTTTGTTAATATTGTATCTGCTTTTCTCCCATGCCCAGCTACCAAACCTCAATAATTTAACACATTTTCACCACTGATACAACGGACTCCACTTGTGAAATGGAACCAAAGTTTCACATGGGCAACAATGAGTAGTATATTGGAATTTTCATACTCACTTTGCTTATATTTTGAATATCACTTACAGAATTATCTAATTTAGCTGTTTACTTCACACCCCCTCTTTCTCTTTAGAACGTTGACATTGTTTGTAGACAATTACAATAGTACAGTCACAAAAGGGCCAAAACTGAGACTCAGGGGATGATGAATATCATGGCACATTACTAGACAGTGCCATTGTTTGATGTCATTAAGGAGCTAGGGGTAATGAGTGACCCTTATCATATAACATCAAAATATGCTCAGAACGCACAAATATTTTCTAAATATCAAGGAAATAAATACCCGAGCACCTTTTTAAATTCTCACAGATGATGTGAAAATGTTTAGTTTATTGTGTAACAAAAATGAGCTAGTCACTACTATTTGAATTGACGATAGCTATCATTGACTTTTCTCTCTTGCTTCATCTGAACATTTGTGACTGGAAAGTAGTCATATACTTGTAAGACTGGCAAGAGAGGTAGTTTGACACGTAGGTGTTATACTTCAGATGTATCATTTTTACTCCTTGAAAAAAATTAAATTTACTCACTGGTACACTAAGTTGGCAGATGAAGACATTAGACTTAGTTTTTTTTTTTTTTTTTTTTAATGTTCTAGACTGCTGTTCAAATCTAACTTGACCTAGAGCTTTCTCATACATTCATGTAGCTTTTTAGTAGTGTAGTTTTCTGACAGAACATACTTTGGTCAGTTTAGAGAATACTGGATGGTTCATATGAAACAAAACAAGAATCCGTTGTCTTTTAAAAATTATATAGATTTTTTTTAATCTAGAAAGCCAAGAAACAAAGTTAGCGTGTATTTGATAACAAACAGCTGCTAGATACCTGATATATGCACGGATCTCCAGCAGAGAGAAGAGAATGGAGTGAGTATTGCTGAATACTGGGCCCAGGGCAGCACGCTTGTGCAGTGTGCAAACTCACAGATGTCAATATTTACTTACCGTCTCTCCACTAATCCGTTATTTTAAATTGCTTAAGGAATTCTGTTAACATTTGATTTGGAGTAGTAGAAGTTTGGAGAAATTTGTGGCTTGAAAGTTAAAAAATAAAGTCTGTTTGTTTTGGGTTTCGGTTTTGTGTTTTAGTTTGGGACAGAGGTTCAAATTGAAGTGACCTGGCTTCTCCTAAGTGCCACTCCTTAATGAGCCATCTCACAGCATCCTGTTTTGCTTTTTTTTTTTTTCCAGTCTGAGAAAAGCAGCCCTGGTTTGACTGGGGTCACATACCAGTCACTGTGTGTGTTTGTGTGTGTGGGTGGGAGAGTGGGTATTAACAGTGTAATTAAGGGGGAGGCTTTCTCTGTGGAGCGCTGCTAAGGTAAATAAGAGTAATGGCTATTCATTACGAAGTGCATCTAAACATGAAGGCTAGATGTTAATTGAAACTGACAGTATTGGCTGTACCGTCTTGATTGAAAAGGCAGCCACATTTTCATTAAAGCTTTTGAGCTCCATGGCTCTCAAGTTTCATTTCTGGCAAGATGGGAGCTGGAGTTTGCTTAGCTAACATTAAAACCCTCAGAGCTGTCAAGGTAACACTGTCTTCCTCCGCTGGTGGACTCTTAACCTGACTGTACCGTTCCTTTTTCTTAACCACTGGGCTACAATTTAGTGTTTGTGCCTTACAAACTGTATAATCCTTGGCCTCCTGAGATAAAGGCAGAAAGGCCTTAAAGGGATACCCTGAAGCAGTTCTCTTTAGTAAATATGTAGATGGATCCAAGGATTCTTGTTCAGACCAACCACAGCAAAACCTCTAGGAAGCCTTCAAAGCAGTGGCTCTCAACCTTCTAATGGTGCGACCTTTTAATACAGCTCTTCATGTTGTGGTGACCTCCAACCATAAAACTATCTTGTAGTTACTTCAGAACTGCAACTGCACAGCTGTAATTGTAATGTAAATATCTGTGTCTTCCAGCGGTCATAGACAACCCTTGTGTAAAGGATCATCTGATCCCCAACAGGGTTGTGACCCACGGGTTGAGAACCACTGCTTTAAAGAGTCACAGAAAATTTGAAGTCATTGCCACCAGAGGACTAGGAATACCTCATGGGCAAAAATAACCAAAGTGCATTCATTTCAAAATGAACAATGACTTATGAGTGTATACATAGGTAGCAAGTATTTCATTAAAACACACGGGTCTTTAATCAGCATGCATACACAGGATCAGCGCTTCATTGCCTTTTGCGTATTATGAATCCTCTTAAGTGCTGTCAGAAAAGCAGAGTTGAGCTACTGTGTCCACCTTCACACCTGAAACCAAGGATTCGGTCCTTATTTCATTCCTCACAGGCACTTAACTGCAGAAAGGAGACAAGAGCCTCTATGCTCTGACTCACAGCTCTTTGTAAATTTATATCAATGAGAAGTCTGATTGAAACAACTGTGTTTATGTGCGATTGCGAGTGGGAGGCACAGTTTCCGATGAAATATATTTAACTACCTGTAAATTTCAAGGAGGCTCAGCCTTTCTGTACTAACTGCTGAATGGCAGCCTCCAAGTAGGTGCTGGAGAAAGGCTTGCTCAATGAATGGATGAGTAAGAACCCCACAGCTCCTTGGTGGTTTGCTGTGCCAGCTCTAGAAAGCATTAGGAAGTCACTCTTTTTAAGATGATTTGAAATATCTCGTGTCGGTTTACACAGTTCTTGTTTATAATGTGCTCTGTTAGCATCTGAACCTCTCTCCGGGGATTTACTTTGCTTAGACCTGCCCGTATAGAATTGTTTGGTTTGCACTCGGAATAAGCCCTATTAGAAAACATTATTACCTGCATCTTTAACACATGGTTGAATGGTTGGTGGAATGGCATATAGGTATGATTGAAACAGAAAAGCACTCCTCTATGAAGTCCTTCATTTGCTTGCTTGCTTACTTTGGTTTGTTGGTACAGGGTCTCATTTTGTACACCAAGTTGCTTCAAGTTGGGAATTTGCTTTTGTGTTAACATGCCCTGGGAAGAATTCTAAAAGCTCTTGTTTCCTAGAGATGTTTCCTTATTGTTGTGTTTCTCTCCCCTTCCTCTCCCCTTCTTTCCCTCCCCTTCTTCTTCCCCCAATTCTTTCCCTCTTCTCTCGCCCCTCTTTGCCTCCTCTTCCTTTTCTGGTTTTTGTTATTACTACTATTGAGAAATGCTTTCCCTGTGTATCTTAGGTTAGCCTCAAATTTTTTGTCCTTCTGCCTCAGCCTCCCAAGTGCCAGGATAATAGCAGTGTACTACCCACCCGGTTTCTTTGTAGCTATTTAAAAAAGGACCTCCACAGGAAGACCAACAGAATCAACTAACCTGGACCTCTGAGGATCTCAAGAGACTGAACCATCAACCAAAGAACATACACAGGCTGGACATAGGCAAATGTGCAGCTTGGTCTTTATGTGTGTCCCCAAAAACTGGAGCATGGGGGGCAGGCTCCAAAGATGTTGCCTGTCTGTGGGATATGATTTCCTATTTGGGCTGACTTGTCTGGCCTCAGTGGGAGACGAAGTACCTAACCTCTGAGAAACGTGAAGTGCCTGGGGTTGGGTGGATACTCAGAGGAGCCCCAACCTGCTCAGAGAAGGGGAGAGGGAATATGGGGAAAGGATTGTGTGTGTGGGGTGACCAGGATGGGGACAGTGAGTGGATGTAAAGTGAATTTTTTAAAAACAATTAACACAGCCCTCCTTCTATTTCAAAAGAGTATATGAAGCCCTGAACTTAATGATCTGGGTCTTAACCTACATCCTCACATTGTTCAGTTAGTTTATTTAAAAAGGTAGTAGAGTAATACTTGCTTGAAAACAAAAACAGGAATAAGGAAAACATGACCACATAAATACAGAAATATTTAGAATATTCAATTTAGCATATATTGCCTGAAATATAGAAAGTTTAATTCAGTAAAATAGAAAGGGTCCATGTCATCCCAGCCTGAGATATTAAACACAGCTTTGGTTTGAACAGTTTTATGCTCAGTTGCTTTCCTCCTCAAAGAAATATTCTGGTCAACTTGTCCACTATACAGGTGTAGTGGACACCAAAATGAATAAATGCACTTCATCATGAAAAGACCCATTCACTTTCGTCAAGGTATTCACAGACTAAAGGAGCCATAAGGAGAAATTGACAAACACACCAAGTTCATTTATACAAGCACAATAAGAAACCCAATTCAGCCAGTGCTCCCTGTGAGACTACTGAAGTAGCAGGTGAGAGATAGTTTGAGAGTTGCATGACCAGATGATGGGACATCTGAGAAGTTATGACCCCTTGCCATGGGCGCCTATCTTGAGATATGAGCACATCAAAGACTTTCCCCAGCTGCGTCATGGAACGCCTAGGCATTCTTTGTGCATGTCATCAAGATTCCTTTTTGCCTCTCTCACTACTTGCAAGACCTACACTGGCACAGAATAAACAGATCTCAATTAAACAGTCTATTTATTTAATAACATTGGAAAATGAATTGAGAGAGACAGTTTGGAATTCATTCAGGAAGGAGGTTTCCACGGTCCCACATATTATAGCTTTGAAAGAACTTGGGCAAATCTCTTGCCCTCACACATTTATGTGGCTTTTACAGTCAGCTACATTTGGACTTTGTTTATAACATGATCAAATTTTGGGAGCTTTAGGTCTTTTGAATATGAACTAATACTAAAAAATACTATGTGATGGCAATTTTCAGCTTACTGCAGATGGCTGGGGAGAGAACGTTGCGGTTAATCAAACATTAGAGTAGCTTAGAGAGTCCAGGATTATTTTGTTGGGGTCATTCAAGCCCATTAACTAGAATAAAACAAAATTTCTTGGCATGTAAAATATTGTGAGCATATGTAGACTAAATTCCATGTTTATTCAGAAGGCCTCTTCAGGTACTAGGGAGGTTCTGGGTTATCAGTAGAGGCACATGACTTTCTCTCTTTCCTAGGATATAGGTTTAATTCACTGGCAGTTCTGGTTATTCCAATTCTGGATAAATTAATGCTTTAGTTTCTTGTCCATAAGACTGTAAGATTACAGCTTTTTTTTAGTTTGCAATGATCTAGTCATCTAGTATGCCAGTAATATAGGGATCTCACTGTTTTAAAGCCTTTTATTGGGATGAGGATTTGATTTGATACATGAACGTAAGTTAACATTTCCAGATTAGAAAGCCATGGATATTTACAGATGTTAAAAAACTTTAAATCTCAGGAGGGAGAAAATTGTCATATTTCATATTCCTACTTCAGAGTCACATACTCTGATATCTAATAAACATTCTGGGATGTAGAATTCTCAGTGAAGGAGTAAGTGAGTAATGGTCATGGTAATGAAGTGTGAAGTTAGTATCATATTTGAGTAGCATTTTGCATTAATATCAGCATCTAAATGTTTCACTGGCCTCTGCTAGTTCCTAATAAAGAATGGTTCACAATTTTATGTTTCCCTACTAAGGAATTTAACATCCAAATTCTACATTTTTACATTTATTTATTTTATGTACAAGTGCTCTGCTGTCAGAAGAGGGCATCAGATAGTCATGAATCACCACTGGGTGCTGGGAATTGTTCTCAGGGCCTCTGGAAAAGCAGCCAGTGCTTATACCTCAGCAAATAAGAGTTAAAGCAAACTGGGAAATGGCAGCACTTACCTGTAATTCCAGAAGTTCCAGGCTTGCCTGTTCTGCATAGCCGGAGGCTGTGTCTTGAAGCACAAACACAAGCAAACACATTAAAGCAGTCCATCCCTATTTATTCTGGTACTTCTATACACTCACATGCTGTCTTTTGACTTCTGTAATTTTTTTCATCTGTGGTACCAGCATTGGGCAGAGTTGATTCACAAGATCTGTATATTTTCATCACAAACATCACTTGGCAATTAACATTTTTAGATATGATTCTTCAAGCTACAGAATCTTTTCCCCTCTTTTGAACTATATGAGATAAAGGAGCATTTTATTATTGTTATTATTATTATTATTATTATTATTATTATTATTATTATTTATTCTTTCACTTTTTTGAAACTTGGCTCTGCTATATACAACCAGGCTTTCTGTGGCTTGCTGTGTAGACCAGAATATTCTTGAATCTATGGTGATCTTGCCCCAGCCCCTTGAGTACTAAGATGATGTAGGTATTGCACTTGTCTTTTTTTTTAACTTGAAACTGTTTTTTCCTCTATTCTTTGAGCTTAGGTTTTGCTTTGTTTTACAGGAGACAGTCTCTCTTTATGTACCCCTGGGCTAGTCTGTCACCTCAGAGACCCACATGCCACTGCCTCCTGAGTGCTTGGAGTAAAGGTGTACATCAACACCGGCAGCAGTTGGATTTATTTCCATTTAAAGAAAATAGATGAAGAAGCTGTTGTAACTCCATTCTTTAGAGCTAATGTGTAACATAGCTGCCCGCAGTGGAGATTGCCTTAGATCACTTGAACTCTGGGTTTCTTGTCAAGAATCACACTTTGAAAATATTTTCTAGTCGTAAAAATTTTAAGACCCTAGTGGTTCTTACATTTTATGATTATGTGGGCCTTATTACAAATATTACTGAGGCGATAGCAAACAGTATATTGATTGATATTTAACTGGAAATTGGTTATTTATCCAAAACCCATTTTATTGATGGGGTCCCGTGGAGTTAATTTCCTGTTATACTTTGTTTTACTTTGTAGGTAGATCATTTTATTTTGTCACTTAAAATGGCTTCTGAAAATGCTAAAATTCTTCATCCTTCAGGCTAAAGGATATTAGAAATTCAAAAAAATTTGCATATGTGTACAGAAGATAAGCAATGTTGTGTTAAGATTGGACCGAAAATAGCTTGTCTTCAGTAGGAAACAGTTACTTTGTCCCTTTTGTGGTCAGACATTGGATATTGTCAAAGGCAGCTGTAGTTCCTGTGTTTAATCCCAAATTCATGTATCTTCACCCAATCTCTAGCCATCATGTTGGCATTCTCTGATATTTATTTTATATTTAAGAGAGTTTTTCACTTATGTGTGTCTGTGATTACGCACATGTGTGTGAATGCCTTCAGAGGCCGGAAAAGGGTGTCGAATCCTCTGGAAGTATAGAACTGGGTGGTTGTGAACTGCCCAAGGTGGGTGCTGAGAACTAAACCCCAGTCCTGAGGAAGAAACTTTCCAGCCTGAGCATTTATCTTATGAGTCACTTTCTTCAGTCCCTGGGATCAAGAGACATATCTGTAGTTTATTTTAGAAGAAAATAAAATTTTGACTCTTAAAAATGTGGCTGGACAGTTATCAATGACAATATATTCTACTAGAGAATTTCCTGTAATTCTTTGAAATTCTCTTAGAGTGGTGGATCCAGAAAAAACAAAAAGGCAATTCTCTACACAGCTTGACAAGCAGTGTAACCTAATGGGCAGCAGTATGTGAAATGGGCTTCAGTGTTTTCGAATTTCCACACTCTCTGATTCCTCAATTACCTCCTCTTCCCCTATGAGCTAGACATGTTACACTTCCATCTGCTCTGTACTGTGGACGCGTCACATTTATTTTTGTAGGGATATTTTTTAAATGAGTCTAGGGAGCAGCTGCTTCTGCATTCCCGCTTGCCTTCCTTTTCCTTTGCACATATCGGGGAGTGCACCCCTGCTGTCCCTGGTGGAGTTCGCACGTCTCTGGTTCAGGCTGCTGCACTATAATGCCTGATAATGGGAAGAGTGCAGCCAGCAAGCCTTTTTCTTAGTTCCCTAGTATATTTCTATCAGTGGCACAGCTGTGCTGCAGGGATCCGGCAAGCGCATTAGCCTTTACTAAGTCTCCCTAGGGTGTTTGGGTGCAAAGCAAATCTATCCAATTCTCTCCCTCTGATACTTTCTGAATCAAGTGTCTCCCAAAGTCTCATTCGTTAAACTTGGTCACCAGCCTGTGGAATTCTTAGGAGGTGGTGAACCCTTCCAGGTGGGGCTCCCGGGAGGATGTTTAGTCACCTGAAGCACGCCATTGAAGCACTTGGGACTCTAGGCATTTCCCCCCTCTCTCTCGTTGCTTCTCTGTTTTCCAAGCTTTAGCATATATTCTGCTCCATGCCACTTTGCATCCATGAAATTATGCTCTGCCACAAAGCTCAAAGAAAGGACATCAGCTAACCATGGACTAAAACTGAGACAAAATTACCATGCCTCCTTGTTGCTGTCTATTTCTGGAATCTTGCCACAGTAGTCCAAAAGGGAATACATCCCCTTCATCTATCCTGTGCATCCACATGCTGCGTTGACAGTTACTTGAAGAAATTGCTTTGCTATTGTCCAAAACTGGAGCATTTCAGCTTCGTTTTCCACTTAAGAAATGACTACAACAGGTAATTTCACACATTTCAGGTAAATCTCACACATTTCTTGCCTCATTATTCACCCAGTCCTGGTTTTCAGTGTATCTCAGACATGAGATACGTATCAAAGAGGGAGTGAGGTCCTGGGCATTTACTACAGATATTCTCTGGCCCTGAGCACTCAAAACCTTTTAAAACATTTTCTTTTGAAATGACCCTTAATCCGAACACCTGATTCAAGAGAGCTGTTTGCCTTTGCCACGCATTAAATTGGCTTCTTCAGGAATAGAGAACACCTCAGTCTCTCAGGTCCTGTTCTTCTCCATCACCTCTCAAGCTTCATAAATGAGTCGAGATCGTCACTAACCAAGTTTCTCAAATTTGCCCTCCCTCTGAACCACACTGTTAGTCTTCTGAAAATATTCCATTTTAATTTCTTTGTTGCTAGACTTCTTGAGCCTTCTAATTATTTTCTTTTTAGTTCAGATCCTGTATACATCACAGTTACTTCCAAAAAATCATAGAACATTCCTGACCTTAAAGTGATAGCTTTTTAGCAGGACTGGCTAAATCCTTTGTATTGATGGGGATGCTATCACACATGTCGTATAGTCCCTAAGCAGCTCCTAACCACTACTGTGGCTTTCAAACACTTGAAGTATGGGTAGGTGTGCTAAGGTGATGTGTGTGTGTGTGTGTGTGTGTGTGTGTGTGTGTGTATGTGTGCGCGCACACGCGTTCCATGGCATGAAGGCAGAAGTCAAAGGACTTGAGTGTCAGTTTTCTCCTTTTGCCATGTGCAGAATGGAACTCATGTCTTCAGGTTTGGTGACAAGTACTTTTATCCACTGAGCCATTTTATTGGCCCTTAAATCAAATTTAAAAGTTTTTGCAGGCCACTAACTGTCGTACTGGACAGTGAAGGACTTTAGGATACAGTACTACCATTATGTATTTTATTACTATCGTGTCTGTTGTGTATGCTTGTGTAGTAAATTTATGAGGTTGTAGGAGAGCATGCTTGTGTGGTGTGTACATGTAAATGCAAAAAAGTGTGCTTATCAGTATGTAGCACAAAGGCCAGAGCACATTTCAGGAGACTTCTTCAATAATTCTTTGAGTTATTGTCCTGAGACAGGGTATCTCAATTAAGTAGAAATTTGTTTTGGCTATGTTAATCGACCCTTTAGCTTTCTAGAGCCTCCTGATACTGCTCTACTGAAGTTACCAGTATTTTTATCCACATACAGTATTTTTTTTGTAGGTGGAGAAGGTTTGAATTTATGTAACCATGCTGCTAGTACCCATTGAGCCATCTGTCCAGCTGCCCAACCTTTCTCTTTTTTCTTTTCCACACATTCTCTCTCTTTTCTCTCTCTCTCTCTCTCTCTCTCTCTCTCTCTCTCTCTCTCTCATATATGTGTGGTGTGTGTGTATGTGTGTGTGTGTGTGTGTGTGTGTGTGTGTGTGTGTGTGTGTATGTTCTAGTTTGGCACCTTGTAATCTTTGTGAATGTACTGATATTAAAAAAATAATTACTCTCTCTCTCTGTGTGTGTGTGTGTGTGTGTGTGTGTGTGTGTGTGTTGGCTTGCATTTGTCACAATGTATGTGTAGGTCAGAGGACAACTTTTGAGAGTCAATTCTCTCCAACTTTAGGTTGGTTTGGGGGACTGAATTCAGGTTCTCAGGCTTATGTTGAAAGCATACTTAACAACTGAGCCTCTGTAAGGCCCTAAGAAATACATATTATTTTGCCATTAAGATATGCTTAACACAGTCCTATATATGTAATGGGTATATATTTATCACCACTTGTATGTAAGGAATCATAAATATACCGTAAATACACCTAGTGAACAAATATAAGATTCCTAACCATCCCGGTGGTAGCCCTCTCCTGGCTGTAAAAGACAACAGTCAACAAATAACAATTATGTATAGTTGCGTAAAGGATTAGAAGGCAATAGAAAATTGATAAGCAGACTTTGAAAAAGAGGGAGAGAGACAGGGTGTAGGTTATAATGTTAAAAAGGGTAGTTAGAGTGAATTTTGTATGGAAGCAAAGGTTTAAAGGAATAGGAATTAGCTACAGTTCATGGAAAGGCTTTGCATTCATTCTAGACACAGAATCTAGACCAAAGGCCTCAGGGGAAAATGTGGCTGGAATGATAGAGTGGAGAAATTGAGATTTAAAGCAGAATTTTGTCATGAGCTGCGTATGTTTAAAGAACACTCACTGGCCAACATTGGTCTTGGTAAAGGATGGAGAGAGGTCTGACATCAGGGTCCCTATTGGGAAGCTGTATCCTGCATAGACAATTGATGATCATATCTACATCAGTATGGTGGCAGCAGAAACAATGACTGAATCTGTAATGCCTGAGTTCTCAGCTGCTCCCAGTGCAGGAGATAGAGGAAGGCCTGCTACTCAGTCTTAATTTTCACAACTCCCTTTTCCCCCAGAAGAGAGAAGTAACCATTGTTCTTATGTGTAGTGATTTAATAACCATTTTCTTCATAATCCTGCCATTTCTACATAAATACCTAAACAATATGATTTTCTTAGTAACATAGAATAAAATTATATGCATCATTTTCATGTGACTTCTGGTGTGATCCTACATTTGTACTGTCTGTTGATATTTTTATGTTTGTGCACAGATTCCTGATGCTTTTGAGTGTAACAGTGTTGCATTTGTGTAAGAATCCTACATTTTTTTAAAAAAGTTATTTAATTCTTTATTTTTACAGTCCAGCTTTTCCCCCTCCCAGTCCATCTTCTGACTGTTCCCTTTCCCATACCTCCTCCCAACTCCCTGTCTCCATGAGGACAGCCCTACCCTCCCCCCACCAGACCTCTACACTCCCTGTGGCCTCCAGTCTCTTGAGGGTTAGGTGCATCTTCTCACACAGAACCCAGACCTGGCAGTCCTCAGCTGTATATGTGTGGAGGCCTCATATGAGCCTGTTTATGTTGCCTGGTTGGTGGTCCAGTGTCTGAGAGATCTCGGGGGGTTCAGGTTAAGTGAGACTGCTGGTCCTTCTACAGGGTGGTCCTCCTCCTCAGCTTCTTCCAGCTTTTCCCTGATTCAACCACAGGGGTCAGCAGCTTCTGTTCATTGGTTGGGTGTAAATACCTGCATCTGACTCTTTCAGCTGCTTGTTGGGTCTTTTGGAGGGCGGTCCTGATAGGTCCCTTTTTGTGAGCACTCCATAGCTTTAGTAATAGTTTCAGGCCTTGGGGCCTCCCCTTGAGCTGGATCCCACTTTGGTCCAGTTGTTGGACCTTTTTTCCCTCAGGCTCTTCTCTATCTTTGTCCCTGTAATTCTTTAAGACAGGAACAAATATGGGTCAGAGTTTTGACTGTGGGATAGCAACCTCATCCCTACACTTGATGCCCTGTCTGCTGGAGGTGGGCTCTATAAGTTACCTCTTGGCATGGTCCTACATTTGTACTGTCTGTTGATGTTTTTACATTTATGATCGTTTCTTCATGATCTGGAATATAACAGTGTTGTGTTTGTGTAAGGATTCCACATTTCTATCTGTTGAACCACTGTTCATCTTTGGTCATTTATGAATAGTTCCATTCTGAACACAGTCTATGTATTTTGTTATACATGAATGTATGTCTGTTCCTCTCTGACAATGGAATCATGCATCTTCCCTTGTGCTTGAGTACTAGCTCTCTTCTCCTGGAAAGTACCTGTTTATGTCTTTTTGTTCATTTTCTACTTCTTTGCCACCATTTTTTTTTGTTGATATATAAAACATATTTTGTCAGTATCTTCTCTTGCCTGTTGTGTGCACTCTAGATGTTCTCACCTATGTAACCTTTTTCTTTTCTTTGATTAAATAATATTCAAATTTTAATGCAGTAACATTCATTGATTTTTTCCTTTATATTAATTCTTTTCATGTGTTGTTTAAGAAATCTTTTTCTGCCTTTCAACAGAAAAACATACATTGCATGAGTCTTATAGTGTGAAGTTTTTACACTAAGTTGTCAGTCTCCATGGAATACATGTTTGTATGGTATGAGGAAGGGAATTGTCACTGCTCAAGAGGCAGAAGGACCTGGGAGACTAGAGCCAGTGAATGAGGCAGACTAAATTCTCAGGCAATCGCCAACTTTATTCAGAGCCTTAGACAATTTATACTCTGAGGGCTAATAGGAATGGCATGAGTAAAGTGTACAATCATAGAGCCAACACAAGGTGGGCAAACTACAGAACAAATAACAATTGTGAGTCCTAATAAATAATCTCATGTAAATTCACTCCTATCCATTATACCCAGGAAGGGCATGAAAACACATTCCAGGAACATTTTTGTGTTTATGAAGAAACTTGGTTTTTAGAGTTTTCTTATGAGCTCACATAAATCTCCTCACACAACTTAATTCTCATACATATTCTTATAGGATATGGATTTCTCTTAATTTTTCTCTAATACAGAATGCCAGTTCTGTGCATTTTTATTTACTTACAAATAATTCATGTTATAACACATTAAATAATAATGGTAATAATAACTAACTGTTTTGAGACAGCATTTCACTATGATTGGCTTACAATTTCACTGTGTATATCAGCCTGGCTTCAAACTCACTGAGATCTACCTCCTCCTACCCCTTTACTGGTGGGATTAAAGGCATGTAGCATGTAGCATGTAGCATGACCCTGACCCATTACATACATTTTGCATCACTACTACCACTACTGGAAAAACTTGTTTTGTACTGCTGAGTTTCCTCACAAATGCTTAAGAGACATTATTTGTAAGTGATGGACTCCAAACTCCAGCCAAGTAAAATGAAACAATAATTAATAGTGACAAAAATAACTGTATGGTTAAGGGTCCCCACAGTATGAGGAACTGTATTAAATGGTTGCAACATTAGGTAGGTTGAGAACCATTGTCTTAAACCCTATAAGTTACATTCTTAGAGGCCTTAGTCTTAGTCACCGCTACTGAAATTAAGGGCTTAGATATAGCTTGCTGACAGAATCAAGCACAATTCAACCACAGGTACCAAAACCAAATAGATCCTTGTAAAAACAGCAACAACAAAAGACAATGGGCTTTTTTCCCTCCTTAACTTTTTTTCTTTATTTTCAATAGTTACATTTCTTTGGAGTTACATTTCTTTAGAACAAGGCTTGTCTTTTTGAAAAGCTTGGTACAATAAACTATGTGAAGTGTTTTGTATATTTTAAACTATAATTTATGCCTTCTCTCTTCTGTTATGGCTCTGTGCTTGTTAATATGATAGATGAACTACACGTAAACTCTTAATAAAAGAAAAAAAGAGGGGAAAAAGACTAGATTGGATTCCGAGTGCTGTTTCTCAATTGGTGTGTGTGTTTCTCATAGATGAAGTTAGTATGAATTGAGGTTACTCACAGTTCCTGATGTCATGTGCCATATTTCCCCTGCAGAGAGGCTATGGCCAAATATGTTTCAAGTTTTTATTGACATGTTTATGTATATATTTATTTATTTTTGACTCATGTGACCCAGATCGGCCTTGAACATGTTATGTTGCCAAAGTAGAGATTGAACTACGGTTTTTCTTACTTCTATATCCCAAATTTCGGGATTAATAGTCATATGCCAGTATGCCTAGCTCATTGACTAGATTTGAAGCAAGTTTCTACTAACAATGACAGCTTCTGTTGTAAAAGATGGCTGCTAAGGAAAAACATAGCTTCAGGCCATGTTGTGGTACCCCGGAAGTGCGTGAGTTAAAGCATGCCTCTTCCTTCGCTTCGTACATATGCAGTATCACATCTCACTAAGATTCCATTTGAAGTGTGCCCAGGCCTCTGAATACCTTATGAGATCATATCTGATTAAGATTTCAGCCCTACCTAAACTGCCGTCTTTGGTGAAGTTTTCCTAGTCATCGTCCTGGCAAATGGCATTCTAAACATCAAGGGGCCTTTGTGACTTAGTTCCTATACTGATTGATTGACCTCAGCCATGCTTCTGATTCTGCAGTGCATTGCGTGCTGAAAGTATGGTTACATGATACTGACAAAGTCAAAACCTAAAGAATTGGTGATATAGGAACAACATAATATTGCACACTATCTTCAGATCTCAATGAACTTATAAATACTACAGGTTGCATCATTCTTCAGTAAGTAAGTGGTAAATAAAATTCTGTTCTTCCAAGATGGATCTGAAGCAACAGGATTGACCCTGGCTATTTCCTCTCATTTATTATTTCATTTTGCATTTGAAAAGAATTATATCTTATTTGAATGATAAGAAATGTCAATACTGGAGGTGCTTGTTATCTTTTCTCCACCATAACTTGTCTATTGTTCACTCTAAGAAAACTATGTTTGGGCATATTCTATCAACTAAAATATTTTTGATGTTTTTTCTACCATAGCCGCAGTATACATAACCCCTTTTACTGAGTTAACTTAATTGTCCTAAGTGAATTTTGAATTCTCCGTGACAGATGTGATCAAGTCCAGAATGCTTTTGATATGGCCCGTGATTCTGTTCAGCTTTAATACATCAAAACATAGTCAGAAAAGACAATAATTGAGCTGTTTTTTTTTTTTATTTTTCAAAGTTAGCAAAAAACAATGTCTAAAAAGTGCATATGGCATTTGGGGGTAAAGTTTAAGAAGCTTCAAATAATGGCATATAACCAGAGGACAAGATTGTTTCCCTGGAAGAAGATAATCTAGAACCTTTGCCCAGTTTAAGAGGAGATTAAAGTAGCCTGTACAAGAGTGCTTGGGAAGTTATAGACTGATCGAGTGGGGTCTGCAGAAAGATGTGCAGCGATGGAAAGAAAAGGGAGCTTGCCCGGTGAAGATCTAGCTGGCACTGTCCCCATCTCCATGTTTTCTTGTCCTTCTTTTTCTGTTTGCCATCTCCAGAACACTGTGCTGTACCCATATCTTTCTCTTTTTTTGAAGTTGTATTTATTTTATGTATATGAGAACACTGTTGCTGTTTTCAGACACACCAGAAGAGGGCATCGGATCCCATTACAGATGGTTGTGAGCCACCATGTGGTTGCTGGAAATTGAATTCAGGAACTCTGGAAGAGCGGTTAGTGCTCTTAACTGCCAAACCATCTCTCTAGCCCTTTCTTTTCTGATCCATTTTCTCACCCTCTTCCACTGTTCAATAAGCATTAAAATATTCAGTAGGACAAGGCTTTATTCAGGTGCCTTCTCCTCTACTTCATGAAAAAAACAATGGTACATTACTAAAGATACTCCTGAATAAAGAAGACAGAGGCAAAACATACACATGCCAAATGGGTTGAAATGATTGGTTGAATGGGGAACATGTTCTCACCATATTTTAATCATATGGATACCTTCATTACTCTCTTATTTCCTATTTCCTCTACTCTCCGATGCCCTTCTTCCCAACTTATTTAAGTCTTCTCTCTCTCTCTCTCTCTCTCTCTCTCTCTCTCTCTCTCTCTCTCTCTGTGTGTGTGTGTGTGTGTGAGAGAGAGAGAGAGAGAGAGAGAGAGAGAGAGAGAGAGAAAGAGAGAGAGAGACAGCGAGCACACATATATGTGTATTGCCTCATTCTATTTAACTAGAGTTTCTTGTAGGACCATGTGCAGAAGACTCTTTACTTGTTTATCATTATTTATTTTATGTGTATGGATATTTTGTGTGCATATATGTATGTCTGTGTGTCTCATGTGTTTGGTGCTTCGGAGGGTAGAAGAGGGCATAAGATACCATGGGAGTGGAGTTACAACCACTTGTGAGCTGCCCTGTGGATGCTGGGGCTTGAACCAGAGTCTTCTGGAAAAGAAGCCAGTGCTCTTAGCAGCTGAGCCATCTTCCTAGTCATATATTTTGTTACTTTAAAATTATGTACATCTTTGTGTAGTTATGTGTATGTGAGTGCAGGTGCCTAGTGAGTCCAAAAGAGTACTTTGGATCCGTTGACATTACCATTGTTTGCTACCTGCCATGAAGTGCTGGGAACCAAACTTGGGTCCTTTTGAGGCACAGGAATCTCAGGGCAGATAATAGACTTGGACATCAAGAATCACTTTAGAGTTCTTCATAAACAGACATCCACTTTTATTGCCATGCAGCTTCCAAGCATGTAATTCCAAACTTTTTTGTATTTTGATTCTGGGACAAATCACAAAAGCAGATATTGTCTTTACACATGCTAAGGTGGAATGGACCGCTACACTCAGCTTTATTATTTGTTTTATGTGACTTTGGACCATTTTCTATGTTGGCTAACAAAGCCAAAGTCAAATCACACTTAGAGCAGGCAGGAATGTAGTTGCCCTGGGCCATTAATTTATAAAAGATGCCATGGTGTTTGCCATGATACTGTTTCTCTTAGATTCTCATGTTCTGGGGCAGTTTTTGACTTGCCATTAATGGTGAACAGTGATTTGTTCTTATTCTCTCTCTCTCTCTCTCTCTCTCTCTCTCTCTCTCTCTCTCTCTCTCTCTCTCTCTCTCTCTCACACACACACACACACACACACACACCACTAAATTAAGTGCTGAGAATACTCTGGTATTTGTGATCCATCTGTAACAATTAAAGATGACTTATATAGTCTTAAAAGAACATGGTATTCAGGAAAAGGGTAATGGTTTTTGTTTTCTTTCTAGTATCCATAGAAACTTGCCTGATTTTCTTTTAAAAAAAATACTGGATACTGGAGAGTTTTTGTGTTCCTTGTGCTTTCACTAAGTTTCTGCTTGTAGTTTTTCTAAATTGACTCTAACCTTAACTTACCTAGCATGAAAGTCTGATTTACTGCACGTGAAGGACTATGCACAGGGTAGCCGCCACCAGCTTTGTGATCTCCATGGGTGGCTTGATGATTTTTTCCATGCCCTTTATTCCTTTGGCTAATTGACAGTGATCCTGTGGCACGGCTTTGACTGGGAGAGTTGTTGGTAGCCAAGGCCTTCTGCAATCTGGAGGCAGAGGAATTGGCAGGAAGCAATCAGAAGGAGATTTATATTGCAACCTTTTGCTGAAAGTGTGAATACACACTATAGGTCATCCAAAGGGTATTCAGGTTTGGACAGAACCACGACTAAAGGAATTAACTAAAAGATTCTTGTCTACAGAAACCCTAGTCGGATTAAAACTTTTTTATATTCCCTTCTGTATGAATGAACATTCCTGTCCAGTCAGCCTTAAGGCTCCTGTCTATGCTAGCTTAGTCAGATTTGACTGTAACATAAGTTATACTTTGGAAATCAGCACCTCTCCCGCATTAGTCACTGCCATTTCTTGGTTCCAGTCTCCTTTAAATACATGTTCTATCTTACCAGACTTCTTTTTTTGCGCCTTTGTGCCTACACACCCAGCCATGAGTTTTGGTGGGCTGTGTGTGTCCTCCTCATTTCTATTGAACAGATTCATAAAGAGCCCAGCTGTTCTCTGTCAAGGGTTTTTCTCTTTTATTAGTCTCAGAAGGCAGGGCTGGCAGGGTGCAGCATGTTGGTACAAGATCCCAGCTGTCGTAATTGAGCCTTTGGACTCCCTGATCATTTGAAACTTGGAGAAAAATTTGACCTCATCCTGGCATTTGTCTCTGTTTCTTCATTTGTTTGGTTTTGGGCATCTTACAGGACAGTGCTCACTCTGAAACATTAGAGCAGTATGGAGAAAATTGAAGTCGGATTTGCTTTTCAATTTGTGTGTGTGTGTGTGTGTGTGTGTGTGTGAGGGGGTGGGAATTAAGAAAAGGGTAAAATGTTAGACAATGTGGATGCAAATAAATCTGTCCGGGCGTACCTTTAATTGGTAAACAGCCTAAGCAACCTTAGCAAAATGTATTCACACTTTTAAAAATAGTGTGATAAGAAAGCCCTTTCTTAGAGGCGCTTTGAAAAGCGGTTCAGAAAGGAAAGGATTTGCTGCTGCTTAATTAAAAGAAAACTTGCAGCCAAACCAAGAATCTGTTTTAAGAAGAACTTTGCACTTTTATTTATTTATTGTTTTTTTTTCCCCAGTTCTTTGGGTGATTCTGTAAGACAGGCACTCAGGACACCTGCTCTGATAAGCTGACCAGCTATTGAATAACGGAATCAAACACTTTAAGCAATGAAAAATATCCACTTTCACTTCATTGTGGAAGATTGATAGACAAGAACATACATAATAACATACATTTATATTTAAGAAATGTAACTTATTTAAAACAGGGAACCTTGAGGGAAATGCTTGGTTGGGACTGAGTCATTACCCAGTTAAAAATAACCTTTCCAGGTCATGGCGTTTTGTTTGCCGCAGTGAAATAAGTTTATTTCAGCAGAATGAAGCCATTATTAGCTTGGCAGAGTCCACTTGTCAGAATTTTATGGAGCAGAACACCGTTTGGCTGGGAAATTCAATAAATACTGTAATGTGAGAGGAGTTAAACTCCAAGGGCTGAAGGGGCAAAGAGTGGGGGATTTGTTGCTAATTCATGGTTTTACAGCCTCAGTATAGCATTAGTAGGGAAGATGAGTTATCATTAGAGGTCGGGTGCACACACCTACTGTGAACCGCTGAGGAACCAGGATGTGAGGGTAAAATAAAAACTTTAACGTACATTAGGAGGTGAAGTCCTGACCAGTGAGGTAAATATGATGTGTCCCGATACTCAGGTTTTCATTTCTCTTTTCGGAAGTTAATTATCTTCTTTACCTGCTGTTTTGTCCTATCTTGGGTTTCTATAGCATACGAGTGGACTTGAAAAAGCCTGTGACAATCTCACTTAGTCATCAGAGCAGCATTGTGATATGAAAATGGACCTGAGCCATTTGTCAGTGCAACAGCTTAAAAACCCAAACCATTGGCCACTCTCAGGTGAAAAATCTTGCTTCACCTTGAGCAAATTTGTCAGCGTGACAGAGGGCTTCATTCCTATCTCTCTCACAGTATCACCCTAGGCAAGTTCTGTAACTTCAACAAGCCTTGGTTTCCTTATCTGCAAAATGGTGCTAGTAATGGTATTTACCCTACAGAGCTACTTGAGGTAAAAATGAAATCATGCATACAGATTTAGAAATCTATCTAACAAATTAAGCGTAATGACTTCGTATTTCTCAGTTGAAAGCACACCAGTCATTCTCAGATACTTAGAGACTTACTAAGGTGAAAAGTCTCTAACTTACTGGGAATTACACTCAACAAACCTTGTGTCTGATGCCATTTCCTGGCTGTGTGCCATTAGCCATTGCACTCTGAGTGTGGGTGCACAAATGTACTTTATACTTTGCATAATTAAAATTTATTTTGTAGGTACTTATTTCTGTTCTGGTTTTTAGCATAGATCACCTGGACATTTACATTAATTTTGTGATTGGTAAGTGATTGCCAATCATATTACTCATTAGTTATTTAATATTCTGATTGTGTCAATATCCTTTAGTTTGCTCGATTTTTTTTTAAGTTTTTGAACTTGCTTCTGCAATGGGATCTTCAGGGATGGTTAGGGAAGGTTACTTGTATGGAGAGGAATATCCAAGACTTGGAGAAGAAAGCTATTTTGAAGTAAATTGTCATGTGTCTGTTTTGAGATTATTTTCACATTCTTTAAATTGTTGAATTTAATATGAAGAAGAAATACATTGATATGTGATTTTTCTTGGACCTGCCTTTGTAATGAGATAGGTTGGAATGTCCTTTCCTATGTACAATTGAAAAGGATGACTCGGGTATGTTATAGTCAGGTTTTTGAAGAAATTGGAGTTACACAATCCTATTTAAGCAAGTGAAAAATTTCAGGAGGTCTGTTATACAACATGGTGGCAGGAGTTAATACAAATGTGTTCTGTACTTGAGAATTGCAAAGAGTAAATTTGTAAAAGTTCTTACTACAAAAACCCTGAGAAGCATGAGAAGCAATGGATGTGCTAAGTCATGTGTTTTTGCCAGTCTACAGTATGTACATATGTAAATGTGTGTTAGACATCATTATTATATAAACATTATTTATAATCATTGTTACAGGAGACAACTAAGAACAATACCTACAAACACAGTACTTTTGGTGGGGTCCAACTGCTGAGCTGTGCAAGGACACACAATAGAGCCTTCCACTTGTCAGAATAATTTGGACTTCAAGATAGTGTCTACACTGTGTCCCTCCAGAAAGGGTGATCAGTGTAGGCCATGGGCATAGTTTGTATCATTGCTCAATGGTCTGATTTCCTCACATACTCTGCAGAAATGATTAAGAGCTTTTTGAGTTCATTTCATGGTGAGACCTCCTTGGAGTCCATTATTGTAGAATATGAATACAGTGTTCTATGTAACCTTACTGGTTTGGGGAATGAAAGGGATACAGAGCTTGGCTACTTAACACTTTGTGTCGTGCTTTGCCTAACATGCTTCTGATTTTCTCCTATTAATTGGTTGCCATTTCTCTTCAGTACCCTTCTTTCCATTTGTCATAAATATGTCTTTTCCCTAGGGAGGGTGCAGGTCTTCCGACCTTGTCTCTTCTCTTACTTAATACCTTTATCTCCTAAGGGTACTTCCTTTGAGACTGATAATTTAAACTAATATGGATTAAGAGACTACTGCACCTCAGGCTTCAGAGGCAGCCTCTAAGCCTTCTAAAGGCTTCACCAAAGTCAATTAAAGAGCAGCCCCTGGCCTCCCAAGATCCTTCAGATAAACAATGCATTTCTTGACAGCTGATTGCCAGCTGCTGACAATAAATTGTATTTCTTGTGCCATTCCTTCAGTCTGAAGGTGCACCAAGGCAAAACATATTTTGAGTCGTAAATTGTAGAGTCTCATTCTCAGGGACATCAAAGAACGACTGGGAATAAAACAGCTACTCTCTCCCCCACATCGTCCAGTGCAATCCTGCTTGTAATTATGGCTAAACATAGAAGAGGATTTCTTCCCAGAGTAATGGCTCCCGTGGGGATTTTTCACTGGAGCGTGTTAATTTATACTTACAATATCTGCCCAAGCTGATCAATAACAAGTCCGAGATGTGCAGAGCCAAGCACTAGAGAGACTCTGATCAAATTTATCTCAATAATAAACATGAGTCCTACCATTGCCAAACTTACGTTTGATGTGATCTTTCTCAGTTGGACATGTGGAAACTGAGTTACAAATTCTCGTTTCTGATCTCAGTCTTCTGGGAGACCCTATATCCTGGGCCTTAAGATCACACATGTTTTCATTCCAGAACTCTCCCCAGCAGAGAACCTGTAGCACCTGTGTGACTCAGAGGTAGCATTCACTGTCTCAGTTAAAAACTAAAGTATTTTAGCTGGGCAGAAACTGCTCTGGATGTTGTCTTAGGATTTCTCCGGATATGTTCAAATGAAAATGTTAATTGTTTGGCTGTCTGAGTAGGGCACTGCAATCTAAGGCCCTTCAGGAGATTGTGACCAGATTATGAACTTCTGTATAAAAACAGTGTTTGAATTTTTTTGCGAGTTTTTTCTATTGTGCTCAGGAACATAATGTGTGAGCAAATATGTCTCCTTGGCCTGCTGACTGCAGCATTCACAAAACCCCAGGATTTGGCTGAGTTTGTGGAACGCCAGCCTGAGGCATAGAAGCCTGTTTACTGTGCTGATTAAAAGGCAGGCTTGAAGTGACTGAGGAGATAGTGGTATTTCTGGCTCTCTCTCTCTCTCTCTCTCTCTCTCTCTCTCTCTCTCTCTCTCTCTCTCTGTCTCTGTCTCTGTCTATGCCCCTGTCTCTGTCTTCTCTCTCCTTTTTTTATTTTTCTTGGAGATGGAACTTGGCAATATGATGTCTGTCTGTCTGTCTGTGTCATTCTCTTTCATGTGGGCATGCACATGTGTGTGCACAGGCATGTGTGTATGTGTTTGTGTGTCTGTGTGTCTGTGTGTGAAAAAGGTGGTCCTTGGTGATATTATATATAATAGAACATTTAACACTCATTGGAAGTAGATACTAGCTTTAAAATTTCCAGATAATTCAGAAGGAGATTCCTTTCAGGAACACACATTCATTTTTGGTTCCTTTGATGCTCCCTTCTCCAGCTGTTTGTGATAATGCTAATCTGTTCATGAGATTGGCAGGCTTGAGGGATAATATTTATTATGCTGTATCTCATGTTAAGTATACCTGTTTCCTCTCCATGCCTGCATAAAGAGCTTGTTCTCCTACCTAATTTTCAGTGACTGTTATACCTCAAAATACTGAGCAACTTCATATTTTGTCTTCAGTTTTATGTGATAAAAACATGGATTAGAGGGGAGAAATAGTACAATGAAATTGTCACCATAGTAGGTACATGGGAAGCACCTAGGCTCTGTGGACTGAACAATACTTTAAGAGGGATTGCAGATTTCTCTTGTTGTCTAGTGAATATTCTTTATGGTAGGTTTTGGGATGTATATTAGTTTATTTTTCTTATTGCTTTGACCAAATAGTTGCTGTGATGTGAACTTGGAAAAGAAAGATTTCCTGGGTTGCACAGGTTGAAAGGCAGGAGAGCATGGAGGCAGGAGCATGAGGCAGTAGTCACATTGATGTTTTCTATTCAAGAAACAGAGTGGTGAATGCTGAAGCTCTGCTTACCTTCTCCTGTTTCCCTGGTGTTTCGTTTGTTTGTTTTTCCTATCAGAACATCAGACCTCATGATGGTGATCCCCATGTTTAGAGTGAGTCTTCCGTTCTCAGTTAAATACTCTTGAATACCCAGAGGACTATCTCCAAAGTGACTCTAAATCCTGTCATTTGGATTGAACCGACAGTTGGATTAAAAACATAAGCATTATACACTCTGCTTGAGTTCACCCAATAAACATAGATTCATAGGACCGGGTCTTTGGCAAAGGAAGAATAGAGCTATGGAACTCAGAAAGTGAAACGAATAAGAATTTCAATAAAATTTAACATTTGGGCTGGTGAGAATGGTTCAAGAGTTAAGGTTCCCTGCGACCAAGCCTGATGCCCTGAGTTCAGTCCCCATGGTATAAGGAGAGAACTAAGTCCCATAAGTCGCCTCTCATCTACATGAACACACACACATAGAGGAAATAAATGTAAGAAATTAAAACTGAATATGCTCCAGACAGTGGCGATTTATGCATTCAATTCTAACCCTCGAGAATCAGGCAGGTAGAACTCTGTGAGTTCGAGGCCAGCCTGAGATCCAGGACAGCTAGGGCTACACAGAGAAATCCTGTCTCAAAAACAAAACAAAACACCAAAACCAAAACAACAACAAAAGTCCCATGACCAGCAACAAGAAAACAAAAACAATACACCTTTATAATCAATGACTTTTAAACCACTGTGCCTCTGATGTATATAATCACTTAAGCTGGCAAAGACTTAGAATTGAAAATTAAATATGTCGTGCTCAAACAACATTCTCAGGATAGTTTTGGGACTGTTAACAAAAGCACTCACTCTCAAATCATCCCCAAATTATAAAATATATTGTGCTAGGAAACAAAGTTGTTTTGCTTTGCACATCTGGGAAAAGAAGCATATCAATAATTTGTAAGGTTACATAAAAATATCCTGCTGTTAATTACTACAAGTCTGCCCTAAAGTCATTTCCCCGCTAATGCATGCCTATTCTCGGAGGAAATATAGCAGAGGGTGACTATGTTATTACCCATTTGGGCAATGCCCTGTTTCAATTTTGTTTTAGGCCTACTTACTTAACAGGAAAGCTTTAAGTGATAACTTAAGGGTAGGAGTTATTTCTGATGAATGGATGCCTGGACTAACCAGTCAGCCATGTTTCTGCCTAAGGGCTTTTCTTCTCTGTTTCACGGTTTTCATACAGCTGTCAGAGTAACCTTGCAGCATGTTTGGTCATTATGCAATGTAAAGTAAACACCATGCTACTTGTGAGAAAGTGGTAGTTTATAGTACTAAAATAATCATTCATCATTACAGATCATTGGGTCTTAGAAATTTGCCGCTTATAATTGAGTTAATCGAAACAGCATGCAGTGGAGCCTTTTCCAGTTTCTCCTCTATGTCCAGGCACTGAAATATTCCACTCTTGTTCGCTGTGATGCCTTACCTAATTGGCCTTTGCAGGGACATGACTTTGCTCTATACACTGTTTTGAGAATTAAAGTTTTCCATTCCTTTTCTCTAAGGAGAAGACTATCTCAGCATCCCTGGTCCTGCCTCAGGAAGCAGGAAAGCTCCTGGAGCATCTTAATTAAATGTTGCCCAAGGCCTTTATTCTTGCTGGGAAAGTAAACAAAGCTTAACCAGACCCCAATCTGAAAAAAAAAAAAGAGGCTCTTTCCTCAAAATGTCTTAAAAATTACATTTTACTCTCTGCTGTTTGCTTTGCAGTATTAGAGACTATGTATTTTAAATACAAATATTCAAAAGTTATTAGTGATTCCTTCCAGAGGATTTTACAGTCCTTCACTTAAAGTACCCATAGACATGGCCAAACAGTAATGAATTGTCCGTTTGTTTCGCTGTGAGTCATTATGAAGGCTTGCTTCCCATTCTCCCTCTCGCTAATGCAGTTGGGTAGAGCACTTCTAAATATTGTCTTTAGAGCTGCTTTAGCTTCAACTGAACGATAAAATAGTTCTGTGATCAACAACTGACTTAGTCACCTCTAATGCGTTTTCTCTATTTTTATGTGCATTTGGATTATATTTCTCATCTATCTTACTCCATGTACGTTAGGTTATAAAGTCCCTTACATAGACCCCGGGCTTCTCTGATACTTCTTCAGCAGCAACCAGTTATCTTCCGGCTGTTTCTCTCTTTTCCGCCATTCAGGAGGTCATGCCTGTTTGAAGATTATCCATGTAGTATTTATACCATATGTGGCTTTTTTTTAGATTAGTGGATGCACACCAAATGCTTTTAAGGTATATGATCTTTAAAAGATATTCTAAAACAGAAGGGAACAAATGGACTATGTTAAGGGAAAATAAAGCTAATTTACCAGTTTAGATAGATTTGCAATATATGCCCCGAATCTTGGGCACCATTCTTTTGTTCATTATGAGAAAACTGGGTGTGAGAAGCTTTTAAAGTTAGGGAGGAAGAAGTTTAAAGTAACAGAGTCCCTAGGAAGAAGTAGAGAGAGCAGGAACACTGAGAACTGCTCTCTGGGGTAGAAGTGAGGGGTGAGGATAGTAGTTGGAAGGATGATGCCATAGTGATACTACATTTTGTTGTTAATGCATGAAGAAATAAGACATTCATAACAGCCAAGCAGGAGATGAGCTTTCCATACAGAAAGAGCATCTGCACATGGAATGAAAACTGTTTTGTGTATTTGAAATCACAATTATTTTATTCTGAAGTATTTTGAGAAAAGATTAGGAAAACAGACATGCTTTATATTAGAAAATCAATGTCTAAGTCAATAAAAACCTTGCAGTGTACTTTAACAATAAAAATTCAATGGTACATTTTAAACAGGAGATCTGTGATCAAAAACTGAGTTGTCTAAAGGTAATTTTGACTTTGGCTTTGGGCATATAAATAATGGATCTACTGGCCAGTTTATTCTATAGCCTGAAACAGGACATCAAGCAGATAAACTACACAAGTCAGTGTTCCTTCATCCAGCTGCTATTGGGGTAGAAGCAAGCAGTGGGTCACAGTGTGATAAGCTAAGAGCCTAGGGGAGGAAGGCAGTTATATCCTGCAGGACACAGAGTTGGAGATGAGATGGCTGAGAGAATTCTGGAAATCTGCCCAGCTCCCATGGAGTGGTTCACAGAACTACTGGAATGATCCCTACTCTTTAAATATGGCTAGGGGTGGGTTCTGGCTCTGCCTATCAAAATAGCAAGCTCCAAAATTCTTGGGGCATCTGATATGGTACTCAAAATGTAGTCTAGTGTAGAAAAATTAATGTGAGGCTAACTTATAAACTGTTCTTATTGTTCTTAAAAACCAAATCTGAAGACGTCAAAAATGTCTTCAAGGATTTCACTTCCTTCTCCGGGACAAAAAGCAAGAATATGTAGAAACATGGAAGTATCCAGAAACCATAAAATCAAATAATTTACGTCTAATATCCCATACAAATGATAATAAAATTGTAGCATTAAATTGTTTCTTCTTTTAACACATGGAAGAATAAATTGTAGGTTTTTCGTGGCAGTTCTTGTAGCCTGATGTTTCCTAATATTGAGTAACTTATATACCACTTTGTAGAGTGGCCCATTTACTTGGTTGATGATCCAATTTTGCTTAGGAACTGAAAGACCAAGATTCTGTGTTCTGAATGAAAGAGTCTGTCAGAGACTAATATTAGGAACTAGGAGATGTCTGAATTGGCATGTTTCAGTTGATTATAGCTCCCAATCGTGGTTTTTACCATTTATAACAAAGGTTGATGCGTTTCATTGAATATACAATCCTGTGTTTGCAATTTGGGGGTAATGTTCTCTCATAATCATCTTTTAAATATTATTTTTATCCTTTTGAAGCTTTTGGAGTTTTGAGTGCGATTCTTTTATGTGTAAAGTAAATGCACATGGGCTCATTGGTAATCTGTTACCCTGTGGGACCTTAATGGCCCAGGGCTATGGAGGAAGGTCGAGGACAGCTTCAACCCCTGATATCTCAGATGAGGACTACAGGAGTTGATTCCTCTCCCTCTCCCAACCTCATGTAAGAAAGTCAGCTACTCCACCAAAAAACCTAGTAAGAATTTATTACCCTTACAGTTACCAGGCTATATAACTCCTTGTTTGATCTTATAAAGTACCCATCCACACTCACACACACCTTACAGCCCCAGAGTATACTGATGAAGCATCTTCCAATACTGTCCTGACGAATGATGCACAGCCACAAAAACTGTGCAGAGACCCTGGCCACCACCCCAGGGATATACCTACCCATTTCTTCCATCCAATCAGTCTTCCAAAGCTGGGATCCCAGATATATGTTCTTTGCCTTTAAATATACCACCCACCAAGATCTTGTCTGCACCCATCTGCCCAGCTCAGCTTCTCTCTCCTGTCCAGTCCAGGGCACAATAGACCTGGGTACCCTGAGGATGTAGACACCAGGACTGCAGCTGGTGACCACCATAGGCCAGGTCCCATGTTGCATCTATAGCCCAGGAAAACAGAACATAAAAAAAAACAAAAACAACCAATAACCCTCTTCCCAACTTAATGAGTTTCCTCACAGTGGTCAGTCAGGAGTAGGGTATCATTGAGCAGTGCTTGTAATTTGGACACTCACAGTAATGCTTGGTATTACTTCACCGTTGACTCAACTTACATATATATCACCTGTCACTGATGGGGCAAAAGCACATGTTATTAATTTCATCATGATAGTTAAAATTCTGCTGCTCATGTAGTTAAGAATAAATTAAAAAGGTATAAAGATGGTACTGAGTAATATATATGTATATATATATGTGTATATAAGTGTGTGTGCACATATATATATATATGTATACATATACATGTGTGTGTGTATATATATATATATATATATATATATATATATATATATATATATGCCCTAAATATTCTCAGTAGGGAAAGTACTATAGCTAAGAACATATCTCATTGGATGCATGCATTTTATTTAAATGACAGAAGTCTTATTTAAAGTTGTGTGTGTGTGTGTGTGTGTGTGTGTGTGTGTGTGTGTGTGTGTGTGTGTGTGTGTGTGTTTGGGTAATGTATGTGTCATGGTGTGCATGTGGAAGTCTATGGACAAATTTTGGGAGTTGGTTTTCTTCTTTTACCACATGAGTCTTAGAGATTGAACTTAGTTCTCAGGCTTTGAAGCAAGTGCCTATATCTGCTGAAGAATCTCACTGGCCCTAAAGATTGTATTTAGTATCATATGCACATATTTATACATTCCCTAAATATTTTCTAATAGCGGTAAAAGTGCTCTAAAAATACTAAGAAAAAGTCATATTTAGTTAAAAGGGAAGGAAGGCTTATTTACTTATGCACTTATTTAATTGTGAAACTGGGAGTTGAACCTCGGGTTTTTCACAATGGAGAACTGTACCCACTAAGCAAGACTTCCAACCTCAGCCCAGCTTTCTTAAGTCCCATTAAGTTACCCAAGCTGATTTTGAGCTCACTCTTTTGCCAAGGCAGATCTTTAATTGCCTTAGCCTTGACTTAGACCACCAGGCCTGGGCAGGAGTTTTACGTAGAGTAATGATGGTTGTTGACAGAAGTATGTAATGAGAAGGTGATCACTTCTTATACTTTAAGGGGTTTCTTTTTTCTGGTTCCTTTGTGTATCAGTTGAGTTTGTGTTCATAAACTTTTTGTCCATTAATATATGAACATTTTAAAGGAACAGAAATTGTCAAACTAACTAGAGGAATGCAGTTTGTTTAAAGGAAATAGTATTTATTTCTAATGATTATAAAATTCTAAATTATAAAAATAAGTCAAATATCAGATGGATACCGTTCTTCTATTTTCCCTGTGTTTGGTCTACTCTAAAGTGTAAGAGTGCATTTTGAAGAGACTTTAACTGGTTTCCTAGGTGGAGAGACCAAGTGCCCTGCTGTCTCTTGATCATTATGTCTTTTTATACCATTCATGGAGAGTGCATTTTATAAAAAGAAATAAATTATGTTTGAATAGAAAATGGAAAAGGACCCATTAACACGGATTTTCATTCTTTGAATGTTCACCTCACTTAATAATTATTTTATTGGATTAGTTCAGATGATTGGTGTTATTTTGATCTCTATGTTATAGCAAATTGTGAAAGTACTTTGGAGCAAACTGGTTTTAATCATAGCTACTACTTAGTTTCTTGTCACTTGACACCAGCTAGCATCATCTCTAGTAAGAAGAAATGTCAACTGAGGAATTGTGACTATAACAGGGGCCTGTAGTTGAGTCTGCAAGGCATTTTCTTGATTAGTATTGATTTTGGGAGGGCTCAAGCCTCTGTGGCAGGGGCAATCCCGGAACAGATGGCCCCGAGAAAGCAGGATGATGAAGTCTTGGGGAGAAAGACAGGAAGCAGCACTTCCCTAAGGCCTCTTCTTCAGTTCCTGCCTACGGTTCCTCCTTAAGTTTCTGCTCTGGCTTCCCTCAGATGGACTATGACTTGAGAATTGTTAGATGAAGTGAAATCTTTCTTCCCAAGTTGCATTTGGTCATTTTCTTTATCACAGTCAAAGAAAGCAAACTAGAACACTACCCTAACACAGTAATAATTTCAGCCTAGTTCTGTATCCAGCTTTTTTTTTCTTCTCGAATAGAAAGCAGAAGAGTGGGACTGGGTTTCCTTATGTTCTTTTTAGATTTAAAAACAAAGCAAAAGAAAGAACAACGAATCTCTAACCCTACAAAACACTCTTCTAAAAATAAATAAATAAATAAAACAAACCATTAAAGGAACTCTTTCTACAACCCTAAATATAAACAGTTGACCTTATTACATTTTTTATCAAGAGATACTTTAAAAAGGAAACCAATTTCTACTGTCGGATCCAGATGAGTCAATGGGGATACAGCCTTTTATCCATCACTTTGCATCCTGACAGCTCCCCACAGCTTTGGAGAGTAGGAAATACATCATGGGTGTACAGACACCATTATTGGCTACCTCCCTGGCCAAATCACATCATAACCTGTCGATGTTCAATAAATCTTGATTGACGGCATTGCAAATTCCAAAACTCAGACCTGAGCTCGAGAGTGAGCTCTTAACTTCCCACCTAGCTCCAATGACACTTTTTGGAACTGCCATTTGGTTCCTAGTAGTAATATTTACAGAACAGGAACACTCTGAGGAAGCTGAACAAACACAAATAAATAGTGAATGAGTTAGGGAAGAAGGTCTGAGTGAATTCAAACAAATCCTAGATGCAGAAATGTGTCTTAATACTTAGACATTATAACACAAATGACTTGGTACATTTAGTAATTTCATATTGCTATTACATGTTTAAATATGTTTAATATTTCAGTGCTTACATAACATACTATTGTGTGATTCATAAATCATTGAAAACAGTTGGAATTATGTGAACGCAAAAATTAAGTGATTCTTTTGAAGCAATCTTTTCCCATGCCTACTGTTTGCACCAACACATCGGAGGCGTGGTTAAACATCATCGCTATGTTAGAGTACTGCAGAGCTGTATCAGACTGACTTGTGCATCGAAGTATTAGTCTCTTGTATACCATTCACCAACTGTTTGATTCCTTCAGTGTCAGTTTTCTTATGCCTTAAAATGAAAGCTGTTCTTTTGTTGCTATTATCATTACAAACTGTAATTACATGGACATTTTAATAATTTTCATTTTAATGAAAGCTCTTGGATTTTATCTTTAAATCTCCATTAGTGAGAGAAAAACAATGAAATCTTGCAAGCGGCAGTGTTATGTCATAGATTAGGTGGTTGTATCAAGTTTCATTTTTAACTGCGCATCTTTCAGTTTGCAGCTAATGGTTTTTTTAATCCTTTTGGTTTTGATATTATAATTCAATTACATAATTTTCTTTTTCTTTTTATTCCCTTCAAACCCTCCTTGATCTCTTTCAAACTCATGGCTTCTTTTTTCCTTTAATTGTTGTTGTTGTTGTTGATGATGTTGTTGTTGTTGTTGTTGGTGGTGGTGGTGGTGGTGTGGTGTGTGTGTGTGTGTGTGTGTGTTATATAGATATAGATATAACATGTTGATATAGATAGAGATGGAGATGGATATAGATATAGATGGAGATATATCCATCATGTTGATATAGATAGAGATGGAGATGGAGATAGAAATAGAGATATATGTGTTTCTCTAGGTTTCAGCCTTCTTTACTTGCCTGTAGTTTCTTTGGTAGGATTTGGCCTTCGGGGCTGTCCCCTGTGCCCATGAGCTGGTTTATTTTTGTCCAGCTCTTGTTGATACCATCATGTAGTTGAGGCATTTTGAGTATAGCTTCTGACATTACTAGGAGATAGCAAGATCCCCAAGACTCCTGCTTTCTCCCTTTTCTCTAAAATGACTTCTGATTCTTAGGAGCAGGATTTGTATTGTAGATTTATCCAAAGGAACTGGGCTCCGCAACTCTGCTTTTTGTTTGTGATTTTCTGTAATGCTGTTTCACTGTTGGAAAGAGAAGTTTCAGAACTATGCTTATCTGTTCTTAGAAGGACAAATGCATAGAATGCAGTTGAGGATTATGCTTTTATTTTATTCAGGTATGCACCCTCTAGTTCTACATTCTCCAGGACTTTTATTATGAAGGCATATTGGATTTTTGTCAAAGGCATTTTCTGCATCTATTGAGGTGGTTATGTGATTTTTCTCTTAAAAATCCATTTTTATGCTTTACTACATTTATTGACTTGCATATGTTCCACTATTTGTACATTTCAGAGATAAAGCCAGCTTGGTCATGGTGTATAATCTTTTTGATGTATGTGTCTATTCTTTTTGCAAGTATTTTAGAGCATTTTTGACTCTACAATCATCAGCAGTATTGCAATATTGGCTGGCAGTAGTTTCTCTCTCTCTCTCTCTCTCTCTCTCTCTCTCTCTCTCTCTCTCTCTCTCTCTCTCTCTCTCTCTCCTTTCTCATTTTGGTGTTCCAGTGATGCTGGCTTCATAGAAAGGGTTTGTCGAGGTCGGATGTGTTATGGAAGTGGTGTTTACCGTTGTGGCAGGTAAGAAGTGTCCCGCTGGAAGCCTAGAGATCAGTTCCAGGGCAAGCAGGGTGGCCAGAATAGTCCCAGGCTGCGGATGATGTGGGCCAGGGCCAGATCTTAGGGTAGTGGAGGGTACATAGAAGGGAGATTCAGGCAGACTCACTGGACTAAACCTTAAAGACGAATGTAGAGTATCTTGCTGGTGTTGGATGTAGTCTATAATATATTTTGTTCAGAGACACCAGGTATTCCTTCCATATAAATCCCCTCACTGCCCCCACATTTCCCTTCTTACTTTCTTTCAGCCTCTTTTCTTTAATGTTTTCTGAGCCCTGGGTTAGAGGATATTGATATAGATGGCTTAGCTATGGGTGAGCACCCAGGAGCACTAATTCTTAGCACTTTAAATAACCCCTATAAAATGAATCTTCTTGACAAACCTTGAGAGCAGTACAAATCCATTGTCTAAACATAAGAAGTTAGAAGGCAGTTTGACAACATGAGTGTTTGCAAGACATTTCCAGTTTCCCCTCCGAAGGCTTCTAATGTCCCTAGCTAAGGACCTTTGTCAATGTTTTCAGTACTGCACAAGAAATGCCTCATGTAGAGAAGGCCTCAGATCCAATCAGACTCATTGGCTACTGCTGTAGCTGTCATTTCACCCTTGTACCAGTGAGCACATCTTATGTGGTAGGTGACTGACTATTTTAGCATTCCGAATCAAGCTTTGTCCTTGATTAGTTCCTTGGTGTCTTTTCTCCTCCAGCTGCCCATGTAGTACCTTCTAGAACTATGGAATTAGCCAGCCATTAAAGGGGAGAATTTCCCGACAGATTGAGATTTTTTTTAATGCATTGTAACCAAAACACATTGTGTCTTTAGCCATAGGGCCTTTGCTGTATACTTATGGTGGGAACTCAAGAACAATGGCAATGCTCTGAGTCATTTCAGTTGCATTTAGGGTCTTTGTGTAAATCCTAGGGAGTACCTGAGATACACTGAAAATTTCATTTAATAACCCACATTATCCTGGAAATAGCATTGTCCACCATGAAGAGTACATCTCTTCAAACTCTCCTTTTGTATTTATTTTTTAAAAAATAGCTTAAAGTCTATTGGAACTTTTAGTGGTTTTTAAAAATTGGGACGAAATAGCAATAACAGCTTTGTTTGTTCCATATCATACAGTTATTTGAGGAATTTGTGACACTTTTACTTCCTGACCTTTTGAGTTGTGGTAATTTATATTCATTGTAAAGAAAATAAGGGTAAAATTTCCTTTCTACTTTATTTAATACATTTCCTTTGACATCAAATGATACACAAAATGGTCCTTTCGTCGTTTTTTAGTAATTCAAGACCATGCTCTTAATAGTTCTCTGCTGGAATACACATTGCATCATCGAGTAAATTTTGCAAGCAGCAGAGAGCTGGGCCTCATCTTCAGATATTTGGTCTGGAGAAGTGTGCAGCATCGCTTCAAGAGCTGAACTGAGGAACAAAGACCAACCCAACCGCCCCTTTCAATCCTTGCCATTACAGAACCAGTGCAAAGTTCTAATAAATGTGGTTTTTTTTTTTTTAGTTTTCATGCAAAGGTTTTTGTGTGCAGTTTGCTCTAATAGTTAAAGAACTTGAGTGTTCTTTCAAGCAGTGTCATAAAATATTTTACCTAAATCTCTTACATAGACTATTATTTAAGTTTAGTCTAAGTTAATGTAATTATCTCTTTCTCTTTTTTTGAAACATAGGGTAGAAAGTTAGCATATTAACTCATGCTAGAACAAAGCACAGTATTTTATCTTTCGATCCAGAGTAAGAGTCCTCTGTATGGTCCTGCCTCTTCTCAATCAGACAGCTTTTGAAAGTAGCTCCACTGCTGGACTGGTATTTTTATTTCTTTTGTGTGAGTACCACACAATAAATATTGTATTTATTTATACCCAGATGAGGAAGTGGTGCTTAGAGATGCTGTGTTACCCTTTCCAATATCCTAGAATGGAAAGTCTTGGTCCTGGGTTTGCGGCCTAAGACGCTGTCCCTTCTTTTAATAGCATAGTATTATTGTATGGTATAGTAGCTACGTATTCCTGTGTAGGAACCTGTTCCAATTTTAAAACCTTGAAGCAATACTTTCTACCTTACATGCCTTTGAATTACACATTACGAAGTACATGAGCCTCTGTCATGAGGCTGTTTTCAAGATGTCTCTAGAGCTGAAGCCATCTGAATGCCTGACTCAGGGATGCTATACTGACTTCTAGACTCACTCATTTGACTACTGACCAAAATGGCCTCTGGATCATTCATGTGGTGACTGTCAATGATGAATTCACTGTCTAATCTTCAGGCTGTGGAAGCTACTCAGACAGAGAGAGAAAAAAGCAGAGAAAACGAGAGTGGGATGGGACCACGTGATAGAAGAAGTTGCCGGGTCTGGCCCTCACTGGGAGTAGAATTATGTTTGATGCTGAATATGTATATTAAGAGTCCAAAATATTCTATAATGTGCACTAGTGTGAATGTGCATGTATGTGATTTACACATGACTGTGGCGATGGATGCACAAATGTGCATGGGTAGAGTCCAGCGGAGTATGCCTAGTGCTTTCCAACCATCACTTTCTCCCTTAATCCCTTGCAGTAGAACCTGCCACTGACCCAGCAGCTTGCCATTTTTCCTTGACTGGCTGACCAATGGCCTCCCAGGGTCTTCTGCTGCTTTTATGCATTGTTCTAGTGCCTCAGTCCAGGATATGTCTCTACATTCCCAATATGTGTTTGTATCCTCCATAGAATCTAGAGGTGCATAGAAATATGTAATCTAGAAATTTACCTATTTAGCTAAAAGAACATTTACCTATTACTTTCTGGTATTAAAAAGCTGAACAATTGAAATATAGTTCTAAAATTAATATGGAGCACAACAACATGCTAGAGGCTGCCTGGTTAGTGAATAGGTGATATATGCAGACAGAGTTTTAACCTGTGTATGCTCGTGTCCAGTCATAAAAGGTGTTTGATAATTACAGGATTACATATTAATTTATGCATCGCCTAAACCCTGTCGCCACCAAAAAGACCATTATTTTGAGTGTTCCATAATGGTTGGTATTTTTAGTGCCAGACTCATGATCCCTAAAATCTTAATGCCTGCATTCCAGATGTTTTTAATCTCTAAACTGTCAGGGTGTTACTGGGAACATAAGGTAAATGCCTTGAAGCAAAACAATAATGTGTTTTTAATGAAGAGGACTTTCTGTGTTGTTGAAATCTGAATCAAGAGGTTCCCTCTCTGGCAAATAGCCTTTCATGCCACTCTTTGTAGGTGAACATATGGCTCCCATCACAGTGAAATATGTAAAGTAGGAAGAAAAAGAATAAAAAAAGGAAAACCCTGCTCCATGCATGTGTCATGTCTAATGTAAGGCCACATGTATGGCTTTCATATTGGACAAAAATGTAAGTGTGGCCGTGAAATAATCTTGGGATCAAGGATCCTCCGTGAGCCTTAAGTGCTGCAAATGGTTTCACATTTTCAAGTAATTAACACTCCCTTCCCTTTTAATATTTGCATTTCCTTATTAAGAAACAATCTCCCAATAATTCTTAATGAAAGACTGAAATGGTGATATTTAGAAAGCATTAACTTTCTGGAAGTAAATTCCCAGGGGAAATGGTTTGGTCTTGAATTTTCCATATTTAATATGCTAATGAGAAAAAATTTTTAAAAAATAGAAAATGTCTTTAGTGAAGTATATATGACTTGTCTTTGTTCATGTGACCTCACGTTTAATTTTTGCTTGATAATGTGAATGTTTCCTTGTTAAAAAAAATACTGTCCTCCCAGTTAACAAAATTCTAAAGTAATATGTAATTTTCTCTTTTAAAATGCTTTCCGTTCAGCTGTGCAAATCTTATTTTTAGTACAAAAATGGTATTCAAAACAATATGTTTTAATTTTATGCATATATATATGCATAATATAATATAATATATATTATACACATGTAGTAGTATATGATTTTTGTGATTGTTCGAACTGAGATTGGTTATGGTAGACTTGGCGGGCTCTGAGTGGGAGAGGTGGAAGAGCGTGTCTTTTCTCCAGAAACTACCACCTTTGAAGCCATGTTGGCAAACAATCTAGGATGTCTGATTGATGGTGCTGCTGGAATGGTTTGTAAGGGGGCTTGGCTGCTAAACATACTTAGCCTCTAGTTGACTACCAACCTAGAGTAGTATACATAATTGGAGATTTTGATACCCAGTTGGGGCGGGCCTTTTCCTCCCCTGTAGAAGGGAGTGGGCAAGGCACAATTCAGGACCCCCATTTCCTGGCAGTCTGTGCTTTTATCTCACCTTTTGGAAGCGAGCTCTTGGGAGGAAGCGCTGAATTGGATCACTCATCTATATAGCTGTATCTCTGGGCACATAAAAATTTCTCCCAGCTATAAAGAGAGACATTTTTCCTATGGGTTAACTGGAAGAAAGGAGGTGGAGAAAATGCTTTTAATTTCAAGGGTCAGAAGTTAGGAGAAAGCCCATAAATATTTCGGTCCTGAGCACTCATGATGTGCACTAGGCCATGAGTTGTGAGAGAGGATTTCCTTCAAAGACACTCACTTCTCTGGTGGCTGGATATGTTAGTCTCTGTTGTTTCTTTCTTCCATGCCACAGGAGGATGATGAGGAGCAAGGGTTTAATTTAAAGATGCATTTTTAGAAAAAACTATACAAATTAGATTAAATTGAAAAAATAATAAAGGACGTATATTAAACCCCATCAAAATAGAAGGCTTCTTGTGTGGTTTGCACACATCATGAACCTGTTATCTACAGCCGCATGAATATAATCCCAACAAAACTGATGTTTTATTTATGCTTTGTACGGGAAACAGTTCCCAAAGCTAGTCAAGCTTTATTATTCAAACACGAATCTCTATCGTTCCAAGGAAGATGAGATATGATACTGTTCCACACCAAGAATAGTTACTGAGAAGTATACTGACAGTTAATTCAGTGTAGAAATATTTTTTGTAAGACTATTTACAGTGGATGTGTTGAGGCTTTTAGTTGGTGTCCCCTGTATGTCTTTAGTTGAGACACTGGAGCTGGCAGGCTTTCATATTCCAATCTCTTCTCACTGTTTTCCCCAATAGCTATTTTTAATGCACCTAAATTCAGCATTCAACTTTACTTGACCATCTGTGGTTCATGTATTGATGTTGCCTGAGGGAATTTGGTTTATAGCTCACCAGGGAAGAAAAGGATATGAACTGTGTGTTTCTACTCTTTGGGACCTTTGCAAGTGTAGTTAAACTGAAACTTAATAATCTGTTCGTTTACTCTGTTTGATGATGTTCTCCTTAGCATTAACCCTCATTCTACTTCTTTCTTTGATCGACCATGTATCTTTTATTTTATCTTCCTTGGGCCAGGATTATTATTCACAGTATGATTACACTATAAAATTCTCTGTGCCAGTGGTCTTTATAGTCAGTAATTAGCTGTATGCTTTCAGGACTATAGCACCTTCCAGAGTGTATTTGATGGGTCTGAGCTCTTTTAACCTTTGCCCTGTGCTTTCAGTTGCAGCACTGGGTGTAAAGCTCCATGGAGAAGCCTCTGTGTTTAGCTTTTTCTTACAGTGATTGTTCTCTCCATCAATAGTTATTGTAGGAAGGAATAGACTGTGACATGTACTTTGATGAAAAGAGCCATTCAGAGAATTTTATAATTGATTGTGGAATAAGAAATCTTTCTATTCTAAGGTTGTAATATACAATATGCTTCCCTAGATTGTTCCTTATTCAACCACTACATTGGATAATTTTATTCTTTTGGCTGCAGTATCTTAGTTTCTTTTTATAGCTATAGTATTACAAGTTATTTCCTGTCCTGTCGTAGCGTAGCAATCACCTAGATGCCTAATTAGAATAACATGGGCAGCTCTGTGTACCTTCATTTAAATAAAGTTATTTAGCTGAGCTTTTTGATGCTTCCTTTTTAGGCAAAGAAGCGGCATCAGCTTCTCTTTTATTTTAAGATTTCTTACATGAAGCGTTATCTCCCAGTATGACAGAGGAGATGCTTTAAAAATGTTGCTTGGCATAGCTCCCTCAAGTTATGAGTCCTTCAGTGAAAACCACCATTAAAAATTAAATGATTAATTTACTAAGTAAAATATAAGATTGGTTTATTATGTGCTAGGTAGAATTTTTTAGAAGCAAAGTAGAAAAGTTCAGGCCTGAAAAATATTTAGCCAGTTAATCTCACAGGTAGTGAAGAATAGAGACACAGGTGTGTCTTAGTTTCTTTTCCATTGTTGTGATAAAAATACTACCATAAAAACAAATTGTGGGAGAAGGGTTTAGTGTTGCTTTTAATTCCAGAGGGATAGAAACCATGAGGCAGCATAGGCATGAGGGCAGAAGTAGAAAGCTGGCTACTCACATTGTATCCATCTCGGGAAGTTGGGGCTAGCTCATAAACCCACACAGCCTACCTAGTGATATACTTCCCCCAGTAAGTCGTTTAATGGTTCCATAACCTTTCCAAGTACCACCACCCACTGGTGAATATATGTTAAAACACTTGAGCCTATGGGGAACTTTCCTCCTTCAAACCACAGCAGGTAAACTTTGACCATGCAACTTTGTACAGAGAGTATTTGCATAATTCTTTAGGAGTTAACCCATGGTATATGAGAATAAAAAAAATACTGGAATGATGCCATGAACCCATGTTTCAGCTGAATGGAAAAGTTATTCTGAGATTGAGGAAGAAAAGATGCAGTGCACTTGGAAGGAAGATTTATTGCTGTGAGCAGGAGAGAACGTTGAACAGATGTTTTCCTTCCTGAACAAGAAGGGAGAAGATTGATGGTTATGAAACAGCAGAAAGACATGGGCATCAGGAACAGGGGTGGAAATGGGAGAAGTGATCGGAGAAGGGCTTGATAAGGAATAGAAGGACTTCAAGAGAACAAAGAGGATAAAGGCAAATTACAGAAATCATGGATCTATTACTGAGAAAATGCGACAATGCAAAAATCCGATGTAAAGGGTATAATGTTAGCGTCTCTGAGATATAGACCATCATACGGCACTTTGAAAATGTTAAGGGGGATGAAAGGGGGGAACCCAAACCCAAGCAAGGCAACCGACCAACCAACCAAACTAACAATTGAAAGACGTCACTGTGATCTTAAATACCTCTTGATTAGATGGTTGAAAAGTGCTGCTGTTTCCTCAGGGAAATGGATTTAGAAGGAGATTCCTTCCTGCTTAGAATATGTATCTATTTGTGTCTTTATCACTTTCATGCAAATATTTAGAGAAATGAAAAATAACATTATTAAAATCTAAAATGGTAATTAGATTTTAATCTTCTAAAATTTAGTAAACTATTAAATAATTACAATTTCTGATTAATTTTACATTTAATCTTAGATTTAAAATGAACTGGTCCTTTATAGATTCATGTTTATATTTTAAGCATGTGTACATGTATGCCTACTTGTGGGGATGTACATATGTGGTCATTGGAAATTGAACTCAGGTCCTCTGTAAGACTAGTACATGCTCTTAACGACTGAGTCATCTCTCTAGTGCCCAAATGAAGTGTTTATGAAAACTGATTTCCTAACAGTAAATTAGCTAGCATTCACTGGTGTTTTCTCATTCCCATGTGTCATTCTCATTAGCCATCTCTTCAGAGAACAAATCCCAGAATAGAAGATGAAATATTTCTCATTTGTTTGTCACCTTATTATCAGTTTTCCTCATCTTCATCAGCCACACCTTCAAAATTAGCAATAGATCTATATCATAGTTTATGAATATGACTCATAATATGAGGAAGGTGGAAATTACTATTTCCTGTTTTATTAATTCTTTCAGAGTTTAATACAGTGTGTGTTTTGATCATATTCAGTGCCCAGATCTTTCTAGATCTACCTACTTTTCCTACCTGCCCAACTTTGTATTCTTTCCTTTTAATCCTTCAAAACCAATACATCTTCCTTCTTGAACATGGTTGGCTTACTAGGAGTTATACTCTCAGAGAAAAACCCTGTGTTTGAGCAGCTAACAATTGCACATATCCAACCCTGTCTCTTTGGTTGGGCTTGTCCTGTACGGGGTTTGTCCTTGTTGTTGCAATATATTTACTTGCAAATTTCATTTTTCTGAGTAGATGGATGATATTCTATTGTGTAAATATACCATCTTTCCCATTAATTCATTTATCAGTTAATGGACGGTTAGGGTGTTTTCATTTTATACTGTTATGAATAAAGTAGCATTGAAAAATGGATAAGCAGGTATCCCTAGAGTAGGATTTGAAGTACCTTGCGTGCATACCCAAGAATGGAATCATTGGATAATTTTATCTTTGAGGAACCTCCACGCTGATTTCAGTATTTCTCACCATCAGTAATTGGCCCTTTCTTAGCATTCTTCTCAACATTTGTTATTATGTTGTTGTTGTGGTGGTGGTGGTGGGGGTGGTGGTGGTGGTGGTGGTGGTGGTGGTGGTGTTTTATTTTTTTCACCCTAGCTATTCTGATTGGAGTAAGATGAAATCTCAAATAGTTTTCATTTGCATTTCTTGGATGGCTAGGGATGCTGATTTTTTAGTCTACCGGTGAGGTCCTTGATCCAGCTTGGGTTGGGTTTTGTGCAGGTTAGAGATGGGAATAGTTTTTCATTCTTGAGCATATAGATATTCAGTTTGACTATTGCCATTTTTTTTATAAAAAGCTGTCTTTTTTTCCACTGTTGTCTACTTGGTCCAAATCATATGGCCCTAGGGATACAGGTTTCTGTGTCCTTCTCAGTTATTTCATTGACAAATGTGTTTTTTGAAATGCTAATGTCAAACTGTTTTCATTACTGTAGCTCTGTGGTATGACTTGAAATATGGGATGTCTGTACTTCAAACAAATTTTGGTTGTTCATGATTCTTTTGGCTATCCTATCTTTTGACTAGCCTTTCCAAAATGTATTTATTTGCAGTAGGAGTTTTCTCTTGGACTATTTAGGTTTTTTTGTATAGAACAACATCATCTGAAAATAAAAATACTTCGGTTTTATGGTATAAATCATCTTTATCTCACCACTGCACTTATTTGCTTATGTCCCCGTGTTAATATTCAATGGGAGGAAGAGAATGCGCATGCCTGTTTTAGTGGAAATGCTCTTTTTTTAGCCTTTAAGAAGATGGTGTCAGTGGGCTTCCTTTTTGTTGAGGTTTGTTCCCTTTATCCATAATCTCATGGAGAGATGATGAATTTTATTGAAGGATTTCTTTGTGTAGACGATGTTAGTTTCTTTTTTAAAAATCTTGTGTCTCTGTGTGTACACATGCACTACACGTATGGAGTACGTAGAGTCTCATTTAACCATGTGGGAACTGGACACATGGATCTCAGGTTGTCAGGTGACACGTGTACTACCTGCTGTGGATCATGGCCAGCTGCAAAATGGCATTGACTTGAAAATAGTGTGACATTTCTTAGCAAAGGAAATTTTCACTCTGTTACCTATTAAAATTATAGTCAATATAATATAAATAAAATATAGTCAATAAAATATAGTCAATAAAATATAGTCAATATAGTTTTTATTTTTATGAATATTTATCAAATATGTGTAGTTATATGTACAATTCATAATAATTTTAGCAGCCCAAATATTGTCAGAAGGCTGCTGCATTGGCATACAGCATACAGTGAATACTTCAAAATATTTAACTTGACAGTATGTCTTGTAGATTTATTATTTTTTATCAAAATGAAAATAAAGATTTTTCTCCTTGATACAAAGCAGATTGTTTTAAATGAGGTCAATTTAAACCTTAAGAACCCCAGAAACATAAACACTTTGGATAGAAAATTATTCTGTACTTAGTGACATTTGAATGGTAATTTTTAATTATAGATTTATTTAGTATCTGTCTATATTATCAGTTTGCTCATTCTGCTTCAACACAATACCACATACTGGGTGGTTTAAATGACAGAAATTATTGTCTTAGTAGAAGAGACATATGGATGTTTTGACTATGACTTTGTTACAAGTTAGAATCCCCCAAGTAGGTGTCCTCAAGAAGTATCCAGATTTCCTTGATTGATATGGGAAGACCCATCTGATTGTGGGTGGTGACAGCCTATATCAAATGAGGATTTCAGAACACAGTTTCCTGAGCCTTTTGCTGGCTTGACCTTCACTCTCAGGTACCTTATTGATTGGTTCTGCTGTTGCTGCCTTGCTGATAGCTTTCATTGCAGTAGCTGTCCAAGCTTGCAATCATGGAATGAAACTAGTGGCTCTCCAAGAACTTTCAGTGCTCCTGGTCTCATATTGGGACCACTGAGGCATTCCATCCTGTGGACTGAGTAACTGCCTATTGTTGTCCTCCAGCGAGAGACAGACAACTATTCTGGGACTACTAAGAATGATGAGGATCCCAGCCTCCACTACTGAGTTTTCAGCATTTTCTTAGCAATTTGACTGTTGTCGCTATTTTATATATATTCTTTCTTCACCCACCTCTCTCTCCTCTCTCTCCCTCTTTCGCATGCACCCATCCCCAGTGCCCTTGATTATTTTCATCTGGAAAATCCCTTACAAGATATTTCTTACAGAGATTGAGGGAAGAATCCATTTCCCCTTTACTCAGTAGATGGCTACCGGACCTATGGGTCTTCTCACTCACTGTCTACTTTCTCTTTTCTTTAGATATTTTTGTCTAATGCTCCTCTTCTTGTAAAATATTAGGGGCTAGGAAACTCTAACGAATTATTTTAACTTAGTTAACCATGTGGAAACCCCTGTCTCTTAATAAGACCAACTCTGAGATACTGGGCGGTTAAATATCACATGAATGGCAGGGACATAATTCATTGAAATCAGCAGTCCTGCTTGTCTTTTTTTCAAAATAGTGGTTTAGGGAGCAAGGTGGGATTTCCAGTTAGGGGAGCCACACCTGAAAGGTCCTTCTGCTGGGCCTTTAAGAGAAATACTGGGTATAATTTCTTCTCTGCACTTCGGTTTTTTAACTGAACTATGAGATACATCTTTTATAGAAAACTCTTTGTGAGATTAATTAGCCTTAAGGTAGAAATCCTGTGTTGTGTTAAACTGACTTGAATTCAAGCTTCTGTTTCATACCAGTTCTAAATGTTTCAGAAGGTGATTTTTCTTGTTGCCTTCTCGAAGACAGAAAACAAATGCCTTGCTGAAGCGCATCCTCTAGCATCTTAAATGAGCTTCATAAATACTGGCTCTTAAGCAAGGAAATGCTTTTCTGCACACATTTTATCAACTGTAATATTGTTGGTCACTTTTTTGTTGTTGTTGTTACTTCTCTGTGACATCCTGAAATCTACATAGAATTCACTCAAGCATTGCTCCAGGCTATTTATTTTATTTTTTCTTCAACAGTAGAGTGAGGCTTTGGTCCGCAGGTCCATGAGCTTTTTTCTTCAAATGACAGACTGTACAAGAGCCTAGTTTATATATTATATATAGTGCCAGCTCCTTTTACCCTGAACTCCCAGGGACACTAAGCCCTAATGCTCCTCGGCATCTGTAGTGTGTGGTGAATTAGCTGCCGTCCTGTGCATCTAGAATGGTTCTAGCTTTGTGCCAGCCTTGGGAGAATTAAGAAGTGACATTCAAATCAAGCAGAGTATGTCACAGAACCCCCCCTTGAGAAAGGCGTGCTGAATTTTGCCTTGGATTTATTGACAAGGGACTGGTGTTTCTCTCCAAAACCCCGTTGTGTCATCGATTTGAATGTGCTTTGTTTGCTCACTGATGTCCAGGCAGGGAGGAGGCAGTGGCTGTTTCGTTTCACACAGATGGACTTTGAAGCCTGGCAATGTCAGCAACTTTGTCTAGAGCCTTCCAGAAACAGATAATGACAAGGTAAGAAGAGCAGCCTTCGGCGTAAGCAGGAGGTTACTTCTGGAGGCTGAAAACTCCAAATTACATAGCAGATGCCAGGTGTTCTTTAAAGACACGGATCCTAGGGAAAGCAGAAGTGTGCAGTGTCCTCTGGGACACATGGAGCTAGAGTTTCATCGCAATGGTGGCTGTAACTAGAACGTATTTGTATTATGATTTAGTATTATCAAGTTCACTAGCATGACTGTTTTTGTTGTTCTTTGGTTCGTTTTAGGTAAGGCATGCAAGTTTCTCTTTAAAATGCAGAAATTCAGAGTTCCTAACTTCAGTTCTAACCCCAGTTTTCCTGTCCATGGCTTGATATTCCTCCTTTGATTAAAACTGTTATGCATACGTGGTAAACTTAATACTTTCTGAGTATGTTTTGAATCTATTTCTGGTTTTTATGCTTGTAGTTAAAATGTCTTGTTATCAAATCAATATTCTACATATTCTTCAACATCTTTGTCTTTTCTGAACTTTTTCTTGAACTTTTTGGACCATTGAAATAGTATTTTCTTCCATGATTACTATAGAGACTCGTAATATTATGTACTCTATATTTCCAAACAAAAAAATTCATTCGTAGCATTTTGTGGGATTCGTTATTTTTATGTTTGGCATAACATGTAGGGTCTACAGGGATAACCTTCAGTGGATTTACAGATTCTTTAGAACTACATATAATTCTATAATTTTAGAATTAAATCAGGTTCTTATGTTTTGTTTACAGAAAACGTGAGATTTTTATCTAAAAGTTGTACTAAGTTTGTTCTTTTAGATATATTGTGTGCTGGTATGCATGTGCCTTGGTGCATGTCCTGTGACATGTTGCAGAACTGTGTGGTATGTGTGTATTCCTTGGAAGGGGGGAGGGAGGGGAGGAGGATGAGAGAAAGAGATTGAGAATTCTAATTGCTTTTATTTCCTCCTCCTCACCCTATTTATTATTAGTGTGAAGAAATTCTTTCTTTTCACATGTTAATTTTCTATCCTGCCACTTTGATGATTGTATCAGCATTTTCTCAGAATGCTCTTGTGTTTCTTACCAGGAGCATCAGAGCATCTGATGATGGGGATTCTGTGACTTCTTCCCTGACTCTTGGTATCCCGTTGATGTCCTTTCCTCTTACTATTCCACCCAGGGGCTCAGCACTATAATGAATAAGAATGCTGAACTTGTACGCCCTTGTTTCTGATTTTAGTAGAAATGTTTTCTTATCTCTCTTTTACTTTAATGCTGACTGTAGGTTTGTTGTATATCACTTTCGTTTTTATGTTCTTGGTATGTTGTTTTAGTTCCAAGTATCTTTAGGACTTTTGTCATAAAACAATATGGGACATTGTTGAAATCCTTTTGAATCTGTTGATCATATGACTTTTGCCCTTCAGTCTGTTTATGTAATTTTATTTTTAAAGTGTTGAGCTACATTCTAATTTCTATACAATATTTACTTATGTAATGTCCTACTAATTAAATTATTCAGGCTAAATTCAATGGACACATATTGATAAGCAGTCCTTAAAACTACCTTCTTTTTCCTCATTAGCTATTTTAAATTTTGTTTGGTGGACTTCCTTGTTTTATGGACTTGCCCCAGTTTATTCATTCTAATATCGATGGACATTTTAATGTTTTTTGGGGGGGTTTGTACCATTAAAAAATAATAGCAGCTGTTACTGTTGGGGTACAAACTTCACAAAATTGTTGGTATGGTAGCATGGTCTTTACTGACTAATGCAGAAGCTCTTTTGCAGGAAGGTTTTACCAATTTACACTCCCAGCAGCAAGACATGAGCATTTGTTTCCTACACTTGGGTAACAGTCAGTGCTGTTTGCCTTTGATTGTAATTATCCTGTTGCTTGTGTACTGACTGTTTTCATTGTGATATTTTGCATTCCCTCCTCAACTAACAGTCATACTCTCCATGGCCATTAATATAATGTCTTTTATAAAATGCTTAGTGCTTTTGTCTTTACTGCCTACTCCTAAATTATGGGCCTTCCCTGCCCATACACTCAGGACAGCACAGACATGTGGCAAACACATGTTTTGAAAATATTTCTACTCTGTGGATGCCCTTTTTAAAATACCTTTGATGAACAGAACATTTTAACTTTATTGAATTGTAATTCATCAGTTATTGTCACTTTGCCTTTTATTCATAAATCTTGGCTAACCTCAGGATAAATTTATTCTGTATTATTTTTGTAAGATATATTTTATCTTGTGTATTTAGGCACCTGATCCATAGATACATGGTGGAAATAGGAGGCCAACATTTATTTTCATTTATACAATTACCTATTGGATCAAGCACCACTGATTCAAAAAGTATCATTTCCACTTTTCTTTTTGTACTATCTTGTGACTTTGTACTATATTATGGTTCTACTTAAACCAATATTTTGTCTTTAATTGGTTACCAACACTGTATTTCTCTTTGTGAACTTTGTTAACATCTGTTACATTGATTCTTGACACTGTTATAAGTTGTTTTAAAATTGTGAGTATATTGACCTTTCTAAACTTGTTGAATAATTTCAGTTATGATTGTGAATCTTTACACATTTAAAATAGTTAGGTTGATTTGCTCTGATCTAAGTACAGACATATATAATATGGTCTCCAATAATATTGGCCAGAGAAAAACACAAACAATGGGGAAAATGCCATTCCTTTAAAAATCTTGAGTGAAAATGAATTCTGATTATTACCTAACTTAACGGTGGGATTTTGCCCAGGGCAGAAACCTCTTAAGGAAAACAGCATTTAAATTATGCTGAACATTTCCTGTCAGTGCCATATGGTAAGATCAATTGACCGCTCAGATGTAACCATTGCTTCAGCTAGGCTGTCAGGACAGAGCAGCTTGCAATGTGATTTTTAGTCAATGGCTAACGATAAGTGAAGACAATTTCTCTGTGTCTGAGCTATGGGACAGAAAATATGCAGAACTGAAACAAATAGTTCCAAGTGAGTTCTAAGTTACTGATTTTCATAACAGAGAACAATATGCTGTGTTTTAACATTCTAAAGCAGGCAGCATTAATTTTATTAGCTGACTGCTGTCCAACAGACCAATGAATTTACCTGGAAACCTCAGAAGCCTTAGCTTACTAAATATGCCTAAGAAAACATACTGATTTATATTTGTTTTCTTGTGGATAAGATGAAGAAACAAAACAAGATAAGACAAATCACTTACTGCCCTTAGACTTTTGCTGTGTAACGTCCTAAACTAATAACTTGACAAAGGATCTTCATAACTCAACAAATGGGCTCAGGTAGGCAGTTGGAGTGTGGTGTCCGTTCGCAGCCCATCTTGACTGGATCTTCTGGAAGCATTGTCTACTGTGAGATGTTATAGGGTGGTTTATCTAACTCCTACAATGTCTCTTGACCCCCACTGGGTTGTCTGGGATTATCTACATGGAAGTGGGTCACTGGGGTCCCATAGATCAGCAAGTGTAAAGTCTTTCTTGAAAGTTCTTGAGCAAAGGACTCTGCTAACCTAAGGCACAGGGTTACTTCTATTTCCTTACCTTGGCAAAGGCTGTAATAAGGCCAATCCAGAAGGGGAAGATCTCATTTGAGATGTACTCTGGCCATTGACTCACAGGTGGACCTGTTTTCTAAATCTTAAAAGAAAGGCGCTTTTAAAAAAATATTGTGAAAAACTCTTGTTTTCTTATTGTCCAAATTCTAGTTTATTATTGAATATCTTCAACACTGCTGTCATTACAAGGTTTAAAAACATTAAAATAGAAAGAAAGAAAGAAAATCCAAACAAAACAAAAGGTTTCTTTGATCTATAACACTGTAGGAATGTGAAATCATTTTAAGTGTAGAAAGCCTTTCCGGAATCAGAAGTTTAAAAGTGTGAGCACAGAGGCCGCATCTGCCCACCAGTTCTTTACACATGAAAGCCCATTTTTTCCATTTGAGTGTTTTTTTTTTCAGGACACAAATGAGAGCTAACATCAGGAACTTTGCTTTTCAAGTAAAAATTCTAAAGTGTGTTAAACTTCTCCATGGGAGATTGCACAGAGGAAAAATAAATGTTTGTCAGTCCATGTTGCTATCAGGGAAACAGGCAAGACCTATGCGCCCCTCAAAAAGCAACACATTATTTCTGAGTGTCTTAAGAGGGCTTGAGAAGAGGAGGCTGGTGAACAGTGAATTTTGGAGAATGTATCAGGAATCAAAAGACACTACCATGGACCGTGGTGACTGTATTTGAGCACATGATTTGGGGGCAGAACAGCCAAGTGCATTTAGAACCCATCCATACCTGGCCTTTTGAAGATCATCTGAAAAGTCCAAAATGCAAACTAGAACCTTTACTGTACGACTGTGTCTTCATGGGCGTTTTAAATGAAATCTAGTCTCTCTGCTGTGCCATGACCCTTGTGTGATCTGGGTACACTTTGCTTTCCCCAGGTTACTAAGTCATTTTCTGCCACGACAGTCTGACTTTGGCTACCAGTCCCTAAGCCTCTCGGCATTTTGTCATTTTGTATCTTAGCCAGCAAAGTTGCCCATTCTTTCTTCCATGTTGAGGCTTACCTGCTACTTCTTGAGAACCCTTCTCAAGAAAGGTTCTAAACTTCCTTTGTCCAAAGCTCATGTATTCTCTTCCCACACTTAACTCTCCTTTTACCCCCTTTTTGTTGTTTTGAGGGATTGAACGTGGGTATCTAACATGCTAGGCAAGTACCCAGACACTGCACTGCTAACACACTCGCCTCCCTCTTTTATATTGTTCTTTGCTCCCATCTCTTCACAGGACACTCTACCAGGATGGGAGAGCTTAGTTCCGTGTACTGATATATGACTCTTGCACCAGTCTAGTCCTGCCTTGTATTCATTTTTTTTTCTGGAAACAAAAGAACACTAGTCACTTTAAAAACAAAACCCACTTGTGTATGGTTTAGTGTTGATGGATTATATTGATAAGAAAAAAAGGACAATTGTTTGAAATCTCAAACAATACCCCAATGTCTTTTTATCTTGTGCATTACCTCATGTGGACATTGGTTGCTGCTTACAGACAGAGCCTTTAGTTGTCACATTAAGCATTTGAATCCTAAAGGGATTGGCGGACAGATCAGTCCAAACTCTCATTTTTGCCTGTTGTCATCAAAATCTATATGAAAAAAATATAGCCGCAAAATGTCTATGGCTTCAGGTCTTACCTGCTCATTTCGTGCCTTAGAAAATATATAGAATTTATCTATTTTTAAAATAACCTTAAATTTTTTCCATTTCTTAGTGTATTAAGAGTGTGTAAGATATAAAATATATCTTCATATCTATTTTTAACACACTGTATTTGTAAGCAAAATATAGATATTATTTATCTATGACGTGTTATGCAGTAAAGTAACAAGTTTGCAAATGACAGAATCTGCTTTAATGAGTAGCTTAGACTGTAGTCAGACTTGTACTTGGAAGAAGTGTGGATTTTCAAAATTTCAGGGAGCCATATGATCATTGCCTTAATATCCATGACTAGAAAACAATAAAGAAATATGATAAAAAGATAAGAGACTGCAGTATAAACACTATGCAGGCCAAAATGAAAGTGACATTTTAATTTGTGTTTTTATTCCATATCACACGATAAGTAGGCACTCTAGTCCCCACTCCGTCATTGCACACCTACCTTACATCATTCCTACCAGGCTCCCTGGGCTTGCTCCTGGTTTTTTCTTTACCTGCCCAGTTCACTTCCCAATGAGATGTGAAACCTGAATCCGACCATGGATTTTGGTTGAAGTGCCATTGACATTTCGTTTTCTTTTAGTTACGTGACTATTCATTTTACAACTGGCATCTTGAAAGTTTGGAATTGAGAAAGTTACTGCATCTCATTTATTACTATGTGTGTGGTGGCTTTAAACTCCTTTTTCTTTTTGATATCTGTACTGTGTATTTCATTAAAGGATTTTATGGGAGCACAATAAAAGTAACAATATTTTACAAAGCTTATTTTGTGGAGGGCTTGAGTGTATTTTTTTCAAAGAGATTCTGTGGGAAAATATTTTTATCATTGCTTGTCTGACACATCTTGCTGTGGGAAATGCATAGTGCTTTTATTGCTGTAGGAAATTTTAGTGCTTTATTATCAAATCACTTTATAATGCCAACTGCTTCTGAGAAATAACCATTGTGTGTCTTCATTTTTCTTTCATTCTGGCCATAGTGCCCTCAGCAGCTTTATGCTAAAGTGAATTTTGTCTGTCATCTTTCCTCCCGGATAATCGTCACCATTTGGGTGAATTTGCCTACGGATCCACCCATCTTCTCCTCTTTAGCTAGCTTGTATTTGTGATGAATTTTAAAGAGAAAACAATGCATTAAAGACCTTGATGGCAATATGTACAAGTGTGTATTCCTTGAGGTGTATGTGCATTTTATTCCTTTGGTTACTAGCTATGAGAATTTAAAAAATCTACTTCTGGTTGATCCGCTCTCTTAAGGACATCTTCTAGTCTCACAGATACAAGTGTGTAATGATGTACCACTTTAAAAAAAGAACCAACAAACAAGCAAACCAAAAAAAGAAATAAAAAACAAAAACAAACAAACAACCCAAATCTTTTCTTTGGAAGTTCTTTGTTTCACGAGTGAATGTTCACTGGGGAATTCTTTGTAGGTCTAGGACAAGGACTCTCGTGCAGATCTATTCAGTAGCTCTTTCTATATTTCCTTTAAGATTATTGTCATCTCCTTCTGTGCAATTTCCAGAAACCTATTTTCTACTGCTTAAAATTAATGCAACCGTATCTGAGCTAGGGTTAGAGAGGACAGAAACAGATGCTGTGCTAGGAAAAAGCAAACAAAGAACCAAACACCAAGTGCCTGCAGACCCTTTTAGGCCAGCCAGACACATATCTCTAGGTGCCTGGTTTCATTATGTCCTTTTGGACTACTTATTGTCTGTTAGGTGAAGTTGTTGATGAAGGCTATGCATTGTTTTCTTATTTTTATCTCTCCACAGTCTCACTGAAGGAGAGAGGGAATAATTAATGGTCAAAATGAATGTCATATAACAATGAAGTGTGAGCAGATGAGAGGAGACCAGCACCTTTAAAGTTCTTATTACTTTGCTTCTGTTTGTGTTGGAGGTCATTTACTTGATTTTACAACCAAAAAAAAGGGGGCTCCTCCCATGCCTGTGTTCTCAGTAGAATTCCAGCTAGATTGAGAATTCATCACAACGTGACTGGGAAAATACACACACGAGATTCCACTTTCCCAGCCTGTCCTGATGTCCTCTTGCCATTCTACCTAACACGTAGTCCTTAAAAAAAAAAGTTAGTCCTTCCAACTGAGCCATTTCTTCCTTGGAGTGGCAGTATCCCTGTGAGTTGGGGGAAAGCTTCTCTTCAAGGACATGGATCAGAGTCAATGTGGTCTGAATTTCATCGATCTGCTATTTTATTTAGTGACACTATTCATGCACCTAGGCTTATAGACTACATTTTCCATGAGTCAACTCAATATTGTTTAATCTTCAAGACAAAAAGGGAAGTTTGAGAGTGCTCTATAATTCTGGTAGGTTTTCAAGATATGATTGACTGTAAGTTAAAACCAACTGGAAATATCTTACCTTTGTGTTTTTAGAGCTATTCTGCCAAGTAGGTCTTGGAAACCCCAACAATACCTCATTTTCCCTCCTTGATCATTAGTTGTCCTAGGACAGAGTTTCCTAGCTGTGCTGACCTTGTTGACTGGGTTATTCTTTCATATGGGGGTTTCCTATACAGGAATATACATTTAGTATTATCTCTGCATTTTTACCTCTTACAAAACAGTAGCTCTCTTCTTCATTAATGTTATTATTGCAAATAATATGTTTAGATCCTGCCAGCTATTTGCAGGAAAGAGGGCAAAATCACTTTCAGCTAAAAGCCATTGTCCAAAGATTTATTTATAGATACACCAAGCAGGAGTAGACTGAATTAGTTTCTTTTGAGCTCCAATAATAAAGTATTTAAAATGATTAAATGGGAGAGGAAAGGTGAAACAGTTGATGATATACCTCAATTCAACTCCAAGTGCTGCCTGATTGTAACCTTAGCCCTGGAGAGGCAAAGAGAAGCTGAATCTTGGGACTTGCTGACTGGCTGGCATAGCATTTTGGTGATGTACAGATTAATGTGAGACCTGGTTTAGAGAACACAAGATGAATGACACCTGTGGAATGGAAATGACAATTTCTTGTAGAATGGAAACTAAAGGAAATGATACTTGAGGTTATTGATGGACTGTGTGTGTGCACATACATGGGCATGTGTGCACATCCCATAATCACACGAATAAACACACAAATGAAATTTTTGAACAACTTGGGCATTTTGGCTTAGGCCTTTAATCCCACAGTTTGGAAGTTGAGGTAGGGGAATTTTCAAATGACTGAGGCCAGCCTGGGTACAGAGTAAATTCTAGGTCATGCTGCACTAGAGTAAGACCTTGTTTCAGACCACACATTTATATTTACATACACAGAGAGAGAGAGAGAGAGAGAGAGAGAGAGAGACAGAGAGAGACAGAGACAGACAGAGAGACAGAGAGAGAGACATAAAGAGATAGAGAGACAGAGAGACAGAGACAGAGAAACAGAGAGAGATTGCTTGATTAAAAGACACCTTATTTTTATTTAAAATTAATATTGAGGAAAATAAGACTAGTGTTAAGTCCTCAATTGAATGGGGAGTAAATACACTGCAATGTAACTTTAATGGTTACCTTATAGTAAATTTTATATTAGCAAATTTCCTTCAAGTTTTTAATTGATGAAAATTAAAAAAAATGCTCATAGTACATTCTAAAAAGTTTGTCTTGCAAATAAATCATTGCAAGCACTAAAACAGAACCTTTTGATTTTTAAAGATTATGAAAAGGAACTTCATTATAGTACGTTAGAAACGTTCCTTTTACATTGATTAGAAATGCACAGAAATTAAAATAATACTACACGTGCTCTTGTAGTGTGGGGAATGGTTGGCTTGAACTCCTGTGTCTTGAGAGAAAGTTGAGTTTCTTACTTCCACACTGTGTATTTGGAAGATGGGAAAAAATAGCAGACTCCTCACAGCCTTGGAGTAGACTTATATTTGAGCACCTGCACTATCATCTTCCTCTAGATTCCTGAATGTTACTGCAGCATTTTGGTGTGCAGTAGTCACTGAAGGAAATCATACACCTCTAATGAAACTATCCTTAGATACAGTTTTAGGGCAAAGACAGCCTGGTAGTGAGGGGTTCCTTTGTTCATTGTCACTGTCTATTTCTCATGGCACAAAGGAGACTGGACTAAAGTTAGTAATGCTATCCCTGAGTTGAAAGGAGCTAAAAATTCTTTGTGGCCACAGTGGGAGCTCATATGGTATAAAGCTTAAGACTAATATCAGTTAGCTTTTCTCTGCACGTATTAGATTTTAACATGTAGAAATCTTTTAAGTGTGAATGGTTTTAGGCTTTTATTTACTCTTAGTGCTCTCAAAACTCTTTTGATTTCTTCAAATAACAACTGTTTAGCCAACCAGAATGCCATATTAATATATAATATTTGCCCAAAAGAAGTTGGTCAAGTCATTACTTTGACATTGCATGTAATAGCTCAAAATGCCTCTCCATTTTTCTAATTGTTATGAAAACACGTCTAAAAGAAGAAAAGCATGGATTTTCCATTTGTTGTACTGTAATGGGAAAGAATGTAGTTTTAAATTGGTTTTTGATTTTTCTCCTAAAAAGATTTACTTGAATCAATCAAGGGCTGAGCATTTTATTCAGAATTATTATTTTTTTGCTATTTATTTAATTCTATTTCAAAGTGTGTGTGTGTGTGTGTGTGTGTGTGTGTGTGTGTTTGACTTGATTCCATATGTAGTAAAGCTGACAACCGAGATTAGTCATGACCCCTTTTATTGAAAATAGTTTTAATGTTTTCTTGCAGAATAGATTCCGGTTATGGCTTCTCCTCCTCTACTCCTCCCAGTTTCTCCCCACTTCCGCTCACATCTGGAACCACCGGATCTTTATCTAGCCTTAGAAAACAAACAAGCTTTAAGACTTATATCATATCATACTATATTATCTAATATAGATATGTAGTATATATATATGGATAGATAGATTGATAGATAAAATAAGATAGAATGAAACGAACACATTGGAATAGGATAAAACAAAGAGTCAAAAAAGGCACATGAATCTGATATAGACACAGAGACACACATTTTCACATATACAGGAATCCCATAAAACAAAACAAAACAAAACAAAAAACCCACTAAACTGGAAGCCATGATATATGTGCAAAGGACCTGTAGGGTAAAAAGAGGTAAATTGTATATAAATAAAATAAAAATAAAAACATAAGATAAAAATTGAAAAGCTCTGACATGACATTTTGAGACAAGGAACCAGTGATAGTGTTGAGTTCATTTTCTCTTGGCATCTACTGCTACGCATGCACCTTTCAGAGTAGTTTGTTTCCCCAGTGACACACCCTTGCAGAATGCTAACATTTCCCCTGGAAGTGGCTATCAAGTGGAGATTGCATATGGGTTAGGGATGGGGCCATGGATCCTCTTCTCCTTTCAGCTGTAAGACTCCATCTGGTGCAAAGCTGTGCATGCCTGTGTGCCTTCCCAGTTTCTGTTAGTTCAGATGTGTGTCAGTCCTGATGAAGCAGACATAGCTTGTTTCCTTGATGTTTTCCTTCATCCCTCCTGGCTTTTATATTCTTTCTTGACAGAGTTCCCTGAGCCTTCAGGGCTGAGTAATCGAAAATTTCTCATTTTATGCATAATACAGAGGCTGTGGGTCTTGGATTTGTTCCCACCTGCTCAGGAGAAAACTTGTGTGTTGATGGCTAAGCAAGGAATTGGTCTGTGAGAATGGAAGAATGTCCTTTTATTGTTAATTTTTTGTTAAAGAATAGAAGTACTTGGGTTTACCCTAGGTCCCAAGGCTATCTAGTCTCAGGTTCTTGGTCACCCAAGTAATGTTTGGTGTAGGTTTTATCTCGTGGAGTAGGCCTTAAGTCAATCAGATATTGGCTGGTTATTCCCACAATCTTTAGGCAGCCATTGCCCTAGCCTATTTTTCAGGAAGGATGGGATTGTAGGTCAAAGAACATCATTTTCAAATATTTCTTAAATTATTTAATAATAGTTTTAATATACTTTAAATACTGTTAAATATTTAAAATATTTTTAAATTTTGAACTGTGTTCTTATTATTGCGTTGTTTGAGGTTCTTCTATCCCCTTAGTGTTAACCCCTGGATTTTGCAACCTGATCTACAACCTCCTTGACTGTGACAGGGCTCCGTTCCCACCTATGGTCACTTCTATGGCTTTCAAAGTTTTTGGTTTATCTTTGTCCTTCATCGATTGTGAGATTTTCTATACATACAGACATCTATATGGGAGCTTTTGTATATGATGTACATGGCTAGAAACAGGGATAGAGTTTTATTCTTTTGCATATTGCAGAACTCTCACACAATGTTTTTTTCAATAATAGAAATAATGAGATGAAAACATAACTGTGTAGGTGTATGTGAACATACACGGGACAGAGATGGGAAATGAATGGTCTAAATGTTAAGTTGATTCCCTCAACACTGCAACCTTATAGCTCCTACAATAGGTTTCCAAGAATGAAAGGACTCAGAAATCATATCATATTGTTTCAGACAGGACTGAGAACACTTTTCTATGCTTTAATTGTATTTCTATTGCTGAATGTGCTGTTCACTAGGATAGTCACACACACACACACACACACACACACACACACACACACACACACACACACGAGGCTGCTTAATTAATGTAAATGAATGTGAATGAGACCTGCTCCCCTTGCCTTACTTCAAACAATCTGTCATTGCAGTGTAGTAACATCTCCACAGTGCAGGAAGTTCTGTTGGACAGAGCTGGATGCTTTTGTAATTTATCAAGATAAATAGTTCAGGGGTCTGTCTTCTCTTAGAAAAATCAATACAAGAAACACCGAAGGTATAGGTTTGAGTCTTTTCATTTCCTCTTACTGTGCTGTGTACTGAGGACATAGGGAATTTGTATGGTGCTCAGAGATGCCTCTGTTGTCACTGTAGAAGATACTCCATTTTTGCCCAAATGGCTATGCTTTTTGTCTCTTTCAAACTGAAGCTTCCTGGTAACATGTCCTTTGTACAAATAGCTCCTTCCCTTAATTGGAAACCAGTTCCAGTTGATTTATGGAGGTCTAGTTAAAGAGGTTGATGAGAGCTGTCACAGTATCTGAGGACTCCCCTTGCAGCTGACTGGATTCCTGTAGGCATGCCCGCCCAGGTTAAATTGTATTAGGAAATGACTGCTTCTACTGTGTAAGCTTAACATAGTGTGTTATGAGACAGAAGGGACCAAGAGTTTAGAGGTAAACAGTGATACATTGTTTTCTCATGATAATAACAGTGACTTCAAAGTCCTTGTGGAGATCTTTTCTACTGGATGGTTAATTTTTTTTTTCCGTTCTCACCGTTTTCAGTTTAATGGTAGTATTCTTGTGTTAGTCAGATTGCCATTGCTGTAACAAATGTCCAAGATAAAATCATCTTGAAGGATAGAATAGGCTATTTTGGCTCATGATTTTAAGTGTCTTTAGACCGTAAATGATTGGTCCTGATGCTTTAGGGCTATAATGGCTTAGTGTATCAAGGTGACAGCACATGGCGGACGAACTTCATCTTCTTGACTGAGACACAGAAAGAGGAAGAGGAGGGATTATCCATCAAAACCCATGCTAAACTCTTCCCTCTCTGTCCAAAAGATGTCACAAAGGTCCTAAGCTTCTATGATTCCAGTTGTTCCCATTAGGGCCATAGACTGGGGACTAAGCCAATAACACATGTCCCTTGGGAGACACATTTTCAGATCATAACAGTTTATTAACATCTCTGGAGTGATTAATATAATTTAAAATGATTTGAATTATGAAGATAGAGGTTTTGAAACGGTGTACTTCAGTTCCTAGTAGCTACTGTCCTTTTTTCCAGCCAGTTCTTCTTATATTTGGCTGACAGTACATCACTGTCTTGAACCCTTTCTTGGGTACATCCTGGGAGTTACTGAACATTTGCTTGCTCCCAAGTGTGGCAAGAAGTTCTAGAAAGATTTTCTACAACTTAAAACCAGCCATTCATACTTAACTTTTAGAAAGAAAAGCTACATTTTACACAATCTACATAAATGTATTTTAGTCCTATGCAAAGCTAGAGAAAGATCAGTATTGAATTTAGTTGAAATATTAATGTATTTGCTATAGAAAATGTCCCCCAGTTGAGGAAAGAGATGGATTCAACTCATGTGAGACTCAAGTACCATTCCATCTGTACTGTCTGGGAAGTTCTCTACCACACATGTGCATAGTTTAATGTACTGGTGACTTGAAATCATTCATAAGAACCTTGTGGTATGGGAAGTAAACAGCAGTGTTTAAAATATTTCAAGCTCATACCTACATGAGTTCTATTTGTTTGTCTTTTTTAATGAGTATCACAAGGTGTGAGTGGCAAAGTTTGTCTCCTCAGATGTCCCAAAGCACAGATCAGCTTCTGTCTTACCTCCTTTCTACCACAAAAGGCTAAAGGCAAACACTAGTGACGTTCATTTCACCCTCATTCTTTTTGTTTTAAATATCTCTGTAAAAATTCATTTCCCATTTTTGTATTGCAATATCAATTTCATTGTACTGATACTATCCAGCATTTCCTTTTCAATGGTGTTTATGGAGTGAACCTCTGGTATATGCATTTTTCCATACTTCTGATTATTTCCTTGATGTACTGGGCAAGGGCATAGCTTATTTAAGTGTAAATGTGTCCTTTCATGTTAGCATTCATTTTTAGAGAGTGAAATCCTGTCACTGACCCAAGTGAGAGGGAACATTTACAGACTTATTTGGAAAAATTGGGACTTAATACACGTTAGCTGAGTGCATGGAAAAGACAAGGCGCCCTTCCCTGTGCAAGCTTCTGTGGGTTTCTGAGGCTGTGATGGCTCCGAGACCTTATGTAGCAGTTGGCTCTGATATGCTTGCCCAGACACAAATTGAATCCGACAGGACTGATGTCTCCTGGACTTTGCTGCCATCTGAAACGCTGGCGTGAGAAAAGAGGTGGTGGCAGGGGGAGGAGAGAGGGTGAGGAGAGCTGATTCCTGTAGTCCTTCTCCTCCGAAGCTTTGCCATTTCCAACAGCTGATAGCTGTGAACTGCTTGATAAGCTGTTTTCCAGATGAGATTGATAACCAATCACTGTTCTGCAACAGCTGGCTAGCTTTCGGATTCAAGATGTGTTTCAGTGTGCAGCTCACTTCTTTATGCCACAAATCTGTCGAAAAACAAACAAACAAACAAAAGAGGGGCCTAGAGAGTAGAATGGTAATGAGAGAGTGATTCTGCTCTTCCTCTTGACAGTGTCTTTCCTGCATCCAAACTATTCTTGCATATTAATGAAAACCCACTTTTTTTTAATTTAAAAAGGGTACTTTAATTTTCAAATTCAGTGTCAGAAAAGACAAAGTGTATATAATAGCTGCAGTATAATTCTTTGAATATCCACTTACTTTGTGGTGTGAGGCTGTTTATCTCTACTGTGTCCCATCAAGGGTTTCATGTGTTCCAGATATTGAGAGAGGCGAGAATTAAAGGTGCACAGTTTCCCAGTGGCCTTACGTTCTCACCACAGAGACCAGGGAGACTATATTTTATGACACAGCCTCTCTACTATTTTGGTTTCTTTGTTTGTTTGTTTGTTTTGTTTATTTAAGATGCTACTCATTGTAGGAAGACATGCTGTATTTACCAAAGGTTCTGCACGCACAATTGCGCATCACGTTGAGAATCATACTCCGGATTATTCTTTAGAGCCTGTCTGTGATCACCTCATTCGCTCCCATTAATTTTCCACTGCTGTGGCCACCAAGGGGAAAGGTCTCTAAGGGAATTTTATTTATTATTGTATTAGTCTCTCTCTCTCTCTCTCTCTCTCTCTCTCTCTCTCTCTCTCTCTCTCTCTCTCTCTCTCTCTCTCTCTCTCTCTCTCTGTGTATGTGTGTGTCTGTGTGTGTGTGTGTGTACACATGCACATGCAGGCATGTGTGCGCATATGTATATATGGTATATGACACATGTGTAGAGGTCAGAGGACAACTTCTAAATGTTGTTTTTTTTCCTTCTTCTGTGGGTTCTAGAGATTAAACTAAGGTCATCATCAGTCTTGTGAAGCAGACCTTTAACTCCAAAGGCTATCTTTTTGGACAAACCATGATCTTTGAATTTTATATTTCGTCTCACCTGGAACTCTTGCTATGAACTTAGTGGCATTCAGCATTGTTCTTGATGCAGCTGCCAGTGAATTTTCCCAAAGCCTAGTTCTCTATTTTTTCTCTGCTCTCAAACAGTATAGAGCTTGTTTTTGTGCTGGCTGGGTAATGATCACTAGACATAGACACATCCAAGGATTTCTTTGTGTTCTCTCTTTTGTATCATCTTCTGTTCGCCTAACAGTTACCTCATTCTAACCCTGTGGCCCTCACAAACCATGTGGGTCCCAAATCAGAAGTGCATCCACATTTCCCAGAAAAGAGGGACACAAAATTATAGAGGATGCCAAAGAACTGCAGAAGTGTAGCTTGTTGTAATGCATAGTTTTCTGTCTTAACAAGCCATCCCTACTTCAGCATACCAGCACCTTACTTTTTTCAAAGCTCTGCATGGAGTTCAGGGAATTCCCATTCTTCATCCTGTTAAAATACTGCTGCTGTATGCTCAGGGTTTCCCAATACCACATGGGAGTACACAAATATCTGTAGCTCCAGTCTCAGGGAATTGGACAGACACACACACACACACACACACACACACACACACACACACACACACACACACACACAACTTTCATATACGTCCCCTTTATTCTGTTATTAATAGATGGACAGACTTCTATTAAGCATTGCTTAAGGCTCGGATGTGCCTTTCTCCATGATGTGCTCGTGCAGATTTTTGTTTGAAGCCTGTTACCCCCCGCCCCCTTAGAGTATAGTGGCCAAAAAGATGGCGCAGAAATGAGTTCCTGGTGATTGGTCGTAAGTGGCCTGGCAGCAACAATGCTAAGGACCCAGCTTTTTACATTCCAGGTTATTTTCCAATACACAGACATGACGTCTCCAGTGTTTATTGTGCTTTTACAATAGGGCATGTCTTTCTAGGTTGTGGTAGGACATGTGAAAGAGTGAGAAATCTAACTGTCTCTGTGTTTTCTTCTTTTCCTATCTCCTCCCTTTACAGGCTCTGAAAGGGTTCCAGCTGAAGTTTCTGAGCAGACAAGTCGCTGTGGCTCCCTAGGCTGTTTCCAAGCTGCCGGTGCATGCCGTTGACAAGCTGCAGGATGGTGCCCGTGGCCAGGCTGCTGTCGCTGCTCCTCGCCTTCTTCCTCTACGCCTGTGCTGAGAGTAAGCCATCCTGCCCTTCTCTAGGGAACTGTGGCCATAACGAGTGGCTTTGTTTGCAGTTGGCACCAGGCTCAGGGCTCTGAATATATTTCCTTGGGAAGTATATCCTGAGACACTGTGGGATCCTCCTTGGCTTCTTGCCAGGCTTTGAAAGAGTTTATTGACGTGTCTCTTCCACTGCCTCCTCTTCTGTTTAATGCCTCTTTGCTTGTGTGTCTAACTGCTCCTACTACTTTTTCTATTTTTGTACATTTTTCATACTTCATAGCAGCCTTGTGACAGAGATAAAACAAGACCAACAATATCACTTAAACTGTGGCTGACCAATTGGTAGCCCCAATATGTAAACATTATCGAGACTCAATAGAAATTTCTTCAGTTGTGTGGATATTTCTATGTTTGGAAAAATGCACAATGTCACATTGAGCCCAATTAAACTTGCAAGCCCCTTGTAGCTGTCACAGCAGCTGTTCTGATGTACTGTTTCCGACAGCTGTCGTGGAGTACAATATTCAAACAAATCAAGCAGAACTGACAACTTTGTGGCTGGGTGGAGGGTCTGGAAGTGGGAAAAGAATTCTATGCAACGCAGACACTGAGGATTCAGATTCTGGACTCAATTTATGAAACTAGGATTGTGGTTAATTAGCTTGCCAACTAATGAGATGATCATATCTTCTTCCTAACTAGCAATAATTAGTTCTACACTGTTTACATGATTCTTTCCTCATGCAGAATCCTCTATGGTGTTCACAAGACAATGGTGGCCATTCCTGGCTCTTACGGCCATGTCAATTTCTTCAGGAGTATTGTAGTTCATATGTGATTTGGACATTCTCTTGGGGAGTCCCCTGTTGTGATTAACATGTATAACATCTGCAGTCATTAACATTTCCCTCCACTGGCTGTCCCAGGGAGATTAAATTTGATTCATGTTAAGGATATCTCAAAGACAAAGATCCTATGTCATCTTAGCACTTTCTTATTAATTGTGTCTTGACAAGAATTCCCTCACTAACTGCCAAGTGCTTCATTGAAATAGGGATCTATTTTCTAAAGGAATCTTTCAGGGAGGAAGAAAAATAATGTTATTAATTGAATGCATGTGGAGCATGCATGTTCTAAGCACAACATTCTGTGGTTAATAATACATATATAGCGTGTGCTAATTAGCACTTGGGAGTATTGGTTTAAGGTTAAGCCAAGGAATTTCTAATACCATGCCAGGAAATAATTAATTGGGGGAAAGATCCAAATGTAAGGTATTGTTATTTTAAAGGCATTTATGTCAAGACTTATTTCAAAAATCTAAATTTACTTTATTGGAAAACAATTGAATGTATAGCTTTTTGGATTCTGTTTTGGCCAAAGTCCAGAAGTAACTGTTTTCACCATTGTTCGATTTTGGCAAAAGCATATCAAGACCTTAGGAACCCCCCTAAATATCTGATCAAAGCTGTATATTTTAATGAACCTTACTAGTTATATATCTGAGAAATCATCCTTGCAGACGGAAAAGTCCTCTTCTTTGGAGAAGCTATGGTTTTGCGTAGTGCTGTGGTGGAAAGTGGCAGACAGATGTCAAGACTTTAGGAGCAAATATTGCTGAGATTATGTTTCTCTGCCACAGATGGCATTTCTCTCCACCCCTCCTGCCTGCACCTTTCTTTTTCTCCTTCTTACGCTTTATCCCGGATCTGATATGACTGTGCCAGTTTGCCTTCTACTGCTGTGATAGAATATCCAATGCTTGTTGGACAAGAAAGTGATTATCTTATCTCACAAAGGGCAGTCTCATGCAGGAAAGTAAGGGCAGGAAATCAAGGCAAGAACCTGGAGGCAGGAACTGAAGCAGAGACCATGGTAGGGTGTTGCTTACAGTCGTGATGTCCACGGCTTACTTGCTTGCATTTTTTATACAACACAGGAACACCCCCCCCCCCAGAGGTGGCACCACTCAGTAGGCTGGGCATTCAAACATCAATCCTTAACCAAGAACATGCTTATAGGCTCTCCTGCATGCCATTCTGATTGAGGCATTTTCTCAATTGAAGGTCTGTATTTCCAGTGAATTCCAGTTTGTGTAATGTTAACAAAACAAACAAACAAACAAAATTCTAGATTATATCCAGATTATATCTCATTATATTATGCCATTTTTTCTAAAATCATTTGAAAAATATAGAACCATGTAATAGTCAAGAATAACTGGTTTCATCCCCTTGTAAAGATGATATTGTCAAGCTCTCATTATTCAGGTTGTGGGTTCATCTTCTAATTTCTTCATTAGAACATAATGACACACTCTTTCCCCTTTTTTCTATGTTTCACATTGATCCAAGTTATTGAGTTATGATTCAAAATTTAATACTGACTTGCCATGCACATTTGAGAAATCTGAAAAACTTGATTTTTCTTTTGTAGCAAAAGATGATTTGTGATTGGGAAATGTGAAGAAGGCCCTGTTGGTTACTACACTAGTTTACAGCCAGTTTAATCCCTTTGAAATAATTATCTTGAAAGAGCCTGCATTCAATCTGGTAACGGGTGGTGGAAAAGGCCATAGCTAAGTGGTGTTACATTAAGGAGAACTCTTGGAGTCTTAGATCAAATATACGTTAAGAAATTTCCCTTAGGAAATTATAGTCTTGGCTATTGCTGGTTTAAAGTGTCCTGCTGGACCACATGATTTCTTTAAAAGGCTATATTTGTGGTTGTTTTTACTCTTAGTCTTGAGTGCTCTGGGTGATTTTGCTAGTTATTTTTATAAGAGCGTTTACATGAGAGAACTGTGGTCCAAGAGTCAAGTTCGACTTTTGTTGAAGAATGGTGAGTAGCTCTTTGAGCCAGTCTCTCTGTCTTCACCCCCACACCACACCACACAGAATTTAGACATAAATTTATACTTTAATATTTTAACTCCAGCGCAAACCTCTTTTCTTTTGTCTGAGATATTCCTTGTATTTGGTATTCAGTTATCTGTGTGTTTCTTATTTCCCCATACTACCCAGCCCCTTAAAAAAATATCATGTACATACCAAGAAACAGCTCTTGGCATCTTTTGGTTGAATGAATTTCACCTTACATTTTGGCTACTATAACTGGCTCTCAGTATTTACCAGTCCTTTGATAGAAACATAAACTTTCATACTTAGGTCCTGAAATGGTTTCATTCCTCTATTCGCAGTTGCCTTTTTGCCATGTTTTCATCTTAAGTTGTATGTCTTCCTCATTTTCTTTCCTTGCTGAAGCAAGCACCTTGCTGATGTCACCACAAACACGGTATTTTTCTTGTGGATGAAAGCTCTGACTTCCTGCTCTTTGAGGATGTTCCATGGATTTTTTTTAAAGCTTTTTAAAATCCCTTTCATTGCAGTGGATGGATTGGCACCTCTGCTGGAATGTCCACTAGAGTGTGACTTTGATTTCTGGCTATCACTTCACTAAATCATATACTTTACCTTCAGTCCTGTTGTTTTTGGAATGTGGATGATGACAATAACAGATGCTAGTGATAATAGAATTTCTAGTACTTGAGTGCCGTGAGGATTAAAGGAATTGAAGTAAAACACAGACCAGTCGATGACATGGGCTGGGTGTTTAAGAAATGGTTCTGTTATCTTCAACAGCCATTTTTCCAAGCACTTGCCTTAGGTCCCCTGCTGAAATTCTTCATTTTATCTGGAGACTATAAACTTTGGGTGACAGAGAAGCCAGGCCTCTTGCTTTCTGTTAAATTTGCTACCCCGCTTTCTGAGAAATCCTATACATACGAGATCCTTATAAATCTTTGCCTCAGGAATTAAACTCAAAATCAGAAGTATGCAATGTGTTCTTTAGGAAGTCTTTTCAAAGAAGCTCATCTATAGAAGCACTAGAAGTCATGTGGCTCAAGTGGAATGAGTATCAGATGTTCCATCTGTCCCCTTCATTGTTCATGGTAATGCATTTTCTTGAGCTGCCTGGAGGAAAGAACTGGAGATACTTTCTGTACACACACAAAGTATCACATGGCCAATGGCCCACAAAGAAGATTGGCATCAGCGTGCTGAGGCAAAGAGTAAATGGCCATTAATATGGTGAGAAGTATTGTACAATAGCAACACAATAGCAACAACAACAGCAGCAGCAGCAGCAGCAGCAGCAACAACAAGAACACAAGCCACTCAGACAAAATTCTTAAAGAGACAGAGTAGCTGATGAATGTTCGTGTTTCCAGAAGCTCTGGAGACATCTTCCCACTGGAGTTAGAAGAGGAGTGGGAACTTTCCTGATACTCAGTTGGCCACTTTCTAGGAGGCACTTCCATTTTGCACAAGGAACATTAATTTCTTATTGAAATATCTTCTTATTTTAGGTTATGATTGTTCTCTCTCCCAATCTCCGGAAGTTATGTACCCATCCTTTTAAAAGTAGTTGCTTCTGGTAATGAAAATATTACAACGTTTAATTAGCCTGATGACAGTAAGGGAACTGAAGTCTGCAGCATATTCTTGGATTGTACATTTGAATTGTGTGAATTAGAGGATGGGCAAATAAGTCTTAAAATGTTAAATGAAAAGAAGAAGGTTGATTTTTAACTCCAGTTGTAGGGCTAAGGTCCTTTTGGTCAGTACAAACTGAAGGTAGAGATGTTGGTGTTTTAGGTGAGGCGGGTTGAGAGAGCTGTTGGGGAAGTCTGCTTTCCTCTTTCTCTGAATTGACTGAGGTGTGCTGATCTAGGACTGCTGGTTCTCCTCCTTCCTTCCTTCCTTCTTTAATCTTAAAGTGGCTGCATTAGCTACAACCAGCTGTCTGAAGCAAGGAACACACCCCAGCTGTTCTGCTGGTCCTGGGCTCCATTGTGGCGGTTCTGCAGATTTCAGAATTAATTGCTCTCTGCAGACCTAGTAAGGTTAAGATTGTGTTGCAAAGCCAACACGTGTGTATACTTCAGAGCACTTGATTGAGTGCGTAGGGATTTGCTTTAAAAAAGAAACAACCAAGTTTAACTTCCCATTATCACTGTTCACTGTCTGTGTTGAGGCCCCAAGTGTGAAGGGTACAGCAATGTCTAAGATTTTGCTAGGGTTTTACTTGTTATAGCCTCTTGGCATGTAATTAGGGCTGTTTATGATTTCCTAATGTTATTCCCTTTTTTGGTTTTAGTTTCCTTAATTTTCTTTATTCAGACACTATGTGCCTGACCTATTTCAAATAATGACAACTTCAAAGGCAGCTGTGCCTCCTACCAGTCCCAAACATATGTGCTTTGGTTGCTTAAAATGTTCCAATCCAGAATCCGCCTTTCTTTTGACTATTGGTTAAAAGTGTGTGTGTGTGTGTGTGTGTGTGTGTGTGTGTGTGTGTGTGTGTGTGTGTGTGTGTGTGACAGAGAGAGATAAAGAGAGACAGAGAATGGGCAGGTGAAGAAATGGGACAGACCTCTCTATCTGTATGTATACCATATACCCCATACATGTACAGGTACCAGAAGAGGGTGTTGGATTCTCTGGAACTGGAGTTACCAATCGTTGTGAACTGCCTGATGTGGGTGTTGGGATTCACCCCAGGTCATCTTCGAGAGTGTTCTTCACCTTTTAGGCACCTGTCCAACTCAAAGCATCATCTTCCAGTGAAGAATCATGAGGAAAAAGACTAGGGATTGAAGGAAATGCTCCTTTTGGACAAGTTAACTGACTTACACATTTGTATTTTTTCTCTTAGCTTCTTTTGTTCCATTTCTATTGTGTATGTGCGTACACACAATGTCTGGAACATACAATATAGAGGGGTGTACAGTGACTGAAATATGATTCTATGCTTGCATATTACAGTCTGTCTTCAAATTCACATATTAACACATTTTACTTGAGTTTAGGTGTTTTTATTTAAACTCATCTTTATCATAATATTTGTTGAAATTTTTAACTAAAAAAATAGTTTAAAATTGTGAGTGAAGTTCAGTACATTACTATGGAAGATACTCAGTGTAAATTGGTTTTACAATACAAGCTATAGATGAATGCTATAATTTGAGATTGGTTTCTGTTAGAATCATAGTTTAGTATTATGGCAATCAATTATAATAACTACTATTATTATTAAGTCAGCCACTAAAATATGCAAGTTCTTCTATGTTCTGTGTAGTAAACTAGTACATAATACATTAATTTTGTACTGAAAATACAGCAAATATGATAATCCAAAGTACCTCCCCCTCTCTCTATCTCTGTGTGTGTGTGTGTGAATGAATAACAAATCTATTAAATACATTTAAAAATTAGTCTTTTTCTTATTGAATAAATGTTTATGATGAATATAAAGTAATAAAAATTAAAATGCTTTTGCTTATTACCAAAGTGACTGTTTAAACTTTTAGTGATTTCAGATGACAAAGAGCCTGTTAGTCTATTTGTATTAAAAAGATAAATTTTTATCGCCATATATAATTAGTAATTTGTCAGCACATATCTTCGGCATGCCCTCAAAAAGTGAGATTCAGGTTCTTGTTAAAATATAGCTTCTGTCCCATTGGAATATGGTAGGAGAACAAGATATGATTATAGACAAAAAGTGAATGCGGATTGAGATTTTAGGGAAGGGAAAGCACTTTAAGCATCATAAAAAGTGGGAACCTAGGGAGTATAGGGTCTGCACACATAGGAAGGTCCCTTTCAGTTCAGGACAGCCCCGAACTAACAATGGGGAGGAGCAGATTCTGAAAAAGGTAGATTTTTAAAGGTTTAAAGGCAAGAAGAAGGAATCTATTTGGCTCAAAAGACAGAATGAATTCAGGCTTCTAAGACACAACAGGTTCACAGGGCCAGGTTAATAGACAGGGAGGAGCCAGAGCCGGAAGTTGTGCAAGGAGGACCTTGCACTATGCAAGTGCGTAGGGAAACAGAAGTGCTCTGAGAATATCTTGGCTACAGTGCTACTGTCCTCTACTGAAACTAAATATCTTCGTGATAATGGCCTCCCAACGAAGTTAGGATCTCTTTGACCAAGTAGCTTAGCTGAAATTTCCATTGTATTAGTTATTGTATATTAGAACATTAAGGCTTTTATTTAGCAGAAATGATTTTTTGTTTAAATTTATTTATGTATTTATTTTTTTAGTTTATTTTTATACTCCAGATTTTATTCCCCTCCCTGTCCATCCCCGAGAGTTTCAGATCCCATACCTCCTTCCCACCCCGCCATTCCCCTCAACCCCGTCCTCACAAGGATGTTCCCACCTCACCCACCCTACCAGACACTAAACTTCCTGAGGTCTATAGTCTCTTGAGGGTTAGGTGCATCTTTCTGACTGAACCCAGACCCGGGATTTCTCCACTGTATATGTGCTGGAGGCCTCATCTCAGCTAGTATATGCTGCCTGGTTGGGGATCCAGTGTCTAAGAGATTTCAGGGTTCCAGGTTAATTGAGACTACTGGTTCTCCTACAGGGTTGTCCTCCTTAGCTTCCTCCAGCTTTTCCCTAATTTAATCAGAGGGATCAGCAGCGTCTGTTCGTTGATTGGGGGTCCATATCTACATCTGACTTTCAGCTGTTTGTTGGGTCTTTTGGAGAGCAGTCATGGTAGGTGCCTTTTTGTGATTGCCGCATAGCTTCAGTAATAGTGTCAGGTCTTGGGGCCTCCCCTTGATCTGGATCCCACTTTGGGCTTGTTGCTGGACCTTCTTTTCCTCAGGCTCTTCTCCATTTCCATCCCTGCATTTCTTTCAGACAGGAAGAATTATGAGTCAGAGCTTTGACTGTGGGATGGCAACCCCATCCCTCACTTGATGCCCGTCTTTCTGCTGGAGGTAAAACTTCAATAAGTTGCCTCTCCCCACTGTAGGACACTTCATCTATGGTCCCCACCCCTTGAGTACTGAGAGTCTCTCACTTCCCAGGTCTCTGATACATTCTGAAGGGTTCTCCAACCTCCTTCTTCCCGAGGTTGCCTGTTTCCTTTCTTTCTGCTGGCCTCCGGGGCTTCAGTCCTTTTCCCCAACCCCAAACCAGATCATGTTCCCTTCTTCCCCCATACCCATCCCCATTTCTCTACCCTGCCTCTCCCTCCCTCCTTTTCTCCCCCTTGTGGTTGCTTTCTTCTCCCTCCCAAGCGGAACTGAGGAGTCTTTACTTGGGTCCTTCAGCTTGTTGAATGTTTCGAGTTCTGTGGACTGTATTTTGGGTATTCTGTACTTTTTTGGGGGAGCTAATATCCACTTATTAGTGAGAACATACTGTGCATGTCCTTTTGGGTCTGAGTTATCTCACTCAGGATGACATTTTCTAGTTCCATCCATTTGCCTACAAAACTCAGCATGTCCTCATTCTTAATAGCTGATAGTATTCCATTGTGTAAATGTACCATATTTTCTGTATCCATTCTTCTGTCATGGGACATCTGGGTTGTTTCTAGCTTCTGGATATCACAATTGAGGCCGCTATGAACATGTGCCCCTGTGGCATGGTCGGGCATCTTTGTGGTATAGTCCCAAGAGTGATATTTCTGGGTCTTTAGGTAGGTCTATTTCCAATTTTCTGAGGAACCTCCAAATTGATTTCCAGAGTGGTTGTACCAGTCTGCAATCCCACCAACAATGGAGGAGTGTTCCTCTTTCTCCACATCCTCACCAGCATCTGCTGTCACCTGAGGTTTTGATCTTAGCCCTTCAGACTGGTGTAATGTGGAATCTCAGGGTTGTTTTGATTTGGATTTCTCTGATCACTAAGGACTTTAAATATTTCTTTAGGTACTTCTCAGCTGTTCAAGATTCCTCTATTGTGAATTCTTTGTTTAGTTCTATACCCTATTTTTTGATTGGGTTGTTTGTTTTTTTGGTGGTAAGCTACTTGAGTTCTTTATATATTTTGGATATTAACCCTCTATCAGATGTGGGGTTAGTGAAGATTTTTCCCCAATTTGCAGGAGGCTGACTTTTTCTCTTTATTTCTGGCTATTGTTGTTATCATTTTAAAGCGAATTAAGTTTTATGTTGGAACTGTATAGTCTCTCCCTCCATTCTTTGCATTAGATGACTAAGTAAGAGACTTTTTTTTAAAGAAGGGACTTAATTGGATGATCAACATGAAATTACAGGAAAGAAAAAAAACCTAATGGGTTTTTCTCCATATACTTCAAATTAGATAAAATTAATAGCAGTAGGGTTTTTAAGTGATTTCTCAGTGATATTGCCTATAAAGGTAGATACTTTTTTTAATGAAGTCTTTCGTGGAATCCTCTTCTATTTGATATATGATGGAATCATTACTGCTTATGTGATTGGATTTAATTTCTGTTTGTTTATTTTATTTTGTTGTTATGGTATTGTTTGAAAAGAGTATTTGGTGTGTGCCCCTAATTAGCCTGGAATTTTCTCTCTAGACAAGATGGATCCACAACTTTCAGCAATCCTTCTTTTGCTCCTTCCAAGTGCTGGGCATAGAAGTAATTCACCATGGCTGGGTTGTATTATGTTTCATTTTCAGTAAGAACGTAGGCTAATGTACAATTGTTTTTTTTTTTTTTCTTTTTTTCGGAGCTGGGGACTGAACCCAGGGCCTTGTGCTTGCTAGGCAAGCACTCTACTGCTGAGCTAAATCCCCAACCCCATGTACAATTGTTAAACCAAAGTATGAATGTTTTCTACGGAATAACATGCAACACTAGGAAGGAGGCTTCATTTACATTCCAGCTTCTTTCCTCTCCTTACCTGGAGTCATTTTCTCCATTTCCCTGCCCACCAGGGCTGTTCACAGCCCTTAGGCCTTCCTGTGAGGTTCCAAAGGGATCTTGGTTGTGGATGATGCATGCTGTATACACAGGCGCTTAGTGAAGGTGTGTTTTTATCCCATCCTGTGTAACTGTGGATAATACTTGTTATATGCAGACATTAACATTCTTCCATTGCTACCTATTGAGATAGTTTTAGATCTAGACAATGCTTAAGAGAAATAGCAAACATACAGTAACAAAATTAACAACAAAATATCAAATCAAATGTTGTCTCACCATTGTCTCTGTTGAAAACTCTACATTCTGTAGAGCCCTGGTATATGAGTGAAGCCTGTATATCCTAGGCCTTTGACTTCTAACATTTTGGATTAGATAGATTCTCTACTATGACTCTGCAAGTATTGTCATGCTAGCATCTTACTTTGAATCATGACAGCCAGACTATTGTCACACATTGCTAGTGTCCTCTGATAGGAAAGGCAAGTCCAGTGGAAGACTACTAGAATGTTTAAGTTAGGGGTTAGAAGAAGTAGACAGCTGTCCATATATGTATGCCAGACAAGGTTTGAAAGAGAAATCTTTTATCAGAAGTATGAATGAACATTCAATGGCTTGAGAAATCAGCTATGTTAGTTTGGAGCGGTAAATTTTAGTTCTTTTATTACCTGTGTAGTGAGAGCAAGATTGTCTCAAGAGCTCATGCTCCAGTGTTGTTGCCTGGAATATTGGATCATATTGGACTCAGTGAGTTAACTGATTTACAATCTTAGACACTGGATACATAGTAAGTGCTAAATAAATGTCATCATTGTTCACCCATGAACTGTGTTAGAGTATATTAATTTAATTTAATTAGTATATGGTTATGTTTTATTTTAAAGTTAGTTTTGTCCCAACTAAAACCTTCCCATCGCATGCTCCTTAAAACATGTTAACATTTTGATGCCATTGGCTCCTGAACATTGAAAGAGTAGACTGTGATTTTGTTTTGCTTTGTTTTATCGTGGTTTTTGGACATTCTCACAATGTAGTCCAGGCTTCTGAACTGCCTGCCTTCTGGCAGTTTCCTTCCAAGTGCTGGGATTAAACATGAGCACCAGGACACCCAGCAGCCATATGCTGATAGAAGTTTTGTCTGCAGTTTCACTGAGAAGCAAGCAAGGATCAGCCCAGATGGAGTGCTTAGAGCAAAGAAGTGGAGTACTGATGGTGCACCTGGCACTTAGCTCTCTGCACCTTTTCTCACAGAAGCAGCAGCAAAGCACAAACAGCTAGAGCTATTGGCCTCAGGGGTAGGTAACGCTACCCTGGCATCAAGCCAAAAACTCACCCAGGACTGACCACTGCAGGCATGTAGGAACTCTCTGATGATAGTGTCAATGAGCAGGTAGTCATATCGTGTCCACGAATGATGCATGTATCATCTGCAGAGTAATTTGTGGGTTGATATCTATTTTCACTCAAAATAAGGAAAAGCAAACTTATTCATTTGGAAAACGGAGTGTTTTATGATGGAATTATTTTACTTTTCCTTAGGCTTCCCTGTTGCTTTAGCTGTTAATTTGACTCTTAAGTTGTTGGCAGTAAGATCTGCCTTTGAGATTCTATCACAAATAGAGCATTGCACTTTGGTCATCACATGCATACAACCTATTTCCCAGTTCCTTTTTAAAAAAATGGAATCTAACTCCACATGCTTTGGAGGTGTTAAGCCCTACAAGGTGCACTCATTGAATGGAATGGATGTGACACTGTTGTTAGGATTCCTCCAGCAACCAACAATTGACATGTGGTGACCTGTTTTCTGGAGGGTGGAGGGTGACTCTTGACACGTAGAAACGTTGAAACTGATAAGGATCGTGAAGCTCAGAAGGTTAAAATGTTCATACGGCCGCTTTCTAGCGTTGTGTTAGCAGTTACTTGAGAGGGGGCAGCCTTGGTTGAGATGCCTGTAGCAAGGGCAGAGGTCCCAGGGATGCAGCTTGTGGGTAGGGAGCCTTGCTTTTTAGACTGATCTTTTCAAAGATTGGGTTTCCTGAGGCTCACCGAACTCTGGAAGGAATCCCAATAAATCCATCAGTTCACTAAGCTCTACTTAGGTGAAACCCCTTCTTTAGCATATTATCTGTTCCATACCTTGGTAAATAAATGTCTGCCCACATCTCTAGAGGAAAAGTTATACAGCACATCACTGTAAAATGGAATTTTTACCAGCTGAATAAGTAGCCTTAGCCCTACATTTTTTGGGTCTTTCTGATGTCTTTATATTACCATAGAAGTGGTATACTGTGTCACAGAAGTTTAAATGCAGCCTTTTCCTGTGCAAGAAGCCCATGGACATACAACATTAAAGCTTAGTACAGAATATGTCATATGTCTTTTAGCCAGAGGTCCATCAGTGTGCTTCTAGAAAAGGCTATATTATAAATATTTTAGGACTTGTGGGCATGGGGTCCCTGGAGCAACTCTTTTGCTCCTCTGTGGTAGAAAAAAAAAGGCAGCCGCATTATGCATAAATAAGTATGTGTGTCTGCTTCAGTTTGGTCCTAGGCTCATAGTGTGATGACCTCTGCTTTTGGCTCTGCTCATCAGGCAGGGAGAAGTTGAGCACATCAGGAAAGGGCCTTGTTTAGCCTAGTGGGATGAGCTAAGGGGAAGAGAAGGACTTGATTGGCCTCTTTTGCAGTCTTCTTAGTTAGTAATGTTTATTGGGAGCAGATTAATTAGAAGGAAGTTCAAAGAGCATATCTCTTGGTAAACAGAAGATGTTTAATAGCACTTAACCTTTGGAATTTATGCAGAAAAAGATTTGAATGTTATTATGCTTTATGTCTTTCGGGGGTGCTTCAGGTATTTGGCTGTTAGTGCTACTTCAATTGCAAGCTCCTGAAAAATGAATAATTTATCAGCTGTGGGATAGTTCTCTTTGCACTGTGTGTCTGACATTTGGAGCTCTGAACATCTTAAATAAAAGTGGAAGAAAGTGTTGGAAAGTGTTGTGCTTGCTGGGTATGCGGTAAGAGCCCTGCAAAGAGACAGTTCGATCATGGGTATTGAAGCCTGATATTGGTTTTCTAAAGGTAGGCAAGAGCAGATATGTCATGGAGAGTTGTCCCCCTGCTGCAGAGGCCCCGTTCTGTTTCAATGCTTTTTTGTCAAAAAGCTGAAGACAAGGCTGGCAGAAAGGCACCAGTGATCTTGAAGCCAATGCAAAAGGTACATATCCAGGTTCCATCACATCAGAGAATTGAAAGCATTTGTGAGGCACTACTGGGGAGGGGGATGTGCCGTGTACTGTAGTTGGAATCTCTGACAAACATGGGTGGATGCAAAGCTTCAGCCATTGTTGGTCAATCCTGGCTGCTGGCAGAAGGTACCCAATTCTACAGAGGTGTGAAGGTTATAGCGACATCCTCATAAGGATTGAGGTTTGCTCTAGTTGTGTGAAAAAGGAAGACTAATTAGACTAAATAAAAATCCTGGCTGAATATGAAGGCAAATGACTAATGGGTAAGTCCATTCAAGTGTGAAGTAAAGTCCCAAAGGGACACACTGAGAGCCTCACAGTGAGACTCATTTGAAGGATGCAGAAGAAACCGCTGTAGAGAGCTGATGCCTGTGAAGTAATCAGAGCAGCATCAGCAAAAGCTATAAAAAGATGGTTTAACAATTGGAAAGTATATAATTCTTCTTTTATTTTAATTGTTCTGATTTACAGAGATGGAAACTGGAGGGGTATGGGGACAATTATAATAAAACAGTTACTCACAGTCTGGGATCACTTTCCTCTAGAGTTTGCAGTTTGACAAATGAATCTGACACTAACACTAGGCATGGAATGGACTGGCTCACTTCCCTTTGGTCTGTGTCCTCAGCCCTGGGCTTTACGGCCTCACAAATTTCAGTCCCTAACAGCTTACAGCTTGTGTGTGTGTGTGTGTGTGTGTGTGTGTGTGTGTGTGTGTGTGTGTGTGTGTGTGTGTGTATGTGTGTGTGTGTGTGTGTGTGTGTGTGTGTATGTGTGTGTGTGTGTGTGTGTGTGTGTGTGTGTGTGTGTGTGTATGTGTATGTATGTGTGTGTATGTGTGTTTGTATGTGTGTGTGTGTGTGTGTGTGTGTGTGTGTGTGTGTGTTTCTTTTTTCTTGGAAGAGTGCTTCCTGGTTTCCTAGATTTGCCAGTACTTCCCATCACTCCACATTTCTGCCTTTTCAAATCCTAAGTTACTGTTTCCAGTCTCTCCTTTGCTCAGATCAGTCTACGCTTATGTGCCCCAAGGATATGAGTATAATAAGCAAGGAGCCATTTCACTACTGTTAGACTTGGTAGACGCAATAAAAAGGCAGTTACCTTACAGGAAATGGAGTGTTGCCTTAGATATACAGGGAGTGGTGCTGGAAGCAGAGTTTGTTGGGATGCTGAGGAAGTGTCCATGTGGCAAAGTCACAGGATCCATTTACTATGGTAAAATAGGAGAGCCTTAGAGTTTTGAAGTAGTTTTATGTTTCAATCTGCCGACACTGTAGAATCAAATAGATATCTAGGCATGGACTGACCAATGAAATCATGATGCATAGCCAAAAGAACCAAGCATGGGAAATGGGCTACTGCTCAGTTCATTTCTAAGTGCTATCTATCAATAAGCAATGGAAGCCAGTGAAAATGGGGGACAGTGTGGTCCAGTTTTGGTGAGTGACAGCTGTGTGTGACATTCATCTCACAGTGGGGAGATGGTTATAAAATCAGATAGGATAAGGGTCATGGTAGTTAGAACTGAAGCTCTTGTTGTTATATGAAGAAGGGCCATGTGCAAATATTCAGGATTTATAATAATTCGCTCTTGGTAAGTATTGTCTAGCTATAAAGAACATACACAGGAAAGGATGAGAAGTAGCTAAGGGTTTTTAGTTTTTAGTTTCTTTCCATTCTTGTCCATTCCTCCACACATTGGATCAGATTAACGCGGATTTTGTTGTCTCTCTTAGAGTTTGCTGTGGTTTGTTTCTGTTTCTGTCTAAAATCCTCATTTGTTACGTTCAAGATGACTATGTCTCATCTTAGTGTCTTGTCTGTTTCTCCTTGTCTCAATATGTAAGCCTTCAATGTAGCTATGGGTAGTAAATTCAGAAGCCTATGTTGACCAACCAAGAGAGATTCATTATCAAAGCAAGCTGATTCAACTTTGCACCATTTATACTAATTCTAGAAGGGAGACAGCAGTCCTTTCTGGTCTAGTCTTCTGGAGAATGCATGCTCAGAATCTTTTGATTTTTCCAAGGGAAGCTTGAAATTCAGTTTTATAGGTGATCTAAACCTCATTTTAATGTTTTTAGTGGATTGAAAACCATTAAGTATGAATAATATTGAAATTAAAGGATGTACTTCTTCACAAGAACATAGGGGTCCCACAAATTTGTAAAATTCCAACAAATACCATTTCTCATCTCCAGCAGTTTCTAGTCTTTCTTATGCTTAATGAGAGCAAAGCAAGTAATGAGGCACCAGCACATCCATCAAGGCTGAGTTTATGAATCAAGAGTGGAATGCCATAGCCTTGCCTCCCACACTGTAATATAAACATGGAAAGATTCAGAGTACCTTACTGCAGTTATATGGATAATTAGAGCCAGTGTGGATATGGACTGATAAATTATTCATTCTTCCTTTCCTCACACCTTGTATGTTCTAGTAATGGCAGATATTCAGACCTGAAGTAGCCTCTGGTTGACCAAGGCTAGGGATGGGGTTCCTCCTCCTTCCTCTGCCCCTAGACGAAAGTTAGCATCATGATTAAAGCTGGGTTTCTGTTGGAGACTTCTCTGGATACCCAGTGTAAAGTTTGATGCACACAAAGCTGAAGGAACTCACATTTAAAAGTGGGCCCTTGAAGGTTCATTGGTGTGTGGCTAATAAGATATATCTTTGAAAATGGCTTTGTGATTGTCCAAAGACTAATAAAGATTGGTGTTGAAACTTTTTCTGTATCCACTTGGATGGAGTTGACTCTAGAATGTACCTTCTACTTTTCAGAATTAAATAGGCCAAATGAAGCGAGATCTTGGGGTGACTCTCACTAGGAATATTTGTGTGCGTGTGTGTGTGTGTGTGTGTGTGTGTGTGTGTGTTTATGTGCCATATGTGAGTGCACATGTCTTTGCTGATAAATGTTTATGAGTGTATGTAGATTTGTAGAGCCAAAGGACTACCTTGAGTATTACTCTTATCATTCTTCAGGGGCCATCCTTCCATTTGTTTGTTTGTTTGTTTGTTCTTTGTTGTTGTTTTGAGACAGGGCCTGAAACTTATCAAATAGGCAAGACTGGCTGGAGAGAGTACACTAAGTGACTTCCTGTCAGTTTTGGGATCATGTACTCTGCTTTGTTTTAAGAATATCAATCTTTACTACTCTCTTTCATATTAAGATGCTGTGAATAACACAGCCTTGGCCTGGATAGTGTCTTATTATAGGCAATGCTAGCTAGTTTTATGTCAACTTGACAAAATCCAGAGTCATTTGGGAAGAAGAAACTTTACTTGTGAAAGTGGTCCCCGCCATATTGGATTGTGGGTAAATCTGTGGTGCATTCCCTAGATTGATGAGTGTTGTGAGACAGTTCAGACCCAAAAAGAGCAGGCTGAGAAAACCAACAAGCAGCATTCCTCCATGGCCTTCAGTTCCTAAGTTTTAAGTTCTGCCCTGCATGAGTTCCTGTCCTGACTTCCCAGGATGATAGACTACAAATTGTAAGGTAAAATGAACCCTGTCTTTCCAACATTGTTTTTATCCATGGCACTTCATCGTGACTATAGAAACCCTAACTATAACATAGGTCCATAGATATTTCTGATTTTATTAACAAAATCTATGGTATGGTAAACAAAACAAAACCAACAAAAATTAGCTTTAAAATGGAAGATTTGAGCTCGCGCTGTGTTTTTCTAATTACAGTAAGGAGGTCTTAGATATACTATTCCTTTATTCAACTACTATGGGTTCTGTACCTTGTACTAGGAGCTTCTCTTTAGATGCTGGAGATTATGTGTGTGAAGGAAGTGAAAATAGTGGGCTCGTGCGGTCTACCACCTCTAGTCTAATGGGCAGAAGCTCACCTGCAGGTATAGCTGAGGTCCTTCTCCTGCAGTCGTTTGTTCAGAGTTAGCTGAGATGTGTAAGAAGACCTTGATTTTCACTCACAATTGGCACAGGTAGCCGCAGCATCCTCTCTGCCCTCGTTATCATGCTTGCAACTTCCGGCTTCGTTCTGTATAATCCACGAAGCTGTTTGCCCTCGGAACTCAGTTTGCACTTTGTCATTCATGGATGTTGCTCAGGTCCTAAAGATCGATTGGAGCGCTTACCCTTTCCCCTTTCCAGGTGTTTTGTATGACACATTTCCTCAGTGACTTACTCTCTTCACAGATCTTCACCATTCTAGACTATTTAGATGTATCAGAGACCAAGACAGCAATAAAATAAAAAGAAAAAACCTACATGTGAAGGTTACATTTTAAAGAATTTGATACAATGAGGTAAAGTGATTAATACAGTGTAGAATCCAAGTTGCAAATATAGGAATATGTGTATGTTCAGAGGCAGGGGAACTCCCCCCTCCTCTTGTGGTGATTCAAATGAGATCTGCTTCTGCCTTTTGAATACTGGCATGGCCAGCCTGAATCACCATACCTGGTTTATTTAGTGCTAGAGGTTAAACCCAGGGCGTCCTGCATTCTAGGCAAGCACTCTACCTAGATCTGTCCTGAGCCTCAGATCTCTACTTGTGTTTTTTAAATATTTTGTTACTAGATAAGATTCTGCAATTATATTTAGCTCCAATTATTTGTTTCTTTTAAGGATCTAATTTGAAGGTGAGAGTTGCTCTATGCTAATTAATCCGAGGCCTTTAAAAGGTGCATTTATTGAAGTTGAAATAGTCATGAACGAAACTTATTTAGAAAATGCCAATTATATTCCTCAATGTCTTAATAAATATATATTTCATTAAAAGGAGTACTTTGTAGTTATACAGTGTAATTATATGTTTGAACAAGCTGTCTCTAGAACTAAATGAGTTTCATTAACTACCAAGACAATTAGTTTATATTTCTGTTGAAATATGTTATTATCGTATATACTTTTGGTAGTGAGTTCATATAATGTTTTACAATGGTATTTAACCATTTAATCAATTATACTGAGTTTTAGTGCGAAACAACATTAGAGTTCCCTGATTTGGCACTTTAGGTATTGAACATTCACATAAAGTTAAGATATTTTCACCTCAACCACTAAATACAAATAGCAGAAGAGGTTTTAAAAGTTCCAGCTCCCCAAAGGAATGTGATTTTGTGTTTAAATGCTTTATCATGTGTTGCTTGGTACTTTGCCTACTTGATATAGCTAGAGTAATATGGGAAAAGGAAAATCCCAATTGAGAAAATTTCCCCAACTGTGTGGCAAGTAGGCAAGGCTCTGAGGTATTTTCATGATTAATAGTTGATATGGGAGGGCCCAGTTCACTGTGGTTGGTTCTACCCCTGGACAGGAGTTCCTGGGAACTTAACAAAACTGGCTAAGTAAGCCATGGGGAGGAAGCCAGTAAACAGTATTACTCCATGGTGTCTACTTCCGGTTCTTGCTTCTATGTTCCTGACTTGAGTTCCTGTCTGGTCTTTTCTCAGTGATGGTCTGTGAGCTGTGAAATGAAATAAACTCATTCCTCTTGAGGCTGGTTTTGGTCATAGTACCTTATCACAGCAATAGAAAGTAAGCCTGAAACCAAGCTAGAGTTTTGTTTTTGGTTTTGTTGTTGTTGTTAATTTTTTTTATTTAATTTTTTTTTTACACTCCAGATTTTATTCCCCTCCAGGTCCACCCTTCAACTGTTCCACATCCCATACCTCGTTCCCACCCCTTGTCTCCACAAGGATGTATAACTATCACCAGCTGATAAAGTCAGCTGCTGACTAACAAAAGTGTGTAGACACTTGCCTGGGGACACTGGGAGGACCAAACCTTTCAGACCTCTGCTTGTCTCCAGAGGGCCACACCTGCTTACCAAGGGTACTGAGGAGCAAATGAGAAGCTTTTCTGCTGCTAACTGTAAAGCGAATGTCTGCCAAGAACTTAGAAAGTGTTCCTCTGAGGCTGCATACAGTTGCTACCATTTTGTCACTGTGATGCTGAGTTTTAGAAGTGCATTATTATGGATTTATTATAAAGACATAATAATATATCCTGCAGTGTGATTTGTATGAACACATGCATACGGTGAGTCAGGACCCCGTTGGAGTTCACATAATGTATATCCTGCACATCAGATATATATATTGTGATTCATAAAGACAGCAAGATTACAATGATGGAGTAGCAATGAAATAATTTTATGGTTGGGGATCAGTATAGCACGAGCAACTATATTAAAGGGTTGTAGTACTAGGAAGGTTGAGAACTGCTGTCCGAGAGCCCAGGGGAGCATACATTATAGGCTTAGGAGTTACATAGGATGTCCTCAGATATCTGTCCACATCCAATAAAACCTGTGCCTCCTTCATAGTCAAAAAAGATTTCAGAGTTCATCACTTAACTCCTGCACCACAGGGTCTAAGCAGCCCCATCCCTTTTCTTTTCTTTTCTTTTTCCATCTTTATTAACTTGAGTATTTCTTATTTACATTTCAATTGTTACTCCCCTTCCAGGTTTCTGGGCCAACATCCCCCTAGCTCCTCCCCTTCCCCTCCTGTGTGGGTGTTTCCCTCCCCATCCTCCCCCCATTACCACCTTCCTCCCCAACAGTCACATTCACTGGGGGTTCAGTCTTGGCAGGACCAAGGGCTTCCCCTTCCACTGGTGCTCTTACTAGGCTGTTCATTGCTACCTGTGAGGTTGGAGCCCAGGATCAGTCCATGTATAATCTTTGGATAGTGGCTTAGTCCTGGAAGCTCTGGTTGGTTGGCATTGTTGTTCATATGGGGTCTCAAGCCCCTTCAAGCTCTTTCAGTCTTTTCTAAGATTCCTTCAATGGGGGTCCCATCTCAGTTCAGTGGTTTGCTACTGGCATTCGCCTATGTATTTGCTGTATTCTGGCTGTGTCTCTCAGGAGAGATCTACATCGGGTTCCTGTCGGCCTGCACTTCTTTGCTTCATCCATCTTATCTAATTTGGTGGCTGTATATGTATGGGCCACATGTGGGATAGGCTCTGAATGGGTGTTCCTTCTGCTTCTGTTTTATCTTCTCTTCATTGCTCCCTGGCTTGCTATTTTGTAACTGAAGTCATCTTTACCCTTTCCTTCCCCTATTGACTCGTCTTTGGTTTTCTCTACAGTATACCTAGATGAGGTCTCTTTTAAATTATTGTGTTATTTTCGAAGTTAAAATTGTGTATTTTGAGGTATATGTATCTTGTAGAATATCTGAGCAGGCCCAGTGACACTAAACTATCTGATATCAATACCTTTTTTGATTTGAAAACTTAATTTCCATTCTCGGCATTCTAAAGAACACCAGATACTATTCAGTATTCTCATTGTTTTACTGCAGACATCTTCCTATAAATGTGAATGTGTGTAAATGAACCCGCCTTTCTTTCGAGTGATGCCAATCCAGTTTTACCTCCTTTCTGCTTTATGCCCCAACTATTATACTCTTTAGCCATGTGAGGGTGTGATTTTAGACTGTATGAGTGAATTAAGGCCCTTTGGTATTGTTTCAGTGTCCTGGTTCTTGTCTTCAAGGTTACACCATGTTCATGTGAAGAGCAGATTTCATTCATTTTGATGGCTAAATATCATTTCTTGGTTCATATTATCCAAATGCCTTTGCCCATTAATATATTGATATACTTTGAGATGAATCACATTTTGTGACTTCGACTAATGATGCTGGCCTAAACAGTAGTGTGGTGATGTCTCTGCACCCTATTGAATTCCTTTCTTCTGGACTCGCCAGATCATAAAGTACTTCTATTTTTCTGCTGTGCTTGATGAACTTATCCACTGTTTTCCATGATGGCTGTGCTCATTTCTATCCCTACTAATGTTGCTCATGGGTCCCTTGAACTCCACATACTTGTCAACACGTGTTCTCTGCTATCTGCTTGCTAACAGCAGCTCTAACAGGTGGGAAGTGATGCTGCATGACTTATGTGCACATTGCCTGACCCAGAGCTGGCTGTCAGTTACTGACTGGCTGAATGGGGAACAGGTGTGGATTTCACATAGCTTAACACATGTATTTTTCTTAGGCAGAGATTTTCGTTCCTTTCCAGAGGCGCCTCTTAAGGCTTCCAGAGTATAATCAGTTATTCTGCCTGGTTCAAGGTGGCTTCATACATAAGGTGTAAAATCTTAGCACCTGCAGTCTGTGGGCAATTTAGTACTGTGGGCACTGCACGAAGAGTCCTGTTCAAGGACTCAGTGTTGTCCTAGGAAAGTGCCAGTTTGTACTGAAGTTGTTCCTCAAATGCACGTTTGAAGTTTGGTTCCTAACTTACAGCTCTATGGACAGGGGTGGCGCCTTTAGCGTGTGGGACATGTTGGAATGAAGATGGACCACTGGGGATTATTAGGATGCCACTTTACACCTAATCTCCCAGATGACACAAGTTGAACAATTTTGCCCTTTCCCAAGGCTCCACCTCACCCAGTGCTAGAAAAAGAGGGTTTTTAGCATCCTCCACAGAGAAAAGCCATGAGCCAAAAAAAATCCTGTTCTTCTTTTAAGTTGGTTTTTACAGGTAACTTGTCTGGTACTGAACTCGGAGTAGCACAAAAAGCAAGTAACAGATAGTATAACCAATGCAAAAGCTGAGGGAGATGTGAGGTGAAGGATATGAATGCTGTAATATGTGTCTCATGATGGTGGTGCTGATGATTTATGAATTATATTATTATTGGTGTTATAGTACTATTATTATTTTGAGACTATGATTAAACAACCTTGTCTCTGTGAGGAAGACCCAGACCACAGACTTTCCGAAGTTGGATTTAGCCGTTTGGTCCTTCTCTCTGAGTCTGGGGCTTGCTTATTATGTGACACATCCTATATGACCTGAGCCTAGAAATCTGACAAAAACGCGCAGGTCATGTTGACTCTGCTGGCTCTGCTGGGGCAGCACCAACCGAGAACCAAGCTGGAACCTCAGCTTCTGTTACCTTTAGGACAGAGGGGAGAAGTCCGCCAATGCAGGTAGGCGGGCTCTGTAGGTGCATACTCTTAGACTGTCCTCAGAGGAAGTTGTCGTTGCCAGTTACTGCAAATACTGTTCAAATCCTTCCAGACTTCCTGCGCTCCCCACACTTCTCTGTCCTGATTTCTTATGCAATCTGAATGTCTCAGTCTGTGTAATCAAAAAAATACTGCTGTCTGGTGGAATTTGAAAGAGACTTTATAGTCTCCCGTGCTTACTTTGAAGTAACTTAAATCATAGAAACCAGGTGACCACAGGGACACGTTGCTGTCTTTGGCCATTGATTGCTTTAGAGAGACATGATTTGGTTTAAAACCTGCAGTTCTCGGTATCGCCTGCCTATCCTGTAACACAGCTCCTATGGCCAGAGAATTATTCAACTAACCACGCAGGCTTCTTGAAGGCAGAGAGGGGCCATATCACCTGTAACTTGCTGCCACCTATTTTACCGCAGCAGCTAAAGAAAATGCCAAAAATCAAAAGAAGTCTTTAAGGCCCTCAGTTCAAAATAGAAAGTCTGGACAAAGCTAATTGATTTTAGGCTCACTGTTGTTCATTATCTTAATTAGTCTAGGCAATTAAAGCATTAATTGATTGGAGTTGATCCCTTGCTAACAAATAGTAAAACTGCTTTTTGGCTTGATTCTCTAAGAAGTACTGTTTCATGTATCCATGCTGTTCTTCAGCTGAGGCATCTACACTGTGAAGAAGTGTCCTTTTATTCCATCCCATGGGAACAGTGGCGTAGGAATGTTCTGCTCTCTTGACATAGAACTGTAGCTACTGCAGTCCATCAACAACATCAGTGCAATCCGAGCCTGGCTATGGTTGCTTAACACTGTCTGCTAAAGCGAGCAGCTGCAGCATCTCCAGTGACAACCTGGACTTGGCGGTGGGTTTCCCTAGGCTGCTGTGCTTTGCTTGGGTACTTCTGTGAAACTGACGGACTGTTCCTGTGGGGCATGTGTTCCTATAACTCACACCTTGGGATTGTATTTTCTTTCTCAGGTTCAAAGCCTTGTATAATCACTGCTTCCTAACTAAATGAAGTTCTTTGGAAACTTCAGAGTCCCCTTGAGTCTGAGAAAGGGATGGGGGAGGGGCAGGCTTGGAGGGCTCCAGGTAGATCGTGTAACTTTATTAGAAGGGGCTGTGGAAGAGCTAGTTCAAGTGTGAAAATCTCTTTAAGAATGAATTACTAATCCAATAATTACAGTATTCTAATCAGACTAATGATGCAGAAGAAAGGCAGCAAGGGCTTGCTTTAACAGGAAAAATAAGTAAAGCTCCCTGAAAATCCTGGTGTATTTTATTTCATTTCTGCAATAAGTTGGTTGATCTCTTAGATGTGAGGTTTGCCTTTTTCATTTGATGCTATCTTTTATTAGGTGCCCCTAGAAAATAATCATGGAAATAATGAAATTCTCGATTGGCAATTGGCTTTTAGCTTTCTTTTTGGTCAGTTTGAGTACTTTGTATTTCAAGTTGATACAACAGCCTAGCAGTCAGAGCACAGTAAGATTGAAATGGACATCGGCCTTGGCGGTGACACAGTGGTGACACCGTGCGCATAGTCAGCCTCTTTGATGTTATTGACATGGCTGTGATGACTCTTCTCAGAATAAAGTTCAGAAAACAAATGTAAATCCTAGATATTATTATTTAGTAATTTAGAGAGTTATGGTTATTTTATCTCCAGTACTTAGTTATGGCTGCTGTCTCATCTAAGAAAAATAATTATATTTATTTTATAATTATAAAGATATCTTCTGTATAGATGCACATATACCATCCTGAGAAATGTTCACTATGAGTAGGATGAGTGATCCTTCTTTGCTCTCAATGTAAGAAGTGTTTAATTGCTCTCTAGTCTTGGAAGAAGATGGGTCTTTCCTATTTATAATTTGCTACTGATTTCTTTCATTCTTTTTGTACTAGAAAAGCAAAAGTGAAATATTATATTCCCTAACTAATTCAAATTCACAATGTGTGTTACTTGGTATTGTAACTCTGGGGAATTGGTTTTACAAAAAGATTTGTCTGTTTGTATTTTTAATTTGAAAATATGGAGTAGTTAGGTTTAGAAATACATTTTGGTTGGTGATAAAACATTCCTGTTGAATTAGTGTGCTGACCCTGTAGGAGGAACACAAATTTGATAATCTTGAGGTGGGTGAAACCAAGGATGAGCCTCCCAAAACAGAGCAACTGTAATAAAAGTCTAAGATAGGATGTATTCTCCATTTTTTGTGGATGTGTTGAACATTATGTTTATGAAATGAAAAACGGAACAAAAGAGAAGAATGCTTGAGAGCCCATGATCTGATTTGCTTTCCAGTTAGAGCTCACAACCTGGAGATCCTGGAGTGTTTTCCATGTCCCCTCTGGGGAGTGCTTTCTAAAATACAGCATCATTCATCTCCTTGCAGTGCTTAGTCTTAATTATGTACCTTCTAAGGGCGACCCCTTGTCTATCTTAAAACCCATGTGACTTTAGGTCATAAGGTAGAATATGGGAAAACTTGTCCTTTCTGATTTCCAGAACAGAATACCTATTACTTCTTAACCTGGTTGCCTCTCCCAACTGTCCCACCTTTCCTCTCATTTATACTTTTTTGTCATCCTCTCCTCCTTTTCTTTAGTCATCCATTCACAAATACCCATGGAGGGCCATTTTCTGAAAGAAGTTAAGTTTGGCTGGAGTTCAGGCCATGACAGGGAGGATAAGCTGGGAGGAGGAAGAGGAGGTAGAGGAGGATGAGGATGACGGCAACGATGATGACAACAACAACAAGGACAGCATCCTACCCTGTTGGGGAGGGCAGTCCATCAAGAGAGAGCTGATAGTTGATTTTTCTGATATCCTAAGGGATGTGGAACAGAAAAGTAAACCGATTTTTAGAAAAACAGAAAGCAGAATATGCAAGCATAGGAAGGCAGTGCCTTGGGTGTGACAGATATGGATAGTAAGGGAGGAAGAAGGAGACACCAGATTTCTGCTATGATCACTTGGCTGATGCTTGTCATGCTTATGGAGAGAGAATAAAGCATTAAAGAAGAATGAGTATTTTGGTTGAATGGGGGCTTAGAAAGAGGTTCCCCCCCCCACAGATAAATAATGAGAATTAGCTGGAAGTGTGGATCCAGACTGAAGGTTAAGGTATGACTTGTTTTTAGAGTAGTCACTGGTATGAAAATCCTAACAGAGACAAAAGAATGGACAAAGTTAGCTAAAGAATACAGAAATAGGTAGTTGCAAGTCTCCTCCCTTGGGTAGGCCCAAGTTTTTGAGCATGAATATAGATGATGTTGGGAAACTATAGAAAAAACAAAGGCAATAGGAAAATTTCATTGAGCCTTGCCTTGTAGACCTCACATGTGGATCCTCTCCATGGATCTGAGCATGCCTCCTGATATAAATGGGGGGAAATCATTGGTGGGGCGGGCGAAGTGGGATAATGTGAGAATGTAAGGGAGAATTCCACAGTCTCCTTTCATTTTTCTTCAGCACATAAAACTAAAAGTTGAATCTTTTTAATGTAATGTTGTAAGTACTTATTTAAAAAGAAAACAGCAAGCAACTGTGTGTCTAGACATTATAATCTTTTCCCCTCTTTTTGCTGATCTCTTCAAAGACTAGTCTGTATAGCCCCATCCTGCATGTCTGGTCTGGGAAGGAGATCTAAACTGTGTTTTACATTCATGGTCCACATAACTCTTGAGCCTTTTCATGATCTGGTCTCTGATCTGCCCTTCTACAGATTGGATTGAACTCATTTATTCTTAATTACCTTCTCCACATAACTGGTGATTATATGCATAAATCACACCCATTCTAGGGAGTCGGGTATTATAGTGCTGATTCTGCCTGATGCACGCACTAAATTGTTTCCTTTTCATTATAGCTTCTCATGAGGATCTTTCGTCTCTCTGTGTCCTCTGCACTGCAGATTGCTCTAGCACTCTTGTCACCTGCCCCTGTTCCTTTTTAGGTTTTCCTGAAGACAGGACAAGAGTGCTGATTATTACTCTAATGACTCAGTGTAGTATTAACCTGTAAATGTCTGTTGAATTAATAAGTGAACTTCAAGTCTGTGCATCCAACTGCAAACAATGAAACAAAGATTTCTGAAAAGCCACTGCAGGTACCAGCAGCAACTTGTGTACTTCATTCACAGTATGGGCCTAGAAACTTCCTTTTGAGTCTGTCGTTTCAAACGTTATATGCAACTGTGAAGTGTATATCAATCTTACATCTATGTATCCAGTTTAAATTTAGTCAAAACTGTTATGCAGTGATAGATGCAGAAATAAATGTGGTACTGATTGATAAAGAAACAAACAAAAAATCCTGTCAAACTTAGAAAGAAGGCCACAAAAATAAAATTTGTATTTATTTATTTATAAATGCATAATATTATTGTTACATATATGAAGGTATACACACACACACAGATACACACACACACAAATATATGTAACATGAAGCTAAATGTTTGTGCAGGAGAAAGGAAATGACCTACATACCAAGTATTTAGTCCACAGAGTGAGAGAAAATCTTTCCCACCAGGACTTCAGTCAGGAAATTAATATCCAGAATTTACAAATCACAGCAAAAGTTAACCCTCCTCCACCAAAAGAACTTCTAGTAACAAATGTGCTGATGAACAGACAGTTCTCACAGAAGAAACACAAGTGGCCAATTAGTGTCTTTAAAAGTGTTTAACATCTTTAGCCATCAGGGGCATGAAAATTAAAATTATTTTAGGAATTAATCTAGTTAGACAGGCTATCATTTAAAAAAAGTGACAAATGCTGACAAGGATGTGGAGAGAGAAGAACCTTTATCTGTTGTTGGTGGAAGTACAAATTGGTCCAGCCCGTACAGAAGTGAGTCTGGGAGTTTCTTAAAGAACTAAGACTAGAACTATCACATGACCATTTCTTTCTTACGGGCATGGATCTGAAGAGTGTATGAGATCACAGAGATGCTTTTATGGTTTTATGTTCACAGCTGCTCTGTTCCTAGGAGTCAGGAGATAGAATGTGCCTAGATGCATATCAGTGGGTGAATAGATAACTGAAGTATGGTGCACATATACACAATTGAATTTAATTCACTTGTAAAATGAGGAAGTCATGAAAATGTGCAGGAAAGTGGATACATCTGTAATGAGGCAAGACTCGGGCCAAAGCTGTATGGTTCTCCTTCGTGGACCCTGGCTTAGTGCTGTGTGACGGAATGGGATGAGTGAAGATACAGGCTTTGGAACTAGAACCAGAAGAGAGTGAAAAGAAGAAAGAAGGGGATTGTTGGACATGTTACATGAAAGCAAAAAAAGGCTATGAGGAATGGGTTCTGATGGGAAGGGGGAAGATCAGGTGGACACCAGCAAAGCCAAATTGTGTTTGAAATAATGAAATCCCAGTGTGTGCATGCTAATTAAGAGCTTAATATAAGAAAAAAGAAGTCTTTTGATAAACAGAACAGATAGACATCCCTTATGTATGGCCCTTTCGTCGTCAGGAAGACAGTCACATACCCAGCACTGTGGAAAGCACCATAGAGCTTTCAGATTATAGTAATTTGGGCCTGAGAAATGCATTCAAAGATGAGAACTTTGAAGACAAACAGTTTAGGAGACACAGGTAAATCCTTTTCTCTCATTAAATGGGAGTGGTGAAGGTGTGTTATCTTCCGTTTGAAGATGAATACTCGGTTTTTCCCTATGACAGTTGAGAAGACTCTTCTCTCTCCATTAGCTTCTCAATGATGATATAGACATAAAAGTTCCCATTCTTTAAGAGTTCTTTTAGAATGTGTGTGTGGAAAGGCATTTACAGGATGAGGGCACTTTAAGAAGCAATGTTTTGGAGATTCCTATACTGACTCATGGTCATCTGAATTGATGCCCATTGCAGCTTCCACCTTGTCATGGTTAAATGGATTCTTTAGGCATTCCTCTGGAAATACAAATATATTTTTTTTACTTTTATATTGAGTTGCCTATCTGGTTTTACAAATGAGTGAAACAATTAACTAAACATCTTTAATCACATTGTTATTTTTCTCATCCCTTAGCAATCAGAAAAGCATACCCTATTACATTTTTTGCTCTGAGAAGATGACCTCTGGGCTTCTGTGGAGTTACATGATTGGACAGTACTTTCTGTAGAGGGAGACACTCAGTATTGGAAATGAATTAAATAACAATTTCCATACATGTTCAGAGATGGTAGTATGCTTCCTAAAAATTAAACTACAATAGGCACAAAACCATGTATTTGTCACTAAGATATGTATGAGGGGAGTGTCACATCTACTGATAAAAGATGAATGAAATTTTGAGGATGCAAGCTCCTTGCAATGGTACATGCGATATGAGAGCAGAAAACCATAGTACTTCCTGGTGATTCTGCCACTGCCCTGAAGTTGCAGATCTGTACCTTTGTGCAGTCCACATTCTGAGAGTGTTCCCTCATGGATGCATCTCTCATATTTAAACAGTATCTTCCTAAAACCACAAACAACTTTGAGTCCCCAGTGACATTTTTAAAAACTTAAATCTTCAGCATCTTTTAAATCATTGTTTTCAGGTTTTGCCTTCAATGTCATAGAGGACTCATATTACCTTTTTGAAGACGTAATATATAATGTTCTCCAGTTGTACAGAATATTGCACTAGACCCATTGGTCTTTCCACCTTGCTTAGGCCTTTTCTTCGAGGAGGAACCATGTTGAAGCTCTGCAAGGGATTGTTTTCAGAGACGAGCTAATGTCTCCCAACTCAGTTATCTAGAGTGTTAAGCATTACAAAGTGTGGACTTGGCCAAAGAGAATCACCAGTCAAGAAACTTGACTTTAATTTCAATGACTTTTTATATATTTCAGTGTTCAGTGGGATTAATTTATGTTCCTTTGTTAAATATGTGTGTTCTAAATGATTGGCTGCATTGGGATTTAATTCTGATTCCTAGAGGAGGTGGAGAAAATGTCCTCATATTCGTCATCAGAAAAATGCTGGCTAACTGAGAGCACTATCTGTTTAGATTATTTCAGGAATTAGCTTTTTTTCTTAAACTTATAATTATATGCAGTGTACGGCTTGCGTTTCTTTGTCTGCTTCCTCTTTCTGTGGGGATATGTCGAAAGGCCCTGAATAAAACCAGAAACTTGATTTAATAACTTGCCAGAACAGCTGTTTAGCATCTGTCCTCAAGGCAAAGAGTTGAACTGATAGGTTTCATAAAGAAAATGAGGAATCATTATACAGTTCATCTGAATTTCATTACTTGTTAGAATTCACTCAAAGGATCATAAATCCTGTATTTTTCATTATTCAAGATTTATGCAAAGGGGGTGTGTATTTTATGATAACAAAAATCCTGATAGGGCACTAGAAATTCATCCTTTAATCAAAGAACAAAAAGAGATTTGCTGTTTCAGATGGGTGTTCATCCCTAAGGAAGGATTGGCCCAGAGGCTAGAGGTATGCCCACTTGTGCAGGTACAGAGCTTCCAGCAAGGGTACTGTCAACACTGTGGTTGGGATCTTGAGTTTGAGATTGCTCATAATAAAATCTAATGTGAATTATGAATGGTTTGCAATTAAGCATAAATTCTCCTGACATCAGAGTTTTATAAAATTTAATTTATAAATTTATCCTCTTAATTTGTTTTGGTGGCACTGACCTCTAAATCACAAAGGCCTGCAATCACAAGCCTTTGTTTCTGTACTCCTGTGGGTTGGTCTGTTTTATTTTGGGACTGAAGTGGAAGGAGCAGCACTGTTTTGGTACATGTCACTCTTACAGTAACAAGTTAAAGTAAGAAGCTGGCAACAGCCATCCACTACAATTGGTAAGCATCCCGTCTGCCAGAATCTATCTGCTGTGGCAAATCAGTCACATGACCTAGTTGATCCTGGGAATGTGTGCCTTGCCTCTGTGGAGAATACATGCTACACACTGCTATGAGTAGTCATGTATCCCATTAGGGGTCAAAAACAAGCATTTAAGAAAGCAGCCATCATAAATACAGCAATGGGAATTGATTCCAACCACTTGTGATATTTGAAAAGGAAAATGTGTTCTGTCAAAACAGGAAGAACACTGAAGACCTTACTGACAGTTAGATGCTTACCACATATGACAACAGGCCTTTTATAGCTTGCATTTTGTCACAAATTGCAGTTTATCTGTTTGCATTCCAAGCATTCTGAGATGCCCAGAGCCTGCTTCAGTTTTCTTTTGCAGTTTTGTAGTTTGCTACATTGGTGGGCAAGGGGGAGGGGGTTGGTATAGGTTGTTAAGGATAATAGATAGTGAGAAGATACTTCTTGGCCACATTAAGAATGTTAAGAATCTGTGAAAACAACGGATAGTGATTGTTATGCACAGATAAACACTACCTTGGTACTAAATTTTGTAATTTTTTAGAAAAAGGCAGAATAATACTCCATGCTCTATGCCCAGCCTAGTAGCTGTTGGAAGAGTTTTAACCTGAGATCACAGAGTAGGATGGGAGTCCATAGGAACTAGGATCTTGCAGTAGTTCCCTTCTGTGGTTTTGGAGGACAGCAAGCATGTCTGAAGCAGAGATAAACATGTTTGACACAAAAGGACTGTGGGTCATTGATGCTGGCCACTTGCCAATTGTGTTGCATGTCATTGGAGATACACTTATTACATTGAGTTGCTGAGAGTAGACTTTTCTCAAAATGGATTTGCAACTGGAAATGCTATATGTCCACCTTTCCTCTGCATGGCCCTGGCTATCATCTGTATTTTCAAATCTTGGTATTTGGGAGAAACTGCACAGTAACTCAAGCACATGTGATGTGAGTAACTCTGGACCTGTGTGCCATAGTGGATATGTAGAACACAGGTGTGTTTTGAAATTTGCAGTTACCATGGTCTTATGTTACCTACATGGGGCTCTGACCCTCAGTAATGGTGAAAACATCATACTTATGAAAAACAGCAAAGCATTGTGCTTGCATCCTATTTGAGACAGTCATTTTTTAAAAGAAATTCATACTAAGTGCTTTTTGTGGGATAAATCTTCTTTTTACAGCAGAGACTACAAAAGAGGGTAAGCCACACTGTCCTTGGCCTTAGAACTGTGGCTTGTTATTGTACAGCTTATAATAATGGATGGAAAATTAAGGGGTATATCTTTTTAAATGACAGTCCACATTTAACAGTGAGCTTTGCTAGATTGTCTTGAATACCCAAATAGCTATTCTGATTAGTTTTTCTCCCCACAGCATAGTTGTTCTATGAAATGGTGTCTGCTTCCTTCCTAAATATACATCCAAGAGATGAGGCAGGCCAAGATCTTTCCAAGAAAGGACCACTTAAGTATATTTATGATCTACGTCATCCGTGTTATTAGACTGCTAAACATTGTCTAATTAGCACTGGTGATGGATTATGAGGAGATTGAAGAGTCTGTTTGTTCCATTCTCATCCTAGGGATACATACTTACTTAGTCCACAGAAGTTTGACTTATCCTTCCATTTTCAATCAACTCTGTTATTTAATTATGAATGTAATTCCATGATTAGGATTTTCCTAGGTGGTCACTTTAAAGCCAAATAAGTATTTGTCATAGCCCTGTGTTTATGGAGTATGAACACTATATAATTCTGCCAAGCCAGACAATATTATGTTTTATTAGTAGTAGCAATATTAGTAGTATTATGAGAAACTGAGAAGTGAGAAAATGAGAAATCATATTATTATGAGAAAATATCTCATTTTCAAGAGTATCTTTAAAAAAATATCGAGTTTTTAAAGGAAAGAGCTGAAGAGAAACAGTTATTGTGAAGTCTCAAGTTAGGACTGTTTATGTAGACCTGGTTTTAGCAGCCATATAATGACAATCTGGGCTGAATACTTACAAACAGGAACAGTTTTTAGAGTTCTCATAATCTTCTATGGCATAAGCAAGCTTTGTAAAAACTGTGAATTGGAGTAAAGTCTTTTCCTCACGGTACCAGCACCCTTAGCTGTCCTCTTGCATTCTCTTGTCACCTGATTCTCTCCCTCCAATGGGACTTTTTCGTGTAACCTCCTCCTTTGCCTACTACATTGTAATTATCTTAAGACATATATGCATGCCCATTATGTCCATATCTCTCTATGCAGATGAAGACGTTCTTTCTTGTCTGCTCTGTCCTTCTTGGAGTCTGCCTTTTACGTGCGCAGCAGGTTTCTCTGTTCTACTATTTCAGACCACATCACAATTCCTAACCCATGGAATAACACTTCACATTTTGATTATTTGGTTAGCTCTTTCTCTTATCCCTCATGGTTTATCCTCTATTTCCCATTTTCCTACCTTGAGTCTTAGGTGGTGCTTGGAACAAGCAGGTTCTTAGTAAATATTTGCTGGTAAAGTGAATGGCCTTGTTAGTGAGAATGAACTAAATGATCCTGTGGTATTTCACTCCATATCAGTACGATAAGGTCTTAATCCTGACAACCTGTGGCAAACCCAAGTTGGTAGAGTCAGATCTATTGGTATTTCATCTGCCCCCTCCATTTCTCTGCTGTTGTAATACTTAATTGAGGATAAAATTTTGGTCCGTGACACTTTCTTTACTGCTGTTTCCAGATTCTCTTGGTTCATGAGTTTGCCCTTTTAGATTTTGTACTTTTTCTGTAGTCCAGACTAATCTAGAATTCATTACAGAGTCCAAATTCACAGTCATTTCCCATTCTTAGCATTCTGGATGCTAGGATCATAAACATTTGCCATATAGCCAGTGATACAGTTTGTTTTAAAAAAAATCAACAAGGGGATATGTTGAAAAAGAGATGGCGAGTATTTCACAGCCATACTACTACCCGGAGAAATACGGGCATCGAATACACACCTTCTGTTGAAGGATGTCTTCAGTAGTGAGTATTGGAGTAGGATTGAAACACAGCTTGACTCATCAGCACTGAATTTATTGATTATGAGGGATGTTTGCTATATATAGAACATTGCTAGTCTATAGGACTTTGCCAATATTTTCTCTCATTTATGGTAGAGTTAGACATATATCAGTTATCAGTTACATACAATCATTCATACAGCTGAGCCACCTGAATAAATGATTCCTGGAATGCAAACAGGTAATCGAGAGTATTTATACATAGAGACGGACACTTGGGAGATGTGGCCCTTTGCCTAACTGAAACAGAATGAACACTTCTTGCATGCTTCTAAGAACATCCAGATTTTAAGTATCCTCGTTCTCACTGCCCGTGTACTGGAAGGAGTGACCAGGTCTTTATTCATTTCTTTAATGTAGACTCTCACTATATAGGACTTAGACAAAGGGGTGTCTGCCACCCAGGTGCTGGTATTGTAGGTATGCGCCACTGCACTTGGTGTGCTAAGAACCACTAAGTTGGCAGGTGACTTACTCTGACAAATAAAAATTAATAGAAACATCTGCTGAAGTTTTTGTGATGGGACATTCACAAGAACTACTTGGCGTGGAACATCTGAGAAGGGTTTACTCACTCATAGGAAAGCCTCCTGGACAGGCAAGTACAGTGGGGGCAGCATGAGCAGAGAGTTGAGAGCTACAGAGCACTGGTGCTGTCACTGGTTAGCCAATGGAATCATCCCGCCTGAAGGCTTTTGTGAGAGGATGTTAGCCGCCCTACTAAAATTCCCTTACTGGGCAGTTTTGTTCCTGATAGCGGAAAGTCATTTAACATATTAATGTTTATGCTGCCCTCTGAGCGCACTGCTTGCAGCACAAGGTTACCCTTTTGAAGATGCAAGTGACTGTGACTGCTGAACAGATATGCTCACTAGTACTCAGTCTGCCAGCACTGACAGATACTAGACACTTGTTAGTCACAGCTCACAAAGAAGTAGCTCTCTGAAGTTGTGTACAGATGTCTAAGCAAATGCACATACTTTGCCTGGCATATGAATGAGGCAAGTGTGCTTAATCTCGTGGAGAATGCACTGTTCTTTTTAGCTTTTGATAGCAAGCAGCTTTCGATCCCACTTACAAATATATTCCTTTAAATTCAACTTTTCTAAGAAAAATACCAAGTTCTTGAACGTTTCCATTTCAGTGGCGCTGAGTCCAAATCTGATTTCTATCCCACTTTTACCTTGGAAGCTGCTCTTAGTGTTGGTTCGGTTGCAAGAATTCACTTAGGGGTCAGCTGATTGCCAGATTGGGTTCCTCCATGGATTCGATTTTTTTTTTCTAAAGAATAAAATCTGAGCTTTTATATTTCTCTCCTTTGGTTATTTTTATTTGTGTTTCCTATTTATTTTTGACCCAGATTTGTTAGTAACTTATGACCCTTTCAGAAAATTATTTCATTTAGACTTAAAAATGTGCTATATGCCCATTGTTAAGCCTATATTCTCATTGTAATTTCTTCTCTGATAGTGTAGGGCATCTTTTTACATCCACACACAACATGAATTTAGGATTGTTTCTCAGTGAGACTAGCAAGTGCCGTCATTCGAACTCTGTGTATTCAGAGGAACACCCTGACCATTATGCCCCAGGATTATGATCCTGGATGCTTTTGTTGAGTTCTTATTTTTAAGTTGTGACAGTTAATGCTTTCAGGTTTTTCATAACCATGTGTCAAGCATGGGACCTGTTGTTTAGAGAAATCTGGCTGCTAGTGTCCTGTAAAGAAAAATGCCAGTTCACACAACTGTACTGAAGAAACACAAGCAGTTGGCTTGCTTGTTGTGGATGGCAGTGTTGCTTTTGTGGCTTGAAGTTGCTTTCCCTAGAGTCCCTTCTGAGCAGTGAGTGTGTGTGTGTGTGTGTGTGTGTGTGTGTGTGTGTGTGTGTCTGTGTGTGTGTGTAAACAAAATAGTTATTCAGTTCTGCCCTAGGAAGACAGTTGATTTCTCCTTAGCCAATAGAACAAGTCCTGTCTGGTTGTACTGAGCATGGCCATCTAACAGATATGAGCCACCATTTCACATGAGCTGCTTAGGAGGCTGGACCAATGGCTTTCCTCAATTCTGATTATGTCTTAGGAAGTATAAAAATTGAAGGGACTGAAATAACACGGCAAATGGTAAGGAAAACTATGTTCATGCCTGTATTTGGCTATGTTCAAAAGGAAGACAGGAGTAAAAAATGGTTTTGTTTGATCGAGAAATAATTATCAAGGGAAGAACCTTAAAATTGAAGGAAGCTAATTTCCTATGTCAAACCAAAGAGGAATTTACTTTCAATGAATATATGGTTGAACAGAAGGCCTGAAGCCGCCACCAAGAATATATCAATATTCATAAATTCTCAAAAGAAATGAACCTTGAGAGCTGGTTGTAGTGGTACACGCCTGTAATTCCACCCCTTGAGAGATGGAGCTCTAAAGAAATAGAATATTGTGTATGTCTGGAGGCCACTGTCAATGTATTTATCCCTCGTGTCACAGTCTAAAAAGTCTTTTGTTAACATTTTATTGTTAAAAAATTATTATGATGATTATTAACATATTCAGTAACATAGGTTAATTGGTTTTGTGATATTTCCATATCTGAATACATTATGCATTGATCTATGTCTGTCTCTTTTTTCTCTCCCCCCCTTTTCAAGTCCCTAGCAATCACTCTTATATTTTGGTCCTTTTGTGTGTGTGTAGGGTGAAGTATATTTCAATTAACATGGTAATTTTCAGTCCATTCATTCTGCTGATGGTAGGATTTCATTATTCTTATGATTGCATAATACCTGAGTGTGTGTATGTGCATGCATGCATGAATGCATGTGGTGTGTGTGCGTGTGTGTGTGTGTATGTATGTGTGTATGTGTGTGTCTGCGTGTATGCGTATGTGTGTGTGTATGTGTGTGTGTATGTGTGTGTGTGTGTGTGTGTGTGTATGTGTGTGTATGTGTGTGTATGTGTGTATGTGTGTGTGTGTATGTGTGTGTGTGTATATGTGTGTGTATATGTGTGTGTATGTGTGTGTGTGTGTGTGTGTGTGTGTGTGTGTGTATGTTATATACCATGTATTATTGATTCGTCTAAGGATGAGTACCTATGCTGATTCCATAGCATGACTATTGTGAATACTGATTTAAAACACATGCATATGCATGTATCTCAATGTGATTTTATTTCCTCTTCTCACTCATTGCCCCTTTGTTTGATCAGCTGTTGATCTTTCATACGTTCTCTCTGTCCCCATGCCTGTTGACCAACGACACAGAACTTATCACTTCTGGGATTGAGATGATGGAGGAAACTGAGGCTCCTAAATGTTGTCATGAGGCCAAGCTTCCTTGTAGCCTGTGTTAGATTGTGACATGAATGAAGAGTCAACATTATTGTGTCCTACCACCGAAACCGGAAGCTAATTACCATAGCAGAAAGACTTGTTTAATACTCATTTCAACCTTTTCCTGACTTCTTATTCTTTGTATTGTCAACCTAAATGTTTTATTTATAAATTATTGTGAAACTCTTTGAAAGTCTAAAGCAGCGTGGCAGACATGGAAGTGAAATCTGTCTCTATCAATAGGGCAGGTGATGAGTTCTCCTAAAAGAGAACAATGGAATGATCTTGAAGTGCACATAGTTCTGACTCCAGGGACATGCAATGAATGAAAGAAATAGGATACATTCAGCAAAACCCATGTGGTTATGGGTGGGATGGGATTGAAGACATTTGTAATTGAAATACAAGCTGGTAAATTCTTGGCATGAGATCAGCGTAGCAGGACTGATTGAATGGGTGAAAAGTGGCTTGCTATGAGGTTAATATTGCACTCCCTAGCAATATGAAAATCTGAAGAGAAGTCAGGAACACTTTGTTCATGTAAACTGGAAAATGGTGAAGAAAAATGATTTTGGCTTCTTGGGTTCTACTCAATAGGCGCCACCTCAAAAGATATTTTACAACATTGTCTCAAAATTATATTCCAGCAAAGCAAGTACAAACCATTAGAATTTCTAGGTAACAAACCTTCCAATACCGGCGAATGTCTAAGCTGGGTAGGTGTTTGTTTACACCCTTGTACTTTGCATGCTTCTCTGTCCAGTCCCTTCTCCATGCCTGGTGGGTCTGATCACAGCATTCCCTCTTCTTCTAGGAAAATAGCCTCAGAGTCCTGCCTATTTGCTGTTGCGTTAGGCTCAGTCAGTAATTGACTCCCAGAAAGGCAGCAGCATGGGATGGGGGCAGACACTGGCAGTGGATACTCATGTGTTTGAATAAACCCTGCTTTAATCACAATTTCTTCATTTTCTTTCTTTCCTTTTGTAATTGGATCCTTCTGAGGTTAACTAAGGGCATGTTATAGGGTAGTGGTTGTGAGGACTGTTTGTGACTGTGACTAAAGTCACTCAGTCTCTTTGCCTCAGGCCCTTGATGCTTTTCAGTTTCTGAAAAGTTTTTGCTCTGGACCTAAATTCAAGGGCAATAGTAATTTTCTTTCCCTTCTGAAAGATTGACCCTTTGAAGGTTCATTAATGCCCCTTTAATAAGGAAATGACAGGATGAGATATCCCACTGTTTTTCTTCTACATTGTTAAGTTTCCTAAATATTTAAGAAAAACACGAGGTTTCAGCAAAAAAAAAAAAAAAAGGTTTCCTACTTAAATACTCAGTGTAGTTACTCATAATTTGAACATAGAAATTAAATTATTATGAAAGAATAGCTTCTAATTATTTTAACCATAAAAATGTTAAGTATGTGAAATATCAGAGTTAATTACTCTCATTTAATCATCACACAATGGAACTAGTAGTATTCAGGTATCACATATTAGTTTAAAATTATATTTGAAAAAATAAATAATGTACTCATTTCTTTTAAACTCATGTAAGGAGACACTTTGTTGGAAACTACCCTTTAACTGTTTAAAGTTTTACTAGGATGTCCCTGTGACTGACTTTTCTTAGTATACTAATTAAATTAGTATTGCTTTCCCTTCTCTTCATCACTTTCCTACTTTTTATTATTTTAAATATCACTATTAGGTCATTTATTTGCTTTATGAAAAAAATGAAATATTCTCTTAAATAAATTAGCTCCTTTTCATAAGTGATTGAGTTTATTTTTAGTTCTAAATATTTAATTCTAAATAGTTTAGATAAAAAATTTATGTTAACTCATGTATGTGAGAAAATTGTTATTTAGTGTGTGCGCGCGTGCACGCGCGCGCACACAAACACACACACACACACATTCTTTTAGAGTGAGGTACAATATTGGAGATTAAACCCAGGGGCTCATGCATGGGAGGCCCACACTCTTTTACTGAGCTCGAGCCCCAGCCCTTGTTCTGATCTTGGAAGAAGTGGATGCATAGGCTGCCAGTCAACAAAGAATATGAAGTCTAGTAACTCCATTGTCACCCACAGTTTTAGATGCTATCGGGTCTATGGTTCTCCATGTATGCTTAGTACATTATATTTGAAACTTACGGTAACAAATGAAGAATAGGAAGCAAACTTTTCTATTAAACATAGGAATGCCTTGTTTTTACCTCAGAATATAATATATTCATTTCCTCATTCCACGGGACAGCCTGATTTTATGTTGTTCAGTTGTCTTGGCTGACATTAGACAAGACCAAGTTTCCTAGACCCACACTTACATCAACCTGGCTGGTATTGGACACGATAAACATTCTCAGGAGAGGGTCAACCAGAGGAAGCCTCATAGACCCTGCTACCCACATTATACACTCAAAGCACACTATCTCTTCTTTCTGAACGGTGTTCATCTTATTTTATTTTAAAGAAAGTATCATGTTCTTTTGTCCTTTTAAAAAAATGATTTTGGAGATTTCGTTTCCATCCCTCAGAAGCTGCTGCTAGAGATTGGAGTAAGGCTGTGAGAAATTTTAAGATATAGAACTGAAAAATTTTGAAAGTGTATTGAAACCAAATAAGAATAAACTTTTATGCTGTCTTGTTGCCTGCTAGATATCTCCCAGACCTGTTAAATCCAAGGGTGGAATTTGATTTAACGGACAATATGTTTGAAATATTGTCTCATCGCGTCTACCTGGCTACATTTAGAAATACTCAGTGCCCTTTGTTATTTGAAATGGTATTGTAGTTCTCCCATGAGAAATTTAATGGACTTTTTTTTTTCAGTCAAGGTAGTGGAGAATAAATCCTACCCAGGCTCTTGTCTCCCATTTGCTTTGTAGAGAAGTTAGAGGTTTTAAACTTTTATCCAGTTAGTCCACTTGTCTTTCGTGACAGAATGAACACGCTGCTCACAGCCAGCTTTCAGTAGCAGCCTTTGCCAGAGACCGGTATTGCTCATGCCTTTAAAATGGCATTTGCCTTTCTTCATAGTGTGAAGTTGTAATACGTTCCACATAAGAGACTCTCTCTTTTCCTCCAGAGGCTTAATAGTCAAAATCATTACATCTTATCCTGGGTTTATCAGGCCCATAGAAACTTTTGGGCTTCTTTAATTTTGATTTTTATTTAGCTTTACACTGGACTTGTTCCCTGATTTCTGAGATTGCTGTCCCGCTTTAAGGGGCTAATAGGTGGAGGACACTCATCATGTAGGAAGTGCTCACTAGATCACTTGGATTTCTTCTATAGAGCAGGCGACTTTATGGTTTGGACCTAAACCTGAGTTTCATCCAACACCTACAAATACTAATTCTGAGTTCCAATTTCAATTCTTATGAAGACTCTTAGATTCCAGGTTGACTGTGTTCAGCCCTAAGGATCTCGCTGCACAGTTGTCTGATTATCTCAAAACTGAATGGTTACCAAATAGTTCTATGTGTGGAAGCACAGGCTACCTTAAATAAATTAGTGAAACAGACAAGTTTGCGCTTCTCTTCTCCCCATCATTCATATATTAAATATGAAATTGGGTCATATTGTTTACTGTACACTGTAGTCAATGAAGTTCAAGGATTATGTATGTTTTGATGGTTCTGCTTGCTTTCAAAGGAGAGTGTTTCCCATAGGAGAGTCCCTTTGCATTCAAATGAGAATACTTGTGTTTGAACATTTCCCCGAGAGCTAGACTGGACAGATGTTTTCTAAAATGAGCTGCTGAAAACAGCTAAAACTAGAATTTAGAAGGAAATACTCTAATCTGGCAGAATCTGTTTTAAAGACACACACATCACACACACACACACACACACACACACACAAATGTGATGCTATCTTGGCATTTCATTGAAAAAAAGACAGATACAGAGTATCTTCTGGTACTGGATATTGTATGGGCCAAGATTTTAGTCTAAAGATGAAGATATGATAGTGTTTGGCTCATAACTGTTGAATATTCCTCCTGTGGACCTGGGCCATTGGTTGACATTCTTTGGCACGTCTGTTCTTTCGTGATGTTATTTATACAATTCTCCAGTCAGTTTTAAAACAATCCATTTATGGTAAATTTAGACCCTCCAGTAGATTGATATCATTTTAAACTAAAGCGTTGGCTGGTTTTCCGTTGTTTCTGCTGTGTCTGCTGCCTTGTGAGAGCATCACACCCTATCTGTTTTGCATGCAGAGTTTGCCCAGGGGCTTTCTGGAACCTGAACAAAGTGGCAACATTATAACTGAATGGATTTTCAGTTCCTGGCTGTCATTTTTTTTTCCAGAGAACTTTCAAATGTGTTTTTCCCTCAAATTTTACTACATTCATAATGAAAAACTCTTGGGCCATTGGGCCTTCCTATGTCCCCAGTCTCACTCCAAGTATAATGTACCTTTTTTTTTCTGCTTTCCACATTTGTACACCTTTTTGTAAAGGCCTTTTTGTTTTCTTTAAAACACAGTTCCTTTCATCTTTTGTCTTTGTTTTCATTCACTTCCAAAGAAAAGCTTTCACTTGAAGGCTTGGAATATAAGGGTGGCTTTTTACAAGCTCAGTCCACCAGACTAACAATGTGATGCTTTTGCCCTTGAAAGTGTGAGGACACAGGGCATCCTGGCATTCAGCTCCTGATGCAAGCGTGGCCTTTCCCCAGAAGAGCATCATTCCAGGTGAGAGATTTACTCAAAACAACCTTAAAGCGAAGAAAGCAGCTTTGGTTTTCTCTGACTTTCCCACAATGATGTTTATGAATACTGTCTGAGGACATGTATATTAATCATATACCCATAGAGAGTGATAAAATTCTTTGAATGAAAACAATCATTGTAAAACAAATGAATGCAATTATAATTCATGGGGTTACTTTTTTCAAAATATAATTTGTAACCCTTAAAATCTAAACACAGCAAGCACTTTTAATATTCTAAAGACATATCTTCTTCCCAAATATGTTTTCTACTTCTCAAACCTCTCAAACTTTTTTATATTCTTGTATTGTTTTGCCTCAACACACTTAGGAATCACTATAACTTCCAGTCAGGCTGGATTACAGGGTTCTGTCTTCAGTTTGTTACTTGGGAAGGTAAATGGGTGACAGTGATTTTACTGATTCAAGAGGTTTTGCTAGGATCTCCCATTTTGATACACTTTTTGGCTATGTCACATTGCATCATCAGTAATAACCTTAAGTCTCTCAGCCCTCATTCCTAAGTCAAGGCTACGTACCAGAAGTTTATGAAAAGAAACGATAATATATGGGCATAGTCTTGACTTAAGCAAATATTTAATTTTTGTAAGGAACAGGGTTTTTGACGCTGAGCTTAGTGTGTAGGGAATCTTCCCGTTACAATAGATATGAGATACATTACACAGATACAGTGACCAGGTCGGAGAATCAAGTGGGTCACAATGGAAAAGTCTTCTCTCTTCCATTGTGTCTTGGGTTACATGGAGAAGATGTTACTGAGGTTTTCTGGGGTCACCTGAAGCTTTATTTCCTCATGTGTGACATGTTCGATATTGTGCTGTTTTGCCATCAGAATGGATTCATTGATGCCATTCTGCATGAATATTCTTTCCATGAACACTTTTTATCCAAGTCAGTTTTTAATAATTAAAATTCCTTATTATTGGCTCAGGATACCTTCACCTCAGGTTTTGGCAGATACAATGAAGGGAAAGTAAAGGTGACTGTGGGGTGGGGGTAAAAGGGGATAGAAACTTTATCCTCTTTTGACTTGTACTCTTAGATGGCACTGAATCCCTTCCAGCATAGTCTTTCAGTTCAGCCCCATATCCTCACAGATACAATTTGAAAGAAAAAACTTATGAGAGAGATATGCACACTATGGAAGGTACAGTTTATCTGAAGACAGTTGTCTGAATCAAGAAATTTCTTCCTTCCTGCCATTTATCCCCACCCCAACCCTCTGTTAGCTTTTTTCTTTGATATGTAGAGCTAATTTATTTCTAAGTGGTATATTGCAGCTAGCCTCAGACCTCATTTTTGTTAGGCTAAAGAAAGTGGCCTGTTGGGGAGACAATTGGAGTATTCTGGAATTTTTTCTATATAACTATGCCTGCATGTATATACATGTTTACACACATATTTTCTATATGCAATTGCATGCCTGTTTGTACATATCAGTGCTTATAATTTTTTAGGACACAGGAATAACTCCATGGATGAGAATCTCATTCAAATTATAGAGTGTATTGTATCACAGAGGCTTATCTTATAGGTTTCAAATTTTCTTTATTTCCCTAAATTATGTTTCAAAATTAGCAATTCAATCCTCAATATGAAGTTAAACTTGAGTATAAGTTACAGAGATCCATCATATATATAAACACAGCCTTTTCTGTGGCATCTAAAATATGTATACCTTCTTAAAGCAAACTTTCTTTTCCGCAAAATTTAAATTTGACAGATATTGTAACTTAATAACCTGGATTCCTACTATTGGAGTCAATATGAAAATTATTCAGAATATGGGGTTGAACATCTGTGAGTTAAAGTCTGGTCTCATAAAAACTCACACATGCTAAAAGCAGCATTAAAAGCTCCCTTACAAAAACAATCTCAACAACACACTGCAGGCCCAAGTACATCTGCTTCTTGGACTTGAACTGTGAAAAGCATTTCTGTACTCAGTCTTAGAAACCTCTGACATTTACTACACACCACACAGGCAACTCTTTTCCATTGTAGAGCCTCAGATATGATGTTCTGTCTAATGTTTTAATAGGGAAGAACTTCTGCCGTCGGTTCCTATGAGGAGGGCAACCCTTGGCTCAAATGTCCATGACAGCATTTCCATAGGTGTCAGTCATGGGGAGATGATGTGTTAATCATTTAAGTCCAACTTCAGGCTTCCTCTTGAGAACTCCTGTTGTTAGTTTCTGTTTGTCTGGCTGAGAGCAGACATCCTGGCGGGAGTCAGAGTCATGCAAAGGACTTTAATAAGTAAGTTGGCAGTCTGACTGAGGTCCCACTTTTGTTATAATATTTTTGTAGTCTGTCTAATGCAAAATGCATTTTCAATAGTGTGGGTGACATGGCGGTAGCTAATAGCAATTGAGTGTGCCCTTCTGCTGTTCTGTTTTGCTGTTCCACTGAACAGGAATACATGCCAGACTTGTAATGAGAAGCACATCTCTTTTATTTACAGAGATTTTTTGTTATTTACAGACTTTTTGATTGTTTACAGAGGGGTTTGATGGTGCTTTCCATGCCTCGTGTGAAATACTCCCTGGGCTTTTTGGAGGTCTTTGTCACCTGTTTGTAGAGACCAGATCATTTATTCAGCACTTTTAATTTTTAAAATCCATACGCATTTGATTACAATGAAATTACCTCACTCATCCTCTTATTTTTCCTATGTTAACCCCTTCCAACTTTCTTCCTTACAATTCTTCCCATACTACCCACAGATTGACACTTTTTCTTTGATTATTATTGTTACACACGTATATGTATTTGTATACATTTATCCATGCATAATTATATGAATTCAATCTGCCAAGTCCATTTTTGTTGTTTGTGATGTGTGGTTTCAGGGTTGACCATTTTCTTCTGGACAAACAATAATGTAGCTCATTCCCGAGAGAGGCTATTTCTCTCTCCCCCCCCCCCTCTCTCTCTCCCTCTCTCTCGTCATCGTTTTCCTGTAGTTTACTATTAAAGGGTGAAACCCCTGAAATTTGACCTATTCTGTGTTAGCATGTCTGTTGATATTGGCCTTTTCCCTACCCTGTTTATGCAGCTATTTCTAGGAGCTCCCGTGTCATGGAAATCTTTCTGGTATTCTGAGTCCTACACTCTGTCTGCCCCCTCTTCTGCAATGTAGGAACAGATGCAGGAGCTGTGATGTAAATGTACCCATCAGGGCTGGGCTAACAATCTCTCAATCTTTGTATTATATTCAATTGAGGTATTCTGTGATGGCCTCCGTTTGCTGCAAAGAGGCTTTTGTGATCAGGGCTGGTAGCTATACTTATTTGTCAATATATAGATAACATTCAAAATACATCAAGGAGCTACTCTATTCTAGAACAGAGGTGGTAGTAGGTTCTTCTTTAAAGTCCATGAATTCACAATGCCCAGGAACTTGAGTATGTTTCTATAGGGATGATTTCCCCTCTGTTGACTGAGACTTAAATCCAACGAGACAGCTGTTGGTTGCCACTGATGTGCGAGTGTCATCACTTGTACTTTTATTGATATTACACATGCTGATGGCTGCCATGGTTACCTGATGATGGTTAGGACTTTTAAATGATTCCCTCTCTTGACAGTTTGCACAGTACTAGTACCATGTAAGACAGCTCATAGAAAAGAGCATTTCAGGTCAGATATAGCTCCAGTAATCTATGTTTCATGTTTTAAGCAGTGATTTCAACAATATGGGCTTATCATCAACCTCTGATAGGCAGCCAAGATTCTTTATCCATAGTGAATATCATTTTATGAATTAGTTGAACTTCTCTGAGCAACCTTTTGAAAGAAGATTCCTTGTGCTCAGTTCTGGGATTTTTTTTTTTTTTTGGTTCTTTTTTTCGGAGCTGGGGACGGAACCCAGGGCCTTGCGCTTCCTAGGCAAGCGCTCTACCACTGAGCTAAATCCCCAACCCCTCAGTTCTGGAATTTTTGTTAGTCTGTGGTTCTTATGGGGAAGACTGCCAATCTAAGTAGAATAAGTTACTCTGTGTGTGTGTGTGTGTATGCACTGATGTGTATTATAATTTTAGGTATATGTAATATATTATTCTTATTTATTTTCTTGCCCTTATTCTTCCTTCTCTTTCTGTAATGACCCCCAGTTTTTTGTTAGAGCCCCTTATTTTTTAAAAATTGTCTCTCACTTCAAATCACCTGTATCATGCTATTACCATATCAAGATGCCTCCAGGTGCAAATAGTTCCACTGTAGTTTCCCGGTTTTTGTGGTTAATCTATATTATACACTCACAACTGAAGGTTTGGGGCTAGGAAGTGCAGATGTGAGAGAGCATGCAGTGATTGTTTAGTTTTGACTGGGCTATCTCACTCAATATGATGAACAAGGGTGGAACTGGATTATAAGGGTGTAAGGACTGGGAAATGTATTCCACATTTTTAAGTGAAGGATTTGATCGCTGAGCCACTGTTTAACATATTTTTTGCTGGTGGTAGTAGTGATGATGGGGAAATTAATTCATATAAAGGATGGGGATTTTGTAGGCCATCTTTAAGTGAGTGTTATATGGGCAATAGACATGGCTCACTGGTTAAGAACACTTGATGCTCTTGTAGAGAACCAGAGTTCAGTTCCAGGAACACACGTTTGTGACTCATATGCACTTCTCACTTCAGCTCTGGGGCATCTGACTCCCTCTTTTGCTTAATGAGCACCCACATATTATGATGGACACCTACATAGACCCTTAAATTAAAGATTAACATCCCCCTGCCTTTAAAGACTAATGAAGAGTATCTGTTTAAAATAATGATTTATCTTTGTCCTTGGGAAAAGGAGGCTCAAATTCTTTTTGTTCATATTTTGTCCACTTGCTACCTTTTTTTAAAGTTGCTTTATTTTTATTTCACTCATGACATTTTGGTGCTTTTGTGCTTTGAGCTAGTCCCTTTTAAACCAGGCAGGAAGAAATGACAATCTGTAGATTATGATAGCCTTGAACTCCTGATCCTTCTGCCTACCCTTCTGAAGTGCTAGATTATAGGCATGTATTACCATCCTTGGAAGCAACCATGTTCTTTAAGAAAAATTATGTATATGTGTTTATTGTGATTATATAGGATTTAGCATACGAAGGTTTTAACAATAGAGAATTGCAGAACTCAGAATTCATGTGTACTGAGTCTGGGGATGATGGAAACTGGGAAACCATGATTTCATGAAGAAGGAATAACAATGAAAGAGCCTTAGTGAACTTTCTTCAGCTGCACATGGTAGAGAGATTAACATAGATGGGAGGAGCAGTAAACAAAGGACAAAGACCTCAAAGTCACCATTGCAACCCTATTATCTCAGGAATCATAGGTAGCCTTTCTCCCTGTTCCCTCATTGGTGCCGTTTTTTTCCAAGATCTCAGAGATGAGTTAGTCCTATTAGATCATGAAGGCAGCCAAGTTCTGCCACCCATCCTTGGTAAGCAATTGCAGGAGTCAAATTCATAAAGCAGCAAAGCAAAACAAGCCTTACTCCGTGTACTCGCATTGAGTAAAGGGAGAGCAAGATCCGGTATCTCGTCAAACCCATCTCCAGGATCCTAAAATGAGAGTAGGATTTAAACAGTGGGCTATAACTAAGCATAACTGTTGAAGTCCCCTGTCTCAGCACTAAGTCCAAAATATCTGGGAAATTAAAAATGAATTTTTCTTCTGGATACCCCAGGAAGACTTCAGCCATTTTTCCTCCCCGGAGACAGTTCTTAGGAGATATTCTAAATTTCTTGAGGTCCTTTTGTTCATAGTATGCTAAACAAAGGGAGGGACAATTGACACACTTGATATATCACATTATGATTTATATGACTCTGATCAGCCAGCCTGTTGATGTACACCAGACTTTCTTTAAAATTTTAGAGTTGAATATCAGTGTGTTTGTAAACAGATACATAACTGTATATCCTGGTAATTTCTTCCAATGCAGATTGATCTAGTAATGCATATGTGTGTTTCTAGGACAGTGGTTCTCAACCATTCTAATGCTGGAAATCTTTAATACACTTTCTCATGTAATGATCTCCAACTATAAAAATTATTTTGTAGCTACTTCATAACTGTAAGTTTGATACTTTTATGATTTTAACAAATATCTGATATTCTGGATATCTGATGTATGACCCCTATTGGGGTTATGACCCACAGGTTGAGAACCGCTGTTATAGATTTCATATGCAGATATAGTATCACTGTTTAGAGTATGTAAGGATATGTGTATGAAGTCAACTTAGAATTTAGTATAAATATGAAATAACTATTGGCTTCAATAGATTCTGGAAATATGTGGCTTTAAATTTCATAACTGCAGCTCTGGAGAGGTAGGCAGTTACCTGTTAGGGCATAAAGGAAAGATTCACAGGGGAGGCAGACACCATGAGCTGAGTAAAGAGAGCGTCCTGGGAGAAGTACTTCTTTCTTAATTTAGGAATGAAGGAAGGGAAGATATGTAATTAAATCTAGATGATTGTGTTTCCTAAGGTGTATTTTAATTAGCTTTCGAGGAGAAACAGGTGGTATAATTGAACCATGGATTCTCCTCAGCGCTGGTTTCCACTGTTAGCTCTTTATACTGCTTACAGCATGCAGGGCAGGGTTTTTTTTTTTTAAACTTCTTTCTTTATTTTCCCTTTAATTAAGTTGATTTTTATAATGTTTTATATAACAAGCTATGTATTCTAAAATTTCAGTCCAGTTAAAAGAGCTGTATTGTTTAACATATAACTTAAGGTTTACAAGTAATGTTTCCGCATTATATTTAATCTTCTTACTACACTGTATTACATGAAGCATTTCAATGAAATTATTTTATTTCATAGCCAATTGTTTATCTGTTTTGTACTAGATAAGCAATCTTATAAACTATGATATCAGCAGTTAGAACTAACGTGTTATGTATGTATACAATCCACGGGTTATGTTCGGTTCCCCCAGTAAGAGCAGATGAAGCCTTTCTAAGGAAGAGCTAGAAAACATTGGGGGTGGATGACCTCAGCAAGAAACAAAGAGAAACTACATAGCAAAATCCCCGGGCCACTCCTGAGGTCATAGCTGTTGGCCACACGAAGAAAATGTCATGGCACCACAAAATCTTTGAACTTTGTATTTTGGTATTTTATTATAAATATTTATATTTTTAAACCATATGTTTTTCCAGCAGCATAACTGGTGACTCTTCCAAAGAAAAAAAGGGGGAGTTTAGTGATTTTGGAGGAACACTGGCTTAGGCCTGAAGGCATGTGGTGTGTTTATCTGGAAAATTGCAGTTTCATTTTTATCCCTAGAGTTGGTAGGAATTCTTGGCTGAAATAAACCTTTGAGAGAGTAAGGATGGTCAAAAGAAATGAGTCCATATTGGCTCATTTCTCTTGTAATTGTGAGGAAGCTGAGAAACTGAAATAATTTTAGTAGAAATTTGTAAGACTATACTAACTGTATATATTTCCAAAAAATGAAAATCAAGTAAAAAGTGAGTGGTGTGCTTTTGAATAATATTGAATGGTATCAGTTTTGAGTGATGTCAGTCATTGAATGATAACAATAAGGTATCTGTTAAGTTTGGAGATAATGCAGAAGTTAGAATTCAATGGTGATGGTTTCCACAGACTTAGTGGGAGTAATTGTTGCTCTTACCTCCATAAACAGACTCCTTTTTAATGCCTATGACAGCTCCACTCATACTTGTTTCCAGTGTGGTCATTAGTTATCCTCACATATTTTTCAAGTTGTTTATCTGAATTGTGTTGTATCATGACTTACTCCATCTTGTTACTGTCTATGTTCAGACATGCATGTGTGTCTTTGCATGTATTTGTATGTGCATGTGCATATGCATGTGCGTGAGTGTGTGTATGTGTCTGTGTGTCTTACTGCCTTTTTTATCAAAACATTTTAAATTCTATAAATTATCTTGTTGCTTTAAGCTCAAAAAGGAACAGATTCCAAAATATCAGTTTGGTTATTGGTGTAGGAATAATTCTAATGTGCTATTTTATAGCCACATGTACACACACACACACACACATACACACACACGCACACACACGCATGCACACGCACACACACACACGCACACACTCAGAGAGAGAGAGAGAGAGAGAGAGAGAAAGAGAGAGAGAGAGAGAGAGATTAATGCATAGAAGAATTTATTCAGTTAAACCACTGTAAACTTTGAAGTACATTTCTAAATTTGGTCTTTGACAAAGCCTTGGGATTCATTTGATTATCATCCTCTGCCTTGATTCCTTAAAAGGGAGACATGGATTAAAGACTTTGAACATTATTGCACAAAGAATTTGTTGGGCACTTTGGCAGGGGGATCTTTTGCCCTCATTGAACTTCTATTTTAATGATAGACTGTGGGAGAAGAAGCTCTTAGGAACTAGAGCTTGTCTGGATTCCTATATTTTGATGGGAGAATTCTGTTCTTAAACTTTTTTTTTCAAAGAGGAAACCATAGAACAATAGAAAAGCACAAGACCGATAAGTGTAGAGGGGTAGGTGCTAATTTTCAATAAAGTATGGTTATGAAAAGGCTTGAACAGTTAGTGGAAGTTACAGAGTCCTATGTTCAGTCAGGGTTGTGTAGCTTGAGTGCAGAATAGTGACTGAATTGATGTTCTTTTGTTTGCTCTTTCTCAATCTCTGAGCTCTATGAAGGAAATCATTTTCTAAATATTTAATGCATTGAGGACTTTGAGAAATATAGCTGTAGTTTAAAATGCTTGCCTGTATTTTATTGTCACACTTTACTGCTGGGATCCCAAGCTGTCATACAGAGAAGCTGTCATTAGAAGCAGCAAGGAAGAGACATTTGGCCTGCATCAACAAAGAACCCAGAGACCAGAGGAGATAAAGCCACATAGGGCAATGAGATCCCCAGCTGATGAAAATAACTGCCTGGTTTTCCTCCCTCTGAAGCATCCATCTTCGAACTAAGTGCATTTCTTATTCGCCTAGCAAATGCTATCTCCACTGCCTCTGGTGTCAGTGTCTTAATAACATAGGTAACATTACAACATGCCATAGGGAAGCTTGAATTTCTGAATAAAAATTGTAATTACATTGCACATTATGCTTGGTGATTTCTGAGAATTGTGTGGCAAATTGGATTTTGAAAATTTGGAATTCCATTTTGTTATTCCATTGAATCTGACAAATCGCTGCCATGTTGTATATCTCTCATTTTGTATTAAATGGGATCCTTGCATTAATATGAGGTTCATGGGCTCTTGAAACATACCACTTGATTATTATCATCATTACTGAACTCATCCCATATATAGTCACTCTGTGAAGGTGTTCCAATCATTTGCCCATCCATCCATCAATCCACCCATCCATTCAACTTTTCTAATACAAATATAGATAGATAGATAGATAGATAGATAGATAGATAGATAGATAGATAGATAGATATAGATATAGATATAGATATAGATATATAGATGTAGATATTCCTACTATGGGCCAAGTACACAGTAATGATTATGAAAATAGATTTAAAACACTGGCTAGTGTTTGTTGATGAATTTATTAGAGGTGAGAGGTCAGGAAGCCAAGTGTGCTAGTAGTAGCAACTCCTTAAGGTGTATTCAAGTGGACTCAAATGGATGCAAATGGGTTATGGTTTTGGTCTATAGTTTGTGAAACTGCTTCTGAGGGAAGGTTAAATGAAATCTGAACACATTCCAGACAGACACAGAATGGACCTGACATACCATGGAGACATCCTGATATTCCCAGAAACATTTCTAGAGGAAATGGAAACAATTGGATATATTTGTTGTATCAATTCATAGGGGAAATACTAGAGCATCAGCCAGATGGAAAGACCTGGCTCGACCACTGAGAATTTTGTTCAGTAGCCTTTGGAGACCGGAGTTTCCCATGCAAGTATGGAATTTGGATACACTCTTAGATGACTGGCAGCCAAGTAGCAACAAGACATGCATTTTACAAAACCTCCTTTGGCTTCACTATGAGGGAAAGGTTAAAATGGGACTGATACTACAAACAGGTAGAAATCTACCATTTTATGAATCATAGAACACAAGGGCTTTGACTACTAGCGGACAGCAAAGGTGGAAGTCAGGTAGCGTATAGATCTTTCTTCGAAGATGACATGAGAATAGACATTACAAAAGCACAGCACCTGGGGATGCTGATGGAGCTATAGACTTTCTCTGAATGAAAATTAGTGCCAGTGAGGATGATAGAGAGGTCAGCAGTGACTGATATTTTGGTTAACTACTGAGACAATTTAGATGATATAAGGAAATACAGTAACATAGATCTGAAGGGGGATGTCTGGGCTTCACATTAGTGGCTTGTTACTTTGATACCTATCCACTGATGGTCTGAAAGAGGTAATAATTATTAAATGTATATTAGGTGCAACATGTATGCTAAAGCCTTTGCATTTAAAATTAAAGAAGCAAACAAACAACCTGAGGTCCATGTGGAGTTAACCTCCGTGCACACATGTAAAGAGATGGTTCCCTATTGAAGTTCAAGCTGATATTGAATTCTCAGGAGCTGGAATGTGATCTTAGACCAATCAGCAGCAGGGCCCAAACATGTTAGCACTAATTAATAAAGATTCCATTTTTAAAAAAATAGTGTATATATACTTCTAGTTGTTTTAGAACTTAGGGAAGCAAGGACAGCCCATGTAGATTTCTTATGTGGCTGCTGGCCACCAAACTGAAACTGTTAAAGAAAAGAAAAGGTTGATATTTGTACCATGGCTGTTTTGGCTATAACGTCTAAGGTTTTCAAATACAGCACTGGTACTGAAATGCTGCCTGACGGTGTAAAGATTTATAGTAAAGCTCAGAAGTAGGGGACCTTGACTAGTTTAGAGAAGGAAATCGGGAACTCTAGGAAAATAGTGAGGTCCGGCTCATTTTGAAATATACTATGACCTCGGAAGAGAGTACCATTTTTTTTCTTCTCTGACTATATCTTAATCATCATGTAGCCCAGGGGAACCAAACATTTTATATGTTTTAACAAGCTAAGTGATATTATAAAAGTGCTGTTAGGAGGATTTATTTTAATTGAAACGTAAGACATCTTGCTCTTAAATCAGTTAGTGCATTACTTAAGAGTTATGTTCTAGGTTAGCTTTCATAAGTGCAGTCGCTAATTTTTCTTTGGTCATCAAATAATCCCTGTATTAGCATTTTACTCCTTTTCACTTGTACTAACACCAGGCTTTTTAAATGTTTAGACCTTACATTCAAAATACGCTTAGCATTTATATGTGATGTTTAACATTACTTCACACTACCTATTTGACATTTTGACTGTTTTTCTGCACTGGTGTGATGTGCTAGATGGAAGGGATTTGCTATATTGCTGTGGACTCTAGGAAAGGGGACACTTGGGTTAGGAAGGATTCTTAGGTGTTACCTGGAAACACTTGGAGAAATTTTGGTTTTAACAAAAAGAAAGAGGATATGTTACTGGATTTGTAGTATTAGGAATGCTGGATAGAAGTTACCAGATACTTGGCCTTCCACTGTGTGTGTGTGTGCTTGTGTGTGTGTGTGTGTGTGTGTGTGTGTGTGTGTGTGTGTGTGTGTGCATGCATATCCTGAAGTGTCAGAGTTCAGACATTTCTCTTAGTGCCTCAGCTAGTGAATGCTACTGCCTGACATCTAGCATGGAAACATGCATGTAAAAGATAAAGCAAATAGAAGGGCAGTAGAGAAATAAATAAAGTATGTTAAGGAGAGTTTAAAATGGGATAAAGGGAAACTTGAGACCGTCCCTCTGTCCCTTTACGTATGTGCTGGAGGACTCAGGTGTGTAGCATGTGACATTGTGAGCTCTGAGGCATTCTTCTGCTCTTGTTCTTAATGACTTGCAGGGCATGAAAACCTATGCGGAGCTGAGTAGAAGATACACTACGTAGCCTCCTAGTAGAGTAAGCTTATCCTTAAACAGCAGACTGAAGCTTAGGAGGGGAACCTTCGGTGACATAAGGAAGATGTCACAAGTGCTCTGGACCTTCTCTCAAGCACATTTCACTTGCATTCGGTTATTCTTAATTGTTTGTGTGTCTGTGAGTGTATATTTTATGATGGTATGCTCTGTGCACTAGAGAAAAATAATTTGATATCACTGAAGAGAAAAATTCTTACCACACAGATTGCATTAGTTACTTTTTGTTGCCGTGTTACAACACCATAAACAAACGTAACTTATGGAAAAAATATATTATGTTGGTTTACAGTTCCAGAGGGAGAGTCCATAATGGCATGGAACCCACTGGAGCAAGAAGATAAGAGATCACATTTTCAACTGCAGGCAGAAAGCAGAGAGAACAAATTGGAAGTGGGGTAGGCTATTAACTCTCAAAGCTCACCTCCAGTGACACACTTCCTTTATCAGGGCTGTACCTCCAAAGCTTCCCTAACCTCCCCAAGCAGCTCCTGCAACTTGGAACTAAATGTTCAAATACCCGAGTCAGTGGGGGACATTTTCTATTCAAACCGGCACAACTATTTGTAAGAATTATCTTGAAATATTTGTTATAGTATATATAAGAAAATTTAAATAAGAAATACATAATGAAGTATCTTATTATGTATGTTTGAAAAGTATCAGAGACTTCTCATTCTTATTTGCATGGATCTTCTATGTTTATTTTAAAACAAGAAAATTAAGAGTATATAGGACTGAGAAATATATACAATTACCATATTGAAGAACAAGAACATGTTTATCTTGCTAATTCTGGCTATTGGCCTTTTATTGTATTCACCTGGAACAGGTGTTATTTCGAGGTCAGGATATAACTTTAGGTGTACATGAAAGATTTCTTTCTTAAGAACATTTCATAATGGACATTTAACTTCCTAAGTTTATATGTTTAACTTTTTTAGGAAGCAAAACTGCCAATTAATGAGAAATTACAAAAGGGATAATTTAATTTTGTCTTGTGTTTAAAACATCATCCTCTGTACCTATATGAAAAGTGAAGTCTACTTGAACCCTAATAAAAATGGAAGATAACAGCTAGACAAAAATGAAGAATTGAAATATATAATTAAATAGCAAATTCTGCAAATACATATAGTGTAAGATTCCTGGGGAGAAAGTTAATATCCAATCCACAGGTGATTTTTACCTTTCATGCGAAAATTGGTATCCTAAGATAAGTGCTTATTTGCATAAAGTACTTAAATCCCATTCTTTTAATTAGAGAGATTCTGCACTAATAAGATCAACTTCATGTCTCAGTGAAGAAACGGATATAACTGAGATGATCCAGCTGAAAGTTCAACCGAAAAGATTACCCTAAAATTTTCCTTGGTATTAGATTGGCTTTAAATCATCTCGGACTTGAATATCAAAATGTAAAAAAGATAATGCAACATAAATGACTTATTTGCTACTGGGAGGCAACGGTAGTTTCAATGGTAACTCAGTTCAAATAGAGATGTGGGAAGTTGTGTGCCTAGGAGTGTTGATTGACTTGTGAGGCTTCTTCCTTGCCTTGCGATAATTTGGGTAGTCATTCGTGTAGGGCATGCTTGTGGGTGCTTAGTTACTTTCTAGCTTTATGCTTCTTTAAATAAGTGCCTTGGTTTAGATGCCTGTAATACTTTCTTTTCCATAGTTGATACAGACATTTTTGTCTTCTTGAAAAACTTAGTATCTACTGGGCACTGTTTTCAACAGAAAGCTCTAGAAATCATCGCTCCAGTGGTCCTGCTCCACTTTCTTAGTGTTTTCCATTTTAATGCATTTTTCATCTTGGGCAAGGCGCTGTTGCCTTTGCTCATGTTAATTGAATGGTATCCGTTGCTGCCATCACTGCCTGTCACCTCTGCAATAACACCTTTCCAAGCTTTGCTCTTTTATGTTTACTTCCCCATTAGCTACATGCTTAATTCACATATTCAACATGGCTTTGGGGTGTTACCACAACATAAACTTTAAAAATTATATGAAGGACTGCTGAATCATATTTTTTCCTGCAAAATAAAACAGCTCAGTTTTGTTATTCATTTAAAATTATCTACTAACCATGTTGTCTTTATTAACTACTTTTAGTTTATTGTTTTTTATTAGATGATTGATTAGATGATTGATTTTATTAGATTTTATCATGTCTGGACAGGAAGACTAGGGGTATCTAAGAGTGTCTTCACTGCCACAGTCTACTAAGCAAAGGAAATACACTCTGCCACCCAACATATGCATGGAGACTGTTTGCCCTCACACTTTCAGGAATTTTTTCCTTATTTCTTCACCACCCATTTCTCTTCAACTTTTCTTTCCCTAGAGAAACTCAGCTAAAGTTGTGCCCATAAATTCAGCAGGAACCAGACTGCTAAGAACAGTGGCCTTTCCCTGGCCTCACTTCTTATATCCCTTCTGTATATGTGCACTTTATCCTGACAACCACTACTTTACCTGCGAGGGCTTCAGCAGATGACCCCTGGGGCCACTTGGGTTCTCCATCTTTTCTAAATTTTCTTATCTTGTCCAAATTGGGGTAGAGGTATAAGAGAAGGTAATGGAGTTGAAGAGTAAACTGTCCTTTAACACTTACAACAAAGGGTCAAAAGAAGGCTGTTTCCTCAAGGCCTTGCCAAGCTCTGATCTGGCTGGTGACTATCTCCACCATGCTCTGAGTCTTCACCAGTGAGTGACAGTGACATTCTATTTGTCTTCTGTTCCATCTGTGTTCCAGATGATCCATATTCTGACTCCAGATTACTTTTCCCAACTTGTCTCATGACTACAATTTCTGCACTATCCGGTCCTGTCTAATTCATGAAATCCTTAGAGACACTACTCTCCCCATGACTCTTAACGTGTGTAGGCTCTCTGACTTGGGTTTTCCACACTTGTTTTTGAGGTGATTCAGACAGACCAATTGTAGTGTCCTTCACTTCTTTTCCTGTTGGAGGAAGAAGCACATTGGGTCATTCTTGCATAGCCTTCAACAATGGGGTTGGGATTTGTCTCCAAGGCGCCATCCTCTTGAACTTGCTGACAAGGACTAACTCTATGCATCTTCCAGCCTCAGACATTTCTACCATAAAAGGGATCAACAAAGTCAATTTTCGAAAACATGGCGTAGTAAGAAGGTAGAGTTGCTGGATGGTACAGGCAGGGAAGTAGTGCCTTAATCAAGAGGCAATCTAGAGGCCACCCTCCTGGATATCTGCAGGGGACTCACATTGCTGGATGCTACTAAGGTTTAGAAATAGTGGAACTTAGTGTGTTGTATAGTTTTGTCTCTCAACTTTCTAAATGAATTGCCTAGAAAAGTTACAGATCTCTTGGCTTAAGGGACTAGGTATTTTCACTTCCACCTGTCTTAGGACACACATAGCATTTGAAGTATGTAGTTTTTCTGAAAGAAAAACTTTTGGCTTCTGCTTAATTGCTGGGGCTTTATGAGAACAGAAGAACTAACTGTAAAGTGTGGTGACAGGAAGCCATATTAAGATTGTTAGCATATGGCTTTCATCTCTTACATTCCTTTCCTGTTTTTTTTCTTGGTGCAGATTTCTGTGGTTTATCCCAGGAAAGCTCTTGAAATTGAAAGGCCAACAAGAAAGATTTTGTTCTTCTTTCTGGGCAAACCACTAGTTTCATGATGTGTTAGGTGTGGACATCACACTAAAAATACTAACAGTATGTCAGAAACAACATCAGGATTGAAGTTACTTGTTCCTCTGTGTTCAGTGTTTTTCTCAGGTGTTGACACTTGACATAAAACACTGAATTTTCAACTAAGACTTTCAGTATAAAAATAAAGGCACAGGAGAGCATAGTCTATCTTATTAAAACACAAAAATGCCCTTAGTCTTAAATATTAAATGAAATCCATTCAGAAAAAGACGTGATAAGATGTCTAGGTGATTGTATAATAATAATTAGTAAGAGATAATTGCTTAGTTTTTCAGTTAAAGCACTTTACTTTAATGAAACATTTTGAATTAATAAACATACCCATGTGTTTTTCCTGACTGTAATAGCCACAGTGTATCTTATCAGATAATTAACTTTCACAAACATAATAAGCAGCGGACAGAGTAGTAGTGACACTGTTATAACAAAATATTCCTCTGAATCCTAAAATCTTAGCAGAAGAAGAATGGCTGAAGTTCATGTGGCTTCTTTCTGCAGAGGGGCTGTCCCTCTGTTACTATAGTAATGCTGGCATATGTCTCTGTGAAGAGAAATCAAAGCAGGCAAGGAAGAAGACAGAAAGAGACAATAGGGAAAGGCTGCAAACAGATTTAGAAGGAAATGTGTACAGCTACCATGAGTGGTGGAGGCCCAGCTCTTATGTGGCTATCATAAGTGTCTAGTAATATCTGTGTTGGTCTTTAATTAGGACAAGTGACTAAAGAATTTAGCCTTGTGTTCTAATTCAGGTAAACTATCTCCCTCCTGATAGCATTTTGTAGGATAGCCAAATAGAAATGAATCAGCTTGCCTTCCTGTATTTTGAAATAATGTTATTAAAAGCTAATTCCAGCTTGCACAGTTGATATAGTCTCATCTAGTCATTGTATATCCTCCTGGTGAAGTGGGACTTCATAGGGAAGAAATCCTCAGTCCTTCAGATTAAAGCTGCTGCATCTAAAGGAGGCTCCCCCAGCCAGTAGAAAATGTGCTTTCGTTTCGTGTATGAGATCACACATACCAAATGAATGTAATTATTTATTTTTATTCCTGTTAAAAATGCCTGAAAAATAACAGACTTGTAGAGAGGAACACTCAAATGTACTTGGTTATTAAGAATAGTCCCTGTATACTTTTTGTCTCTACTGTTTTTCTTCTTTCATTTTGCATTTCGCAAAATTGAAGTGAACTCCTGGGTAGATTTTAGTGTTCAGAAAGAAATCATGAAATCCTTTGTTCTACCTAATCACTTAGTTGTATGTAGTTGGTGGGAATATCCAGAGCTGCATTATAGTTAAGTCTTGTGTGGTGGATACTCAGCTCATTAAACTGAAATGCATCTCAATGGTCCTGGTGGCATTAGAGATGTATTTAATATTAGGTGAAAATATGTTCACTTCCTTGTAATATGCCTGCAGGATTGTTGTAAAACAGCTTGTAGCTGTCTTAAGGTCAGAATTGTGTGAGAAACAGACAGCCTGCGCTCCAAATTCATGGACGCCAGAGCTGGCCTGAAATATACAATTAGTTTGGCCAATGGGTCACAAATACAGTTTCATGTCACCCAACCAAAGCCTCATGTCCTAGGGTTACATGCAACACTAGAGCCTGTTTTCTTACTTTTGTTTCTGAGAAGTTGGGAATAGTGGTGCCCATTTATATCTGTAGTGTTTAGTTCTATGATCTGCTTGAGTGGATGGAATGATCAATGTCCTGGAAACACTATTTTCACAGTGGGATTATGCCTGCTTTCCCCATGAAAATGGTGGATTAGGTGTCCTACTTGCATGAACATAGATTGTGCTCAGAAGAGATGGCTCCCACTGTGGTAACTGAAAATGAGAAGGGATACAACATTGTCCTTTTCAAATGAAAATTAACAGAAACCTCATAAATATAATACTGAAATGATTTGTTTGTCGAGGCTTAAAAACACTTTGATCTTCCCACATCTTTTCCTTTCTGGAAAAAAAAAGTTGGAGTGAATAAAAAACCATATCAATTTTGTACAGCATTCTAGTGTTCGTTTCTCAGGAAGGTTTATAATAAAAATATAATGAAAAGATTAAAATATCAAATATAATCTTCATTCCTTTCTCTCCTTGGTGCTTGGATTACAGATAGGCACTAGGAAACGCAGCTTGAAATATCTCTTTGCCATCAGCCGAAGAAAGTTTCAAGTAGTTTGAAATAGCAAGTTCAAGTATAAGACTAGTGCCCAGGAAGACAGAAGATGCATCAACCTAGAGAAATATATTTATTAAAATGAAGTCTATGCATTTAGGTTTCCTTTTCCACATGTGAAGTCATCATTAGTAATAGGCATACTGCTTATTTTGTGACTTGGGTTAAGGAAATTTGCTGTGGTCAGGTTTCAGGTTAAAATATCATCATAGCTTTACATTCACATGTGAAAAGTGAACACAGCTTCAAGCTGTGGCCGGAACCCACAGTGCCATTGTCCTAGTTTGTAAGAGAGCAGAGTTCCCCGGCTTTCTAATTTTGTTAGCATTAGCATTCTAACCATAACTGGCTTTTCACCTTTGAGTTATAACCAATAAACACACATAGTATTCTTGGCATTAATTTGTGTTGGGAAAAAATTCAAGATTTTCAGGTGTGCTACTACTTGATTATATGTAAAATAAAACCAGCTTGTTCATGACAAAAATCTATCAATCAAAAAGTTCTTTTTCGTGGAAAGATGAGTTTAAGGCCTCATGCCATTTCAAAAGTTTGGTGCTATTCAATTATACTTCATAAAGTTGATTTCTCACTTAGTTTTTTTTTTTTCAGTATAGCAGTCTAATTCTTCTGAGACTTATTTTCTACTACAGTACATAAAAGCACAGTCCTTTATTTCTTAGATTTTAGACACCAGAATTTCTTTTCCCACTATGGCTTTACTCACTGTAAGAAATGCACTTCATCTGTGGGATGAATGTCTTAGCTGTAGAAGGCGGCTAGCAAAAAAAGTTAGCATTGTAGAACCAACATTTTAACAGTTATTTTCACAACGTAAAAGAAATCCTCATTTCGATAGTTAGACCATATCTTTACACTTGAAGTTGACAAATTCAAATGCTTACAGGTTGCAGTCAAAAGAGTTTCATGTAACAGTGTACTCCTGAGATTCCACAACTTGGGAAGTCTAATCAAGGGGATCATGAATCCAACGGTTAAAAAAGTTAAATAATGAGTTGAAGGCTTAAACTATGTGGCATCATGTGGTACAAATCCCCTCACTCTCAAAACAATGGTACTAACCTGAAGGCAAGATAGTAGAGACAAAAATGCCCAAGTTTGTAAATTGGAGAGGGTGTGCCCCTGGCATGTGGGAAGAATGCAGACCCCACCCCCAATAATGGCAGGACCTAAGATAGGCAGAGAAAGACTAGAATTGTTTGTAATCACATTATAATAATGTGGTTATTCGTTAAGCATTACCAAACAAAGACAGTATGAATTAGGAAAATCTGAAAGGTCAGAGAGCATGCGACTTTAAAAAGAGTACTGCCATCTATAGACACTGGTGTCTATGTGACACCACAAATCACAGTATCACTTAGAGACTTCAGTGAGGTCCCTCATATGTTACAGCCTTGATTTTCTTTTAAGTTCAATCTCAACATTACTATGTATGAATTTACTAAGTAGAACTAAAATTGTTTATTCCTATTTTTCTTTACTTTTTGGCTTTTAATTGTTTAATTGAAAATAATTAAAGATGAGAGTAAGTACACAGAGTCCCAAGAATGAAGGAAGCAAAAAGCATCCTGAGAAAGCAATTACATTGGGATTAACTGGCATGGACACCATAAGAAACAGGGAGTGGTGCTGGGTTTTCTGTATAACAGGCCATTGAGTTAGCTGTCTGTAAATTTAGTCTTGTTCCTGATAGTCATTTTTAGAGTTAGGATGCCTACCTTATAGAAGAATGTAGGCATATAAAACTTATGGGGATATTGCCCATTGGGCTGTAGGACCCAGCTTCCATTCAGTTGTACTCAGTTCTTTGCACGTTCTTTTTCCTAAATACTAAGGGAAATTGCAAAAATACTCAAAGAGCCAAAATCACATCTTTTTCTGGGACTTTGGAGTTACCAATAAGAGACTCTGGTCTATCTGGAGAAAATGCTGTGGTTGTATTTTGAAAATAAAATTCTGCCAGCTACTGATACTAAGAAGGACTCATCAAAGCTCTTGGACTTTTCTTTTCCTAGAAAAATTAGTTGGAAAACTTAGTGAGAATTCTTATGAATGAATTTGCAGTGGTTTTCGTATTGAGCCTATAGATTTACCAAATATTGGATTAAATTTGATTCTCTATAGTTAAGTACCCTGTTCTGATAGCAGGCATTAAAAAAACGACAAAAAAACCCCTTCGGAATTTAAGATATCTGTTTGATATCCATGGTCTGCACCACCTCATTGTTATGTGAGTTAAGTAAATATCTATATTTACTTCATGATATTCTGAATATAGGTGCTCACAGAGGAGACAAAGAAAAACAGACCACTTCTAAACATAAAATAATGTTTTGTTGTAGCATTTTCTCAACTAAGGAGAGATAAATCCGATATATACAAAGAACTCAAGAAGTTAGACCTCAGAGAACCAAATAACCCTATTAAAATTGAGGTACAGAGCTAAACAAAGAGTTCTCAACTGAGGAATATCAAATGCCACAAAGCACCTAAAAGATGTTCAGCATCTTTAGTTATGAGGGAAATGCAAATCAAAACAACCATGAGATTTCATCTCACACCAGTCAGAATGGCTAAGATCAAAATCTCAGGTGACAACAGATGCTGGTGAGGACATGGAAAAAGAGGGGCACTCTTCATTAATGGTGGATTACAATCTGGTACAACCACTGTGGAAATCCTTCTGGAAGTTCATCAGAAAATTGGATATAGTCCTACCTGAGGACCCAGCTATACCACTCCTGGACATATACCTAAAATCCAGTTTAACATATAACAAGGACACATGCTCCACTATGTTCATAGCAACCTTATTTATACTAGCCAGAAGTTAGAAAGAACCCAGATGTCCTTCAACAGAGGAATGGATGCAGAAAATGTGGTACATTTACACAACGGAGTACTACTCAGCTATTAAAACAATGACTTCGTGAAATTCTTAGGCAAATGAATGGAACTAAAAAATATCCTGAGTGAGGTAACCCAGTCACAAAAGAACACACATGGTATGTATTCACTGATAAGTGGATATTAACCCCAAAGCTTGAAATACCCAAGATACAAATCACAGACCATATGAAGCTCAAGAAGAAGGAAATCCAAAGTGGATGCTTAAGTCCTTCTTAGAAGAGGGAACAAGGGGTTGGGGATTTAGCTCAGTGGTAGAGCGCTTGCCTAGCAAGTGCAAGGTCCTGGGTTCAGTCTCTAGCTCCGGAAAAAAAAAGAAGAGGGAACAAAATACTCACTGGAGATAGAGGGTGGGAGATTAGTGGAAATGGCCAGGAAAGGGGAGGGAGAACCTGTAGAGACCATATCGAGAGGTTAGGCAAGGCCCCCAGTTGGGGAATGGAGCCAACCATTCATCTCCAAATTTTTAACCCACAAGGGCTCCTGTCTAAAGGAAATATAGGGGCAAAGTGTGGAACAGAGACTGAAGGAAAGACCATCCAGAGGCTACCGTATCTGGGGATCCATCTCATATACAGATACCAAACACAGACACTACTGCTGATGCCAAGAAGTGCTTTCTGACAAGAGCCTGTTTATTGTTGTCTACTGAGATTCCCTGCCAGAGCCTGACAAATACAGAGGCAGATGCTCATAACCAACCATTGGACTGAGCCCAGGGACCCCAGTGGAGAAGTTAGAGAAAGTAACTGAAGGGTTTGCAACCCCATAGGAAGAACAACAATATTAACCAACCAGACCCTCTCCCAAGCGCCCAGGGACTAAACCACCAACCCAAGAGTACACATAGGGCAACCCATGGCTCCAGCCTCATATGTAGCAGAGGATGGCATTGTTTGTCATCAATAGGAGAAGAGGCCCTTTGTCCTATGAAAGCTCAGTGCTCCAGCATAGGGGAATGCCAGGGTGATGAGGTGGGAGTCGGTGGGTGGGAGGAGAAGCACCTTCATAGAAGCAGGGGGAGGGGGAATGAGATAGGAGGTTTAAGGGGGGAAACAGAGAAAGGGGATAACATTTGAAAGGTAAATACATAAAGTAGCCATTTAAAAAGAAGAAACCCACTAAGAATGACTACAAGATGGTGTTAAACACAAAGGAAGAATTACAGATAACACATGCAATAGAATAATGGGAATAAATCAATTCATTTTAATAATCTTTGGTGGAAGGCTACTGTGCACCTCAATCTTGTCCCACATGGTCATTTGTTCTAGAATCTGATGCTTGGTAGCAATTGTGTCCTGCAGGATTGCATTGGAAAGAAGGTTGATCAGGAGGCTCTGAGTTGACATTGTACACATAGTGTCTTCTCAACTCTTTCACATACTTTGAAACTAGTTTCTTTAAATTTTTACTATAATCTAACTCTTTTTCATGGCAATTTGATAATGTCAGTTCTGATCAAGACAGTAGAAATATAGATTAGTTATATAGGTTAGTTTTCCTTGTAGTCATGTTGATTTATATATATACGTGTGTGTGTGCGTGTGTGTGTGTGCGTGTGCGTGTGCGTGTGCGTGTGCGTGTGTGTGTGTGTGTGTGTGTGTGTGTGTGTGTGTGTGTATGCTTAAGTCCTTCTTAGAAGGGGGAACAAAATACTTACTGGAGATAAGAGGGTGGGAGGGACTTGGGAAGAAGAGAGGAAGGAGATGGGCAACAAAAGGGGGCATATATTTTCATGAATTAAAATTATTATATAAATGAACATAAATATTTTCCTTTTTATTTTATGTATATGGGTGCTCTATCTACATGTACCTCTGCATACCATAAGAGGACATCAGACCACATTATAGATGTTATTAGCAACTTTGTGGTCACTGGGAATTGATCTCAGGAATTTTTAAGATCATACAGTGCTCTTAACTGCTGGGCCATCACTCTAACCCCTAAAGTATGTTTATTTTAAAAGTGGATAGTTCAGAAAATTCTACTCCTCGGTTTTATTGACTGTATATAATTTCTTTGGTGGCAATTATGCGTTATCAGCACACACCAGTTCTCTTGGTAGTGCAGAGCATAACACCCTTCAAATATATGACATATACCAAGTCAGCAGTCATTCAGATTCTTTCCTTAGGAAATGGGAATAGCATTCTGTCAGCTACTGATATTGATAGTGAAGTGACTGGAGACCACCTTTTCTCATAAGGACACCTTTGTGTGAAGTATGAGTAACCTTAATACAGCCTTTGAAATACAATGTCTGCCCCAATTCAACTGCCCTTGATGAATTCCACAAAATTGCAGAATTGCTTTTACCCCTCTAATACTTAGTGTGTGAAGGGTGGAAGTAGCCCTGGAGGGGCAGAAGGAGTATCCAGTGCCTTTAGCTGCAGGGCCATCTCGGCAGTTCCTTCTTTGTCACAGTTATGATTATCCTATAAAGCTTACTTTATGCCCCTCAGAACAAGGCTTACTTATTCACCAATTGGAGTAAATGGGTACTGTAATGTCAGAAGGAATCAAGAAACTCTGCTCTTTACTCTCAGAATTTCAATAAATGTTGGTTGAAACTAGAAACATCATTCTTTCTGTCATTCAAGTTCATATTGTATTCCTGGGTGTACATCACCCTAAAGCCTCTCCTGAAGAGCACAGCTTCCATCTAAAGTTTTGGGTTCTGTAGACTTTCCCCATGTACACCTCTGTGAGAAGCTGTCCCCATAGCCTTCTCAGACACAATATCTGTTGTGTACTAGGCTAGGCTGTCTCTGCGGGGGGTGACTTTCCACCTTACCTGCTTTTTCTTAGTGGCTTCACATTTTCATTTATACTTGCTGACTCACTAATACCAGCCAAATTTCTAAGCCATGATTACAAATCTTGAATAAATTCATACTGGCTTATATTTGAACAGGTGACCATCAGGAGGAATAGTTAAAATACTAAAGGAAACAACTTACTGAAAATAGTAACTCATGACTGCACGTGGTAAGATCATGTTCAGAAAGTAGTAGAGTCCTGGCAGTTAATGGGATTGAATAGTTTCACCTTCCTCAAGGCATCACCCAAGGGTGACCTGGGATATGGTGCATAACAGCACATTAGCTATTGAAGCCGTATAGTAAGTTCATTTTCTTTTATTTTTTTCTTAACTAAAAGCATTATGGATTGTCTCAGTAAGATATGTTCACCCTTGTTAACCCTTATTTGTTTATTTATGAAGAATTGAAAGTATATTTAAATTTCTTATATTGATTGAGAGTTTGACACAGTAGTAGTCTTATATGTATTCTTTTCAACTTACATTGAGCTTAAATTCACTGATTATAACATATGTAACTTTCAGCGTGTTGGTGACCAAGATACATGACTTAAACCTAAAAATGGATCTCGAGACAGAGTTATTAATTCAACAGGATGGCAGTCAAACACAGATAAGATGCTGCACAGTGCTTTACCAACCTAAGTCAGAATTGCATTGCATTTGGAAATGCATATTCTATGCTGCGTAAGGAAGGCGTTTTTATTAGAACAACCTAAGACAGACCCTGTCTTGTTTATGAAATAATAAAGGGAGAGATGTCAAGACTTTTTTGGTCTGCTCATAAAAATTTGGCAAGAACTTGTCACTGGGCTCAAGGAAGTAGACTCAGGTAAGAATATTTACATTTGGGCTAATACAATGGTCAAGGTAAACTGTGCCTAGGAATGTGTGACATTCCTTTTATCTTGGTCATCCTAACAAGACCCTAGAAACAGTGACCAGAGGGCTTTGTTTATTGCCTTGCTTGATCCCTTTTTTATTACCTTGTCTTTGAACTAAGAGCTGGCCCTATTTTTTTTTTGGATGTACCTAGAAAGGTATAAACGCAGACTGGGAAAAAAATAAACGCACTACAGCCTCAGCACAGATTGGAGACATGTTAAAAAATGTAAGTGTGTACCTCATTCATTGATACTTCTTGTGACATTGGGGCAGTGTCTCTGTCTAGCCGAAGAAAGTAGACAGATAAGCAACATCCCTGAGCAGGATTCAGTGATGAAGCAATGAGAATTGTGAAGGAAAAGAAAGAGTAGAGTGGCGATCAGTTGGAGAAGTGTGAGCTAGACTAACAGCTTTGGACTCCGCAGAGAGAGAGTCATTGCTTTTGATGTGGCAAATTGGAATATTCTTTGGGGCTTATTCACAATGCTTGCTTAACATAGGCGATGGACGGTCCGGGTGTTACTGCGATAATATTGGAGAGAGACCAGGAGTCCTATATGTCTCCTGCCATACACAGACATGTTTTTCTGCTCCAAATGTGTGAGTAGTGAGAGATGCTTGCTGCCTTTTCAGGAAGTGTCTGTAGCAATGCCCCAGGGTATGAAGGAGGCGAATAAACAAGACTTGGAACACAGTTTGTCTTCCCAGGGCAAACTGAAGAGAAGAGTGGTTTCTAGTTAGATGTGGAAGAATATACACATGTTGGATAACATTATTTTCTCTGTGAAGCCGGAGGCCTGAGAATCCATCTGTTCGGGGTGAAAGGTTAGAGCACCGCAGGCTGCTGTAGACAGGTCTGGGTAATAGGTTGATTGATAGATGATATAAGGTTCCATTTGAGGTTGTAAAATCATGAGGATTTTGTCGTACTACTTCAGACTATGCTGTGGTTTTTCTCAGGTCGAGTCATCCTTTCAAGACAGGAAGGGAGAAAGATATGAATGATTCAAACCAGTTTGGCCAATGGAATGCCATGAGTGTTTTCACACACTCGTGGTGGTTAGAACAGTTTCACTACTAGGAATCTAGGATGTTCCGTGAAGGATGACAGAACCTCTAAGAAAGGACTGTTTTCCCAGATGCCCCTGGGCGAGTCTGGTGTCTTCAGCGTATGTTGTGACTACTTGCTGTCTTCGTCACAGTTCATCTCACTGAGATGCTTAGGAAATCCTAGGTACCATTTGTCTGGGGAGTTGGAATCACAGGTATTTAAGAATCAGCGCCTGCACATCCCTTCCGATTGCCTTCTGTCTTTTTGTCTTGCAAGCAGTGCCTTGGAAAAGAGATCTTTTGTGGCATTTTTAGATCTACCTCAAAAAGCAGCCTTTTCTCTCTACAGTTCCTAGAACATCAGAGACTAAAATTCGTCAAAGGCTCTGCAGCAGGCTTTAAAGCACCGTTTCCTCTCATGGAATTAGGAACTATGACGTGGTTATAAAATCAGTCCAGGAAATAAGGTGTTCTCTTTTGGGATCCCGAGGGCTTCACTTCCACTTGGTAGAAGGAAGTTTTTTACAGGATAACCTCACGTTCCTTTACTAATTCTCCTTATGTCCATCTAGGTTATGACCTGTGTATCCTGCTGTGTACTCATAAATGGTCCTATTTCTCAAGTACAAGAAAATGTTTTCTTCCTTTCATAATATTCTGTGAACACTAACAGGGTCCAATAACTTTTGGGGTCTTATCTAAAAGTCCAAGTCCTTGGGGGTTCCACATTGATGTTTCAGAGTGATGTTCAAAGGCCAGTGTTTTTGAAAAATTGGAGTCCTTAATAATGCAGACTGTATTTTTAGTACCTGAAAGTAGGGCCAACACAGGAGGAGGCCCTGAGCATGGTCAGTTCAGCCCTGTTGGCTAAGCTGGGTGGCTACAGCATACCCCAGTCTGGCAAGAGGCCTTGGGGCTCTGCAAATGTTTTCTAAGTTAGCAGGGGGCTGGCACATCAGCTGTCAGTCCCAGCCTCTGTTGATGCTGAAAACAATAGCCTTGTGCTAGGGCAGTAATTATTGGTTGATTTTCCTTCTATAATAAGTATCTTAATAAATTGTCACAAAACCAACTTAAATTGCTATGATGTGGCCTGCAGCAGTTAAATTGGGGAAAGGGGAGAAAAACCCACAGCAAGAAATGTTTCCATTTATTTCTGCATGCATTCTTTATCGGCAAATAGTGTAATTAAAATCTGTTTTCAGGTTTCTCACAAAGGTTATTTCTGTATGGGAAAACCCTTTGTTTTCTGACTTAGTACCCTGAGCTGTAAATTAGAGCTTGGCCTGGCAAGGTCAGGGGGTGGGGTGGGGTGGCACTGTTGATAAATAAGGTCCTCACTGTCTCTGCTTCTTTGGAAAGCCTCCCATATTCCTGGGGCTCAAACACTGTGTTTCTCTAGAAAAGCATACATAATTTGAACGGAAATGAACTGGTTCCAGGGTCCACATTGGCTAAAGGAGACAATTAGGGACTTGATATTTGAAGATCAAACCATATGATAAGTGTTTCCACAACATCTGAGCAGTTTCTCTGTTTCTGTGACTCCGTCACCACCAGAGGTGAAATGATATTTATGTACCGACATATGAACCCCTAGGGAAAAAAGGAACTAAAGGAGGGGGAAAGGACCCATCTTCTTATTGTGTCCCTTAGTGTCTGTCTTCAGTGTGCTGCAGTTCACAGAAGACACGAATACAGTGTTTGCATGGTAATGCTCATAAGCTTATTTTATTCACGTATGACTTTAAGCACACAATAGTAATGTTATTACGTTATCCTCTGTTCCACCTAGAGCTCATTTTATTAAGTTCTTTAAAGGTTTATTTTTATCTACAAGCCAAGGAGTTGAATCCTTGGCTGTTTCAGTGCCAGGGTCCAATTACTGTCAGCTCAGGTTTGCTCCATGGACAGGGCCAGGCCACGGCTGGCTGCTCATCTATTATTATCATTGCCTGCTTGGACATGACTTCACAGCCCCAGCATAGAACCAGTTGTCAGGCTTTCCATCTTTTGTACTTTCAAATAGCTCACTGAGGAGTGCATGCCAGTGGGTGGGGCAGCTGCCTGAGTATGTAGAGATCAGTCATGGTCAAGGTTGAACGTTGACAGGGCCAGCACAAGTCCCTCATGGCCAGCCAGTAGGCATGGATGTAGATGCTTTCCTGAACTCTAAAAGGAATACACATTTTATTTTTAAATCAATTTAATAAGCAAAAATAAATCCCCTGGATTTCTTAGTACATATATATTCAGCTGGAGAGCTTCCAGTAGCCAAGAAGTTTAATATTCCTTAAAATGTTGCTGGATCTAATGGTTACCTAACATTGAATGAGGAGATTTGGAAAGCTGTAGATCATTGCCATAACTCTCTGGCCTAGAGCTGTGGCTGTGTGGAGAAATACATTTAAATGGAAATTAAAAAGGAATCTCAATTTAGTGAGAAATATCTAGAAGGGACAGAGATGCATACCTAAAATTTCTTATTACTTAAATAATTGTATTTGCGTTAAAGTGTCTTGAATGCCGATAATGTGTGGGTATTACACAAAATAAGGCTATGACATAAATCTTACAAACTTAGAATTCTAATGCTCCTAGCAGGGTACTCATCTAATTGAGAGTAATGCTGGGCAGTTTCCAAACATAGCTTTTAAATCACCACTTCTTTTAAAAACAACACTTGCTTAGAGGGAAGTAATTTCTTTTTCGCTTGCATTTTAATTTTCCCATTGACCATTATAGACTTGAATAAAAACTAACAAATGGTGAGAGCCTTTAGAACATTGAATACCAAAGAAGTGGTTTTATATGAATCAGATTTTAAGTGCTCAATCGTTTACAAAGTCATAATATTTATTTAGAAGATAATATTAATTGCAGATCTTTGATGAATTCTCAATAAAGACTGTTTAATGTCGCCCATAGCCTTATTCCTACTATGCAGGAAGCAGAGGCAGGTGTATCGTTATAAATTCAAGGGCAGCCTCGTCGACATAGAGATTTCTAGGCCAGCCAGAGCTCCAAGTGAGACTTTCTCAACCCAAAAACTGAGACAGCTCATTCTGCACATCTTATTCTACAGAAGATTGCTAATTAATAGTACACCAAAATAGAATGTGTACAAAGAATCCACATCTATTTCAAAAATAAAGGTTTCAGTTTCTAAAGCAAATACATTTGAAGGTTATTTCTAATCAATTTTCTGAAGGTATATACATGTCCACACATACAACTCTTCTACATTATCACTTGCGGGAAATTTCTTAGCTACTTTCATTGCCAGACTACCTTCCCAGCTTAACCAAACTGAAAGTGGTGTCAGTGAAAATGTGGTTGGTTGGTTCCCTGATGAAATCAACTTCAGCACTGTCCCTACCCTTTCCTCCCAGCAGCCAGCTCTCTACCAGTTCCCTTCAATCCTGGATATCATGTGCAGTTACTTCACATTCCAGAACAACAGATATTGCAAATTCTCTTGTTCAAAAACACTGTGCTTATAGCAACAGGCCTGTTCACATACAAGAGGGCAGGCCCGTGACTCAGAGTAGCAAGTAGCAATGATGTGTGCACTATATTGTAGCTATTTATCTTACTTGAAGATATACTAATACCTAAGTCATAAACACTCACTTTACAGCTGGGCAAGGTGTATGGTCTCACCATTATCATGTTTTATTTAACACAGAAGGATGGCATATTATGACCAAAATAAACCGTCCTCTCTGGTTGCATGCCAGAGCAATAAAACCTCTCTTAACTATTGACATTCTTAGTAAGACCGGCTATTTGTTTTGTTGGAAGACACTCAGAGTAACCAGTAGTTTATGACATAATCTTAAATCACATCTAGAGTCTGTGTAGCCATCCCATCATGCCTTGGACCAGAGTCACACATTCTAATGAAGATAACCCATCATCAGCACTCTTAGATATTCACTTAGCACTTCCATGGTAAGGCTTCCTGCAGCCAATATTTTTAAAATATGCAGACTCTGTACCCATCATTCTTTCCCAGAATGATGCACTAGAACTAAGTAAGAAGCTACACATAACATACAGTATTTACTGGCCTTTTCTGTTTCTCCTTTTTGAAATCTTAATGCTAATATTTTCCATGGCTACTTAACAGAGGCACTGTGCCAAATGAAACTCCTCTACTTTTGGAATGCCTGAGCTGTAAAACTTCTCTGGACTATTGGCGTTCTCATTAAGACTGGCCATTTATTTTAGTGTAGGGCACTAATACTAAGCACTAGTTTACCGTGTTTACCAGTTTCTCTTGGGTTTACCAGTCATCTACATTTTGAGACCACCAATTTTACTCTGGTTAAGTTGAAACCATAGTCAGGGAAGGAAAGTAACTGAGAAACTTCCTACTCTTTAGTGTCTTTGGTTTAGAATTAGTTTCCAAGGCTGATTCATTACATCACTCACTGGCAATTTACTTATCACTTAATCATAATTTATCAAATCAGATGTGCTGATCATCATTAAAAGGAATCATTTCTCCTTCATCCTCACCTGTTATCTGCAAATTGGATCACACAGGACAGGTAATTAGCTTATTTGAAGAGGAGTGACACATCAGCTATAAGTGAAGATGCTGGGGCAGAGCATAGAGAGAAGCAACACCACTTTCTCCAGTTTCATGTTTCCGGACGATGCACCATCATCCTTTCACACGTCTTCTAAGAATATTCCACTATTTTTCCATTCCTTATTCGTGAATATTGATTCTTCCTTTTCCTCCTCCCCCTTTTTCTCCTCCTCTTTTCCTCTTCTTCTGTGACAAAGTATTGCCACACATCCGTGACTAGTCTAGAATTCACCATGTGGAACAGACTAGAACTCAAAGAGATCCGTCTGCTTCTGCTTCCCAAGTTCTGGAATTAAAGACATTTATCAGTGCCCACCTAGTTTCATTATTTTTCTGAGCATCTTGACTAATACGCAATTCGGGTTGCATTGTGAATACCATCAACAAAATAAACTGCATGAAAGAACCAAGAGCGTGACTTTAAACTTGAAATTCTTTGAAGCAGTATGAACTGTTGTTATTGTTCATCCCAGCTATAGGGGGGCTTTACCAGAAGTGACAGAAACCTGGATTACACCTAAGCTGTAATGCATTGGAAAGCACTATTAGTACTTGCTGTTCTGAACGACCCGCCTGTCCTCTTGTATGCATGTATGTGAACAGGCCTGCTGCTGTATGCAGAACGTTTTAGACAGCAGAACTGGCACTTACTGTGTTGTTCTGGAATGTAAAGTAACTGCAGATGATATCAAGGATTGAAGAGAACTGGGAGAGAAATCCTAAGGTGGCTGCTGAGACGGAAGGTTAGGACAATGCAGGAGATAATTTACTCCAGGAACCAATCAACCTTATTTTTACTGACACATGGTTAAGCTGGGTAGGTAGTCCTGGAATGTAAGTAGCTGAGAAATTTTCCACAGGCTGAAACAAGGAAGAGCTGTGTGTGCATGTGAACATTTACAGTGACTCCTGAGACCAACTAGACATGATGTGCAGCCCTATGAGGTGTGCTAACGATCGATCTGTGTTCAGTGATTATTGAAAATATCGCAGACATTATGGTGAATGTTTGATATCCGTGAACCCATTTAGTGTCCACAGCAAGCCTCTAAGTTGGTACAATGGTTTGCTTGATTTTAACACATAGAAAATTATGGTTAGAGAAATATTTATTACATACATTTTATGTCTGTAAACAAGCAGAAGAATCTGCATATTGAACACATTCTAGATCATTCTACATTGTCTTTTTGTACAATTTTAAATTTTATATCACTATTTGAAACTATTCTTGTTGTAATACTATTACACAGATGACTTAGTTCTTAAATCTTTTTCAAAGGAAATCCTATCACTTATTTTATAAGTAACTTCTCTTGAGGAAAAGATATAAGTGTCAGTCAACTGAACTCCCAGGACTACTAGAAAATATTAGAAGAATTGAATTAAAGCTTTGCTGAATATTCCATTAACATTGCTTAATTAAAAGCAAAGAGAGTCCCGACAGACAATACCCGTTATAAATTAAGCTAAGTTTACAAATTACAACATTTTGCATATTTGAAATTCCTGCACCTCATAATCTACACTACTTGAAAGTATTATATTATTTTATATGTAGATATAAATGATTTAATAGTTTGTTAATAGAGCAAAATAAAATGCAGAGGACCATGGAATTCATTAAAATAGACAGAGAATCCTAAAGGTATTAACTGTTGTAATCTAATTTCTATGAAAAGTTTCTTTCCTAAGAGTTTCAGAAACAAATTTGAAAATCTAACACATGCCTATGTACTTTAATCTATTCAATCTAAAAATTATTTATATGCAATGATATATTCAGAAGGTGGTCTAAAAATCTCTCTTTTTCTTCTTGTTGATATTTGTGACTTTATCACCAGGAATGACTTTTTTTATGTCCCAATAAAAATGTTCAAACCAGTGCTAAAGAAATTTCTTCTTTGGGTGGTGGGTCAGCCAGTGTCCTTCTCAAGCAATCTCATTTTTGATCTTCACCTTCTACCTCTTAGTTAAAATAGATGAAACTTTGGCAATGATAAAGTCATATTTTTAGTGTTAACCATGGCTCAGGTAAATAGACCACTAATAAAATGTGAATCTTTATACTATTTTTCATACCCAGTTTGTTAAAATTTATGACAAACTTTAAATTTTTCATTTTTTAGCCCATGAGTAATAATTTACCATATATGTTGGAATTTTACATTAAGAATAAAGAACATCAGAGTAGTACACAAACGTGAGACACTTATTATAAGAGTGTGTACTGGAGTCTTTATGATATTAAATGATACTTTATGATACTAAAAGAAAAATGACTGAAATCCTTTAACAATTAAGGAAAAGCCTATTTATACTTTAATGATGTAAAATTGTTGTTTGTAAATATTAGTTGATCTAGATGTATTTTGAATGTAATTAATTCTGTTATAACTGCTATTTAATATGTTTAGACAAGATAGGAAATGCTTAAAATTATTCATCGAGGTAAACTATAGGAGGTTTTTCAGTTTCTCTTATCTAGATTATCCACTGAAATCAATGTGCACAATGAGCATCGTAGGGTCTATGAGGTAAGCATGTTGCGGGTTTTTCTCAAGGTAGCTCTCATATGGTACAGAAGGAAGCAGAGACTCTGTAGTAATTATAGTGAAATATATGCTGTCAAGACTCACTTGAGGTATAGAACATGTGATAGAGGAGTTAAAGGGGCTAAAGGATCATGGTTTCATTAAATAGAAATTCAGAGACAGAATTAGGGAGAATTTTATTCTGTGTGAAAAATCTCAAAATGGCGAAACTAATGAAAATCCATTCGGTTCCAGAAAAGAACATACAGCAGTACATGGAAACTTAGTACATGATGGTCAGTAGTGGACACATATTTGGAAAATGCACCTAGCCGCCATTCCTAAGTATCTAAAATAAAACAAACATTTTCTGAATTTATTTGTCAAATGTAAGTGCTTGGGCTTAATTTCTTCTTTTCTTCTAAAATTTCCATTTTAGAAAGAAAGCAAGGTCATTCTTATAGGGTCTGAAAGCAGAGATCTAGCGATTGTTAGAGGTTTATTATGTGGCCTGAATTGTTCCTGGGACAAATATGTAAGAAGATAAGGTGAGTCCCAAAGGTTGAGCCCCTGATACATGAAGTGTCTCAAACAGAAGTGGCCATGTGGTATAATGAGCACTAGGGAGGTATATGTGTGCTTTCATGTGACATTTTTGAAATGTTAGAAATCAGTATTACATGTACTAGAAATGAAAACCAGACATTGAGAGCACACTTCAAGTGGAACATGCTTTATAAAGTCAGATTTAGTTTCTGGATTATTTTTTTTTACCATTATCTTTCTCTTCCAGTATTTTCCCTGTGAATGTACAAGCTCTTATTCACTTATATAGTGGTAGGTGTATGGAGCCTTCTGTCTTTCAAATGTGAGCACACTCCATTCACAAAGAATTTGTAGTTGAAGCCTTAATAAAATCAATTGTTTATGCAGGTATAGCAGTAAATATGAATCAGTAGCAAGAACCTTACATGCTTGTTTGTTTGTTTGTTTTCATGAGCAAGCATTGATCACATATATAGATCCATGCCAATGTAGTCAAACTGCTCTGAACTTGGAATGCAGGTAACTTTTGAATGAACTTTGGGATAGCAGCTCTGATTTTTTTCTCTGTTATCCATGGCTCATGATTGGCCTCACCCCTGATCTATTTGCATTCTGGAATTGTGTCGCACTATAGAAGAACTTTCCTAGAGAGCATCTTCCTGGTGAATTTTCTTAATGAGCTATAACTGCTCCAATTAACCCAAATCACTTGGTCCCGTAGAATACCATCACCGTGCCCTTTATAGTTAAAATAGTTAAATAAGTTTTTAAATTACAATAAATTGAGTGTTGTACATTGCCTGTGCAATATCTGTAGCTTTCTACCTCCTGGTTTGGCATAGTGAAACAAAGCCTCACCATTAGGCTCACTTATCAGACATCTCCATAAGTCAGTAAGTCTCCCTTGCTTTCTTTTGATCCTTCTTCCTCTTATTTCTGCCCCAAACATCTGTATGTATCTAAATCAGTGGTTCTCAACGTTCCTCAAGTCCCTCATGTTATAGTGACTCCAACCATTAAAATTATTTCATTGCTACTTCATAACTGTAATTTTGCTACTATTATGAATCATAATGTGAATGTTTGATATGAAGGATATGCGATATACGACACTTGTGAATAGGCCTTTTGATACCCTTGACAAGGTGTCATAAACCACAAGTTGATAACCAGCTCTCTAAAGCTTTCTATTGCTTTATGTGATATGAGTCAGAATTACATTTTGTAGAAAATGTGCACTATGAATATAAGATTGTGAAATCATTTTGTCTAGTGCATGCAAGTTATTAAGAATAATTGTTCTTTAATTGATTCTGAAATGTTCTGTCCTGTAAATCAAAATTTAAAGCTAAGGGGATGTTTAGGTAGTTATAGTAAGATCAAAGGGAATAAACAATTCACAGATTGTCTTTGAAGAGACCAGGTTGGGTTGGAAGACCCTGTTAAGACCTAGTGTAACCATGTAGGTGAGGAGCCTACATTAGCCACAGTTTACAGGATACATACTGGGAAAGCCCTGCAGAGGACAGCTGTGCCATGGGCACTATCCTCCTCAGATACACTTGGGACCTCTGTCCTTCATCATGTGCCCAGACAGCTTTGTCACTGTTTCCTCCTGCACCTGTGCCCCTTATCATAATAGAATGCACACGAATTCTAGCCACCCTTTCGGTTCTCTTTCATGGATGTAAGATATCCTCCAGCTATAAGATAAGGTACAGCTATCTTGGCCTTTGAACATTCTTGAAGTCCCTCTTGTGCTCTTTTGTTTTCAACCAAGTTGTCGCAGGTATCCTATTTCTGATCTATTTTTCAGAGTCCTTGCCTTGAAATTTGCAGGGACAAGTCTGAGATAGCTCAACTTGAAGGTGTGCCATCAGGGAGAAAACAGGTTCCTAAACATAGGCTGCCTTCGTCTTCCCACGGAACACTCCCTCTCTCTTTTTATATCCTCCTAACATTATTAACCTTCTCATTTCAAGACCTTGGATACAATGTTATGACTAATATCCCTTTAAAATCAAAACTCTCTATTTAAGGAAATGATAATCAGTGAAAAGAAATGAAGCCAATTAGTTACATGCTGCTTAGTGTTTTCCCCTGTGAGACATGTTTTCTTGATGTCCACAGAAACGTCATATTAATTAGAGTTAAATTAGACAAATGACACCTCATTTCTCCCTTCACTTTATACTGTGTTCTCTCTGTGATCCTAATTTAAAAGAGTCTTAGTTGACCAACGAAATTATATGAAACCTGAGTCATCTTAAACTGGAAGCATTTCCCCGATTCTGCTTTTCTGTACGTACTGATTATTCATCAAGGGTTTTGTCTTGCTAGTGCCTGGCTCCACATAACAAATTGTCCTAAAGAGACAACTTTGTCCTCAGTAGCGCCTGTGATTAGGGATGGCCAGGACAGTTTGCTAGTCTTAATTAGTTCACTCCTATAAACTTAGCACCATAAGAGCGCTTTGGACACAGTATCTTGGCTTTAGAAAGCCAGCAAGGGCAAACACAATATAGTATCAAACTATGAAATTACTGTTTTCAGTATATAATTTTATATGTATGTGTGTATGTATATGTACATATACATATACATTCTCACGTGTCAAAATCAGCTAGAATAGAAATATACCACTCAAAGTACAGTCTTTGTGGCTATGTGTGAGGAGCAGTGACAGCCAGCTAGCTGAATTAGGAATGGAAGACATTCAGTGTAGTGATAGCAGAACATTTCTTCATTACTGTTTCTCCTTCTACTGTTGCGTTTTATTTTACTTCTTATCTTCAGAGGAAGTAAACACCATTGGTCGCATTTAATTGAATAAATGTTTATTGCGCGGTACGGGTGACACACTTGTGTGTTTTGTCCTCATCTGGGATGTGCTCCTTTGTGATATCCTTGTTTGTGGGCTTTTAGTCAAGCTTTGCGTTATGCTTTGAATTGTCCACTCCTCTCTCCTTCCTTAGAGAATGACTAGCATTTGGGAAGGATGCACACCAAAATATGATAGTGTGTTCATCTAGTTCTTCTCAACTTTTGCCAGTGTAAATGGAAAATGCCGGCTTCACGTTCTTTGCCTGAAGATAAAAATATTCACTTTCCCCTAGCATTGCAGCCATCATGGAATTTAGTCCTCTATTACATATCTTCCAGTGGCTATCTGCCAAGAATTGGCAGCACCAGTCTTAGAATTGATCCAGCCAAAAAACATTATTTACACAACATACATGTCTACTGAAAAAATCATCAAAAATATTTATTGATTTCTTTCATATAACAATGATGTTTATTACTTTTATGGTTTGGAAAGTCTGGGCAAATGTAGCGTTTATTCATGTGGCAAATATTCTTTGCAGATTTTAAGAATCTATAACTTTCCCTCATTCTTTGGGAAGAGAAACAGAACAGTATCCCTTGCAAAGGCTCCGTAGTATAAGGGAACCCGCAACTGTTTTTAGGATTATTAACTATTTTATGGATACGTGCATAGTCATCTCATCTATTGGCCCTTCATTCCTATTCTACACTCCTGCAAGAAATGTTAAAACAATTTAAATGTCAATATAAACCGATTTTAATCCTGACTGATTAATTTTGAAAATTATGATTTATAGATGAGGTTGGTTTTGTTTTTATGAATTTAGTTTTATTAGGTAGTGACAAGGGCATATGTTTTCATTAATTTACCTCACATGAAATAGGAGAAAGAGAAATAAGAAAATGTGTAATGCCAGGTTTGTTGTTTTCAGAAAAGTGTTATCATTTTTTTAAAAATCATTCTCACTGTTAGTCAATTTCAAATCTTTTTAAGTATTTCTCACTAGTTATTATCATTGTCTCATTTATGTTTCCATCCATGGACACTACAGCATATGATATTGAACAGGGCTGGTAGAGCCCATTTGTATTCCTAATTTTTCTTAACATAAACATGCCCCAGGCTCTTGTGTTTCCTTCAAAAAGCTAACTCTGCTAATGAGAAGAGGAGTCACTTTCTGTGACAAGATTGTAAAGACGTTTCTCTTTCATTTCTCCTGAACTCCCACATTTGTGTAATCATATAATTAGACAGGAACCTGCAGAGCTGGAATAATACTTGTAAAATAATTTATTTCTATCTCATATCTTGATAGTGAAGAAACTCAGGCTATATGATTTTCTCCTCAAACGCCTTTGTCGCTGTTTCTGTCTGTCTGTCTCTCTGTCTATCTATCTTCCTACCTCTCTATCATCAGCAATGGCAAATAACAGTAGGTTTTAAATTAACTGGTTTTCCATTCTGCAAAGGAATTAAATTGGGTTAGAACATAGATGATATTGCAAAACATCAGGTGGAAATATGATCGGAGGGCAAAGTTTTATGACAACAATAAGCAAAGAAGATACAATTTTGCTATTTATTTTGTCCTAGAGTTTGCAGATTATATTTAAATTCAATATTAACTAGAAGTAGGTATAGCTATCATCAGTGATACAACTAAAGAACAGTAGGTGGTAAGGTCTGTAAGTCATTCAAAGAAAAGAAAGGAAAATGGAAAAGTAGAATGTTCTTGACATTAAAACATTTTTCAAGTGTAATAATTACAAATCTCAAATATGGAGAAAGGCAAGATGGCGCACCAGTCAAAAGCTCTTGCTGCATGACCAGTTCCTACGCCTAGTAGCCCTAACCTGTAACTCCAGCTCCAGTGGATCCCAGGCCTCTTCAGATCACTGCACATGTGTATACATACAAACAGACATTATTATTCACAGATGAAAATAGAACCATTTTAAAAGCAATTAAAATACTTTACAAGCCACCATCATTAATGTTTTCATATACTGTGCATACTTTAAGAGTTTTCTTATCAGACGTTCCTCATAATTCTGAATTATGTTTTTTTACCTTTTTCTTTGACTCAGAAGTGATTCTCACATCATGGGATAAAATAGTTCCTTCTTTTATGTACTATTTCCTATTCATATTGTAATTCATTTTAACTTAAACTATATTTCTAATATTTATGCTACTTATATTTACACTGCCTATATACTGCTAATCAGATTACAATAATATTTTTGTATATAAATACGCATCATATTCACTATATCTCATGACATCTTCCTGTGATTTATTTTCATCTGAAAATATAAGATAGGAAAGAGGTGTTTGTGGAAAGGAGAGAAGTATGGCTGCTCAAAGAGTCAACTGAGTTGGAGACCAGAAAACTTCGTTTTCCATTCTTCCTTCTTTAGTTACCACGAGTCCGTGCCTCCTAATGAACCCCCTTTCTATGTGACTTGGGAAGCTTCTCTGGTTTCCTTTTCACAAAATGAGGATCTGTATTACCAGACATCGTATGAATGCCCCTGCGGCATTTCCCCCTTCCTGTTTCCTGCTGTGCCTTCTAATTTCAGGCTATATTTCTTGTCTCTTTAAAATTTCCTAGAACATCCCTTAAATGTCACTAATTTTAATAGCCTAGCCATGGCAGTGCTGCTTTCTGGCAACATCCTGATAGTGACATCAAAGCAAAGTGCTGGAATTTTACTCACTTTGATTGATGAGCTTTTCGTTACTGAGGACAAATTGGATTTTTAAATACTGGTAATAAAAATTAATGTGTGATGTTGCTTTTTGGATGTTATTGGATCTCTGCCTTAATTCAGGTTTCAGCAATGAAAGCGCTAAGAGATAACAGACCTTGACCACAAAGTTACCCTCAAACGCAGAACGTGGTTGCTGTGGGATTTTTTGTCATCTTCCCACATTGATACTGTGGAAGAGGCTGTGTACTGTGAGGGGAGCAGTGGATTCGGGTCATAATTATTTCAATATTGCTGCTAATTGTGCTGTTTATTTCTTCTTCTTTCAGCACCTCCCAGGTTTACACGAACTCCGGTTGATCAGACAGGGGTCTCTGGAGGAGTTGCATCGTTCATTTGTCAAGCTACAGGAGACCCAAGGCCTAAAATTGTCTGGAACAAAAAAGGAAAGAAAGTCAGCAACCAGAGATTTGAGGTATTAGGTCCATTGTTCTGTTTCTCTGGGGAAGAATGCATCTATTCTCTCTCTGCTCTGCTATGAGGTGTCACAAGTACTGAGTTGTGACAGTTATGTCCCCTGCAATGAGCACTGTAACTCAGTGGATTTTGAGAATAGACAATGTGGTCATTGCAGTGGCTGAGTTTTGTATCCACTTGTGTAAGGACTTGACTAGGGCCTGGGGACTTTTTACAGTGCATGTCTGAGATTCTCGTTTCTATTGCAAATAAGGGGCATAATGGAGTCTCAGAGCTGTCTGCTAGACTCATCTTTAGACTGCTTCCTCTGAAGATTGCAAGGTAGAATCCCATATCCTCATTTTCCCAAATCCAAAGGACACATGAAAATGTCTATCTTTCTAGAAGTTTCTATCCTCCTCAGTGCTACTTACTGAGTGGCATAGTCATATCTGAACACAACGTGTAGACAGGTAAATGGTGTCAACTTGTTTATGTTAAACAGATTCTAAGCTTTGCTGTTGAAAATGGGATCAATTGTATCCAGTTCTGTATCTTAATTTCAGCATTGTTTCATGGAAGGGGAATTAAGTCTCTGTTACCAAGTCAACAGAGTGGACTAAACTAAAATATCAACTTCATTAACCCTGTAGACCATAATAAGAAAGTCCTTTCTACATTTCAGTGTAAAGTACCATGTAAAAGAAACAAACCAAACAGTAATTCAGGGAATCTAGTGCAGACTTTTGTCTTCCTTCAGGAAAAAGTACTTGATGGTGCTGTCATTTGGGTTTTGGGAGGAAGTGTGTGGTTTAGAAGTCTGTTCATCCTGAAGCACATCACACTCATACATGAAGATGCCCAGAGTGGGATATGATTCTTAGTTGACTGCAAGACTCCTGAGCTATCCCAAATTATAAAAATTCTCTTCCATTTTGTTTTATTTTCTAATAGATTTCATGGCCTACTTCACAGTTTGGAAAATTACAGTCTCTAGTGAACAGGAATATCACAACTGAAAGCTCAGAATACTTTCCCATCATTCTTCAGAGTGTTCAGAGCAGGGTCATGTTTATAAAAATTCGGATAAGAAATAGCAGTGAAATTTAAAATTCAAACTTCAAGTCATAACCTATAATTTTTCAGATTTAAAGATTAAATTTTATTTTTATATGTTCAAATTTAAGGAAAAGCGGTTTAAACTTTTTTTAAAAAAATCTTCAAGGAACTTTCTACATAATACACAAACTGACATGTTTGTGAGAATTTGGGGGTATATAAACTTTTTCACCTTTTAAGTTAAACGTTTTCTTTTTTCCAAGGGGAGTGCTTGCTCTTTTGTATACTTGCTGTTGACAGAGACCTTCTAAATAAAAATCTTATAAAAATAAATGGTAGGACTACATAGTTTGAAGCATGAGATCTTTTTTGTACATTCTTGCTAATGAGAATCATATAAGCTAATTCAGGGAAAATTATTTTATGTAAAGGAGATATGTGAAGTAATACCAAATCTTGGGCTGAAAATTCTTAACCAGATTTTTAGTGTACACACACACACACACACACACACACACACACACACACACACACACACACAGCACTAGTACACCCTGTACTCCTATGTGAGTTATAGATGAGACTGGTTTTGCTACTGCTTCTGTCAAAGCCACATAAGGTGTTTGGTATATAGAAAGCATTCACTGACTGCTTCCAAAGTGGGAATAAGAACACTGACTTTTAATGCATGACACCGTAAAATGTTTTAATATACAAAATGGTTAAATTTTGTGAATATATGATGATATTTAATATAAAATTAGTTTAAATTTAAATTTATATAGATGTTCTTACATTTTTTTCTATATAAAACTGTGGCATACTCAAGTACTTTTTTTATAAAATTGTGGAGTATTTGAGAAAGATTCTAGTAACTGGAACTTATATCTCTTAGATATAGACTAGATTCCTTTCAAGTATGTGCCTAATCGAGTTGAAAATATATGGTTGTGTTTTGAAAAATCGAATATTTTTAGTATTTCTGAATTTACAACTAATGCGGAATACATAAAGGAAGTAAAGTGAATACCATTAAAATATTTAATCTCCTTTCTCTGCATGGTAATGCATGCACATAGAACCTGGGGTTCAGCTCCTTATAACTCGATATGATAGAAAGACTCAGTGATTTGCAGTCAAGGCACATGGAAACCCTTCCGAAAGCACAGTGGCTCAGGAAGTAGCTGCAAAAAGACATGGTGGAATGGGATGGGGTTGCTCCTGACTGCTGTACATACATACATAGCAGCCCATCGTGGTTTGCAGATTTCATGCAGGCTCTTTTAGCGGCTGTTACTACCAGTGTCGCTCTTTTCTTTCACAGTGGAGCTCACAGTGACAGTGAAAGCAGGGTTGGTGCTTAGCACATGGACATTTGGCCTGCTGAGGCAAGCCTCCATTTCATGGGAAGGAGGTCATAAAAAGGCAGAAAATGTTAAGCTGGAGCAAATACTGTAATGATTTATGACAAAATTAATGCAGGCTGCCCGGCTTTGGGTTGGCTCTCTTGTTGGCTGCCTACTAGATTTATGCAGCTTCTCTTTGTGCTTCGACCATATATATTGTTAAGAACAAGACCCTTTAAACTGACAGAAATATTTGTGGTGACAAGCATTATGTTTTAAACCAGTCCAGATAAGCACATGTGTTGCCAAAGTGAGTACCTGAAGTTTATCCATCACAGCTATAGTGTACTTATTGGAATTACTCAGCTTGAGATATGTTAATGAGGGAATCATGGTGGGTTCTGGTAGGGACTAGGGATCTACCTGTGTGCATTGGTAGTTTTATGTCTTCCCTTTGTTTGGTACAAGGTATAAAACATTTTGTCAAATGTTCTGCTGTCCCACATGGAGTTCAGTGTTCTTTCAGAATGATGCCTAGTCTAGTCAGAGCCTAATCGCTGACTCACTACTGCGCTGGGAAGTTTAGCTGAGAGGTAGATGATTGTAACAACACCTGTGACAGCTATTGTTTCCTCTAATAGGTAATAGAATTTGACGATGGATCTGGGTCAGTTCTCAGAATACAGCCCTTAAGGACTCCACGCGATGAGGCCATTTATGAATGTGTGGCTTCAAATAACGTGGGAGAGATAAGTGTGTCCACCAGACTCACAGTTTTACGTGGTAAGTGCTCAAGTGCATGTTGTTGCTGTGTCATTCCAGCAGTTCCGTCAGTCAAGGGCTCTTTAATGGGACTGACCAAAGAACAGTGTTGTGGTATGATCACATAAGGAGAGAGCATCAGGAAAATGATGGAACATGCCAAATGCTAGACAGTGGGTGTCTTCTTGGTTCTTGAAGGAATGTTAATCAAGAAAAGAACATAACAGTGAAAAGAAGATTTTGTTTTAAATACCAGGTGCCATTTTGATTTTGGCAAGGATACCTAGACAGGAAAATGTATGGCTTCATCGGTTGTTAAACATCCCTTTGTCTAGTTTTGTTTTGGATTCCTACTGCTGCTGTTTTCTTGTACACACTGACCAAGTTGACACTGATGGGTACAAAATTAAAGAAGCTTCCTTCCCTAAAGTGATTTATTAAACAAAGAAAGGATATACACATTTTATGCCAAAAATAATTATTTATTTCAGTTGTTTTTTTTTTCAACTGATACCCATTCATGACTAAAACGAGATGCAGATGCTTTTCTCTTTCACTGTTGCTTATGTGGCCTGTTGAAGCATGGGTGGTCTACAGGTGACTATTTTGCACAGTTCCTTTACCATGGCAGTGGTGTTGTATAAAGTATGGTCCCTTGGTATATTTCTACTCCTGATTCTTCAATAGAGATATTAGCATAGCCTAATTGGGAAGCAGGTAGATAACATTATTATGGTAATGTTTTGTGAATCTTTACCTCTATTTCTATTATATTGTTTTCTAGTTTTATGCTTTAGAATTGTTTGCAAAACTTACAGTATATAATTTTCTAATGCAATATTGATAAAATTGGAGAAGAAATTTAAATGAATAAGAGATGTTACCAAGTGTTGTAAAGACGGAGATACCCAGAGAATAGACCTTTATAAAGATAGATGCCAGGAAGAACACTGCAAGGGTTTTAGAGTTCAGCACTAGAGTTTCAAGGCTCCAGCAGGATGCGTGCATGTAAAAATCGGGTCTAGTAAGAAGGCATATCAGTTCCCTGTAAGAGGAAGGCTTTCTGGTCACATTCTTTTGCTATTGTTCTCAGAGCCCAGAAGTAAACTCCGAAAGCTGAACTGAAAATAGAGTCACAGACTAAGGAATAAGAGATCATAAAGGCATTTATACTTCAGAAAACATGCCCATTGCAGATCAACCCATAAATGCATTCTTTCATAACCATATGTAAATCAAAGTGTCAAATTCCAAAGAATTGCAGCCAGTTTTAACCATGATGAAGTTCAACCCATGAGGGTAGCAGTCCTAAGTCTTTGAGCTCACAATGGATGAGATAAATGTATTTTGAACTTGAAAAAGTACTTAAAACATTTGCAAAGATAAAAGGAGGAATAAAATCTACCAGGCAGCTGTAAGATCTTATAGAATAAAACGTAGACAGTTATTAGAATTCAGCTGTTAAATTTTAATGTGTCCATCCATGTTTATAGATGGTGTACTTGTGCTGTGGAATATCTAGATATATGTGGATCTCTATGTGTGTGTTTCTAATATAATCAAGCTGGAAGCTAGATTCAGTCTTCATACATCCATATCTGAGCAAATCTCAGACACATCTGTGATATTCTTTTAAACTTCCAACAACCAATTGATTCTTCTAGGAAGTAGAAAGTGTATTACAAAGGTAAAATACAATAAATTAGGAACTTTTTAAAAAAAATCTATGTTCTTTGAGTTTCTGCAAAGGAAATAATATATGCCATTTGCTTGTCTTAACTTTTATTTCATGAAGACATTAACAAAATGTTCACAGAACATATAATTTTCCTTAGAAATTCAGAAGGATTTATGGGTTTTTGTTGTTGTTGTTATTGTTTGTTTGTTTACTGGCTGGCTAGACCCTTGTCTCCTCTGCTCTAAATAGTTCATCACTGTGTAAACAAATGAATTTGATAACTTCAATATGATCTTGACTATCTCCATGAGTATTATTCATATGCTGTTCATTTGAATAAAAGTACATGCTTCTAGTAAGCTATTTAACTTTCCATTCTTAGATGCCTGCATTTAGCTTTTCTGAAAATGTTGCATCAGAAAACTCAAAGGTGACATTGAAAAGCAGAAAAGTAGAATAGCCCCAACCTTACAATTCTTTCCATTACCATTTCATGAAATAATTGAAGGTGGAATCATCTTTGTTTCCCAGAGTCACCTCTTTATCTTTTCTACCTACTGATAATTCTTTCTGTTACTAACAATCGCTTAGTAATAGACCAGCAATAAACTGGTGTTTATGGGCTTAGAATGTTGTGAAGAGTTAGGGAGGCGACTGTGTCTGTGTTCGAGCTAATGAGCCTTCTTATCGGCTTGAGTTTACTTTCTCTTGCGAAGCATGTTGGCAGATATTCAAGTGTTCTCACCCTGTAGGATATGGAGACCACTTTACCCTTGCTGTCCAGTGGCCCTCATCGCAGGCCTGTTTCAGCTACATGGGTCATTTATTTCCTTCCCACTTTGCTGACAAATGCCAAAAATGTGCCAACTGTCATGATGGCTTTTGTCTAAGTAGGATGGATGGAGAGCACTCATTTATTTCAAACGGTCTCCAGGAGAACCTAAGTAATTGGATATTCAAATGTCTGACCTGTATGGCTAAATGCTGCAGACATTACAATAATACCCTGACCACCCATGTGCACTGAAAGAGCATTTCAGGGACACTTTTCCTCAAGAGCTTTTTTCCCAATTGTCCTGACTTTCAAAAACCATTTTCTTAGGACAGCCAAGGCTAACCATGTCCTTGGATGGGATACTGGAGAGTTAAACATATGTCCTGTAGTAAGAGGGTCTCAGAGGAGGCCATGCAGGATGCAGGATGAAGTGGTCATTCAGGTTCTATTGCTGTTGTCTCCCATTTCTGTTGTTATACAAACACAAGCGCATACTGGAACTAGTTACCGCCTTCTTTAGGAGGCTTTTCAGGATTGCTATAGACATAATGCTCCTCCAGAGCAGGCTGCAAGTGAAGGCTGCAGGGACCACTAAGAGCTTAGTGAAGTCTGAGGCTTATCCACTACAGAATACAGCTGAGGACAATGGATTAAATATTAGACTTGTAGGTTAGTTCATGCCAGGGACCGGAAAGTACATCTTAGGTGTAGAAATTGCCACACAGATGAAATTGGTTCTCTGGATCCTGACTTGATTGCCTGTGAGGTTTTCCTGATATCTGCAGGGAAACATAGAAATATATATAATGAAACTGGGAGTGAGCATATTCTACTGATGTGTGTTATCAGCCGCTGGGCAGATGAGACTGCCCTGTGCAAAGTCCCTTCTCACTATTGAAAACTCCAAGAGTGTCTGTTGCTTTAGGGCTGGAGGAGAGGGCTCAAGATTCCTTTCTTTCTCTAAAAAGAAGTTCTAGAATAATTGAATCATTCTTTGCCTTAAAACATGACGAAATATCATACGTGTTTTTTGAACTTATTATTTATTTTGGCGGGAGGGGGCAATTTGAAAATACACACTTCTCGTTCAAACTAGTAGCACAAAATAGACATTATCTAAATTTCGTGGATTATGTCCAGATATTTGCCCATATAAAAATAGTGCCAGCCCCTAAACCAAGAGCAGCACCACAACAACTAAACAGAGTAAACATCACAATGCTTTCTTCATTGGTTCATTGAAAGCTAGCTTTCTTGGAGAAGGCAAGCTGAGTACAGCTGCTGCCTAATATGTTAGCATGCCAAATCTGAGGCACTCCATTTTAACAAATACAGCTCAGTAGTGATACTTCTTACATATTAGCAGATATGGCCACCTTTAGGTGTTGGACAATGCAGAGAGGACTTATGCCAGGTTGTGGTCATTTGAGCTCACCCACTGGCTGTGACAGAAATATATGATGTACTTACTCAATCTGCCCATGTCCCTGTTCTTTTAGCTATGCCTCCTTTCCTCTTCGTGACCTCATTTGTATAGAGAGCCTTTAGCTTGGGGATCCGATCCCTCAGATTCCTTCTCACTACTGTTCTGTGATTCAGCGACATGCCTAATTCAGGAAATCAGTTCCTGCAAGATGGAAAAAGCATGTTCCCCGAAGGTGACTGTTACTGAGACAGTAAAACACAGTGAGCAGTTTGGATGAGACGAGGCAGCATTGCATTGTAAAAACACGGAGAGATGTTTGCATAATATGTCTGTTCAAAAAAAAAAATAAGCCATTATAGCTGTTGTTAAGAAAAAAGGAACGCGTACAACTTTTACCATCATTCAGGGAGGTGGCAGTGAAGCCTGTGCCTTTGTGCACTATCCTGCGATCAGAATTAGCATGTTCATTACCGGCTCATTTTATTAATGCCTCCTTTTGAAGATGAACACAGTTGTCCCTGCTGTGAAAATGGTACTTTGCCGTTTATGTTATAAAGTGATCTCGGCTGGGGATCCAGGCTAGGAACATTAAAGAACAAAGCACAGCTGCTTGACTGTCACACAAAAGGATTTTTATGAAAGACTGAAACAAAAGGAAGGGTGGCCAGCACAGAACAAACTTGCTGACAATTATGGGACTGAGGGAAGACTATTTGAAAAAGCTTATGAAATAGTGAAGTGCTGGGAATAAACTGATAACAAAATGATACCATGCTCCCATATAATGCTGCCTCCCTGCTAGAAAGAAGTGGCAGAGGGCAGAAACAGGTTATGGAGAGAGGAACTACTGACTTTCAGCAGTTTGATCTTTAGGATTTAAAAATACAATTCTATTCCCTGCCATGAAGTCAGAAAGGAGCCCCTATAAACAGTGTTGGGAGATTCCGGTAAGAGGAAAGGTTAACGATCCTTCTCTGATGACATGTATGCCGCTTGAGGGCTGTCCCTGTTTGCTTGTCATTTCTTCTCTTCAGTTCTGTAGTGTGGAGAGTACATGTTCCTTCCTCATAACCATCGTCATGGTCTTCTCACCAGTATCATGTCTTAAAAGAAAATATATGCCATTATAAATAATTATGTTCAAGAAAGAACACTTTTCTTCTCTTTATCTCATAGTAAAATGAAGTTCTTAATAATTTTGAGATGCATATAAGAGACATAGGAGTGCTTATTAATTGTTGGCTTAAAAAGATTGAGGCAGTATTGAGCCAGAAAGGAACGTGGTGTCATAGTATCTGTCCGTTTGTTCATGGTTTGAGCAAACAACATATAGAGAACCTGAGATTGTTCTGGGTCGCACAGCTAGGACTTTTGTGGGTTTATCTGATGCTTTTACCATGGAAGAACAACAATTTTTCTGATAGTCAAGTCTACAGTTGATCAGGAGTGTGAAGAAAATGCAGAGTATGGTAAAATACAATTTACATGCTACGTCATAGGAGGGAAGAGACGTGAGGATAAAAGCTTAGAGGGTAGCCTCCTCTGAGACAGTAAGTAAGATGCATTGTGAAACACAAGGAGCTTACATGTTTAAGAAATGACTCCCTACCTGTCCAGAACATGGAGTGGAGTATCAGTTAGCGTCTTCCAGAGAAAGATGACCAGCAGCATTGCCAACAGAAATCCCAATTGTTGGCTCACATGATTAATGAGACTGACAAGTCCAACAATCTGCGAGGTGGGTTGGCAAGCTGGACACCCAAAAGGCCGGGTGGCATGTTTCTAGTCCCATAGCCAGCAGGCCCAAGGCCCAGGGAAAACAGATGCTTCAGGTTATCTGTAAGTAGAAAAAGCTAGTGTTCTGGTTTGCAAGCTATAGAGTCCGCCCTCATTTGTGGAATGCTTAAACACTTTTATTTAGTGCTACCCTAACATAAGGGAGAGAAATCTATTTCACTTGGTGTCCTGAATTACAAGTTAACCTTATTCAGAGCATCCTCACTAAGAATATTTGAAGAAAGATCTATGCAATATTTGACCTATACAAGTTACTTCTTGAAGGAAGCCCTCACAGAGGGACACTCTAGTTCAAACTGGATTAGAATGTCTCATAAGACAACTGGCGTAGGTGATTTACCTATGTCAATGAGGAACAGTATGATGAAGTTAACAGAGGTCATGTCTGTGATTTGGAATGTGCAGAGGAATTTACTACAGAACCCAGTAATTCATGTCAGTTTTACATAATGTTTAGACTTTAGGCTGGATAGTTAGCTAGCTTTCACTAATAAAACTGGTATGATTTTTTAAAACTTCAATATCATGGCTTTCGAAGTTAGTTTTAGTTTTAAGATACTAATTAAGGTGCAGCCTTAAAAGTTATGCATACATAATTTATTGGGATTTGGGGCACAGATATACCAAATACCTTATCTCAGGCTTAATTATCAGAGTCCTAATTACGTATTTCCTTAGAAGAGCAAGCAACTTATTTTATCCTATTAAAAAACAATGAGAGGCTGGAAACATGGCTCAGTGGGTAGGAGCACTTCACATATAAACAGAGCACTTAAGTGCAGATACCAGCTCTTAGGTAAAAAGCCAGGTGTGGTGGGGAGTGGAAACAGGAGGTTTATTGGAGCTTCCTGGCCAGCAACCTGGTTCAGTGAGATTTCCTGTATTGAGGGAATACAACAGGATTCTACATGAGTGGGCATAGTCATGTACCTTTTCCTACACATGCTTATACCTTATTCCTATAGCACACAGGTGCACGCACATGTGTGGACACACACACACACACACACACACACACACACACATGCACATGTATAAGTATTTAGCTAATGAGGCATATGTTCATATATATATATATGCACACATATTTAGTTGACATTAACTTCAAAATGCTTTCAGCTTTTGAAATTCTCTATTATTTTACTTTCATTTTATATAGTCTTTCCATGTGTGTAAGCACTATAACTGTTTTTCTGGGCTACACATATTTCCAGAATTTACTGGTCACCCAGAATGTGCACAAAGAGTGTATATGTATGTAAGCAGAGAGACAGAACAACATACATACATCAGAGATAGCCTGGGCATGTGTAAGTGTACTTCACATGATATGACCAAATGGTTATTATTTTCTTGGCTGCTACAGGCTGGAGAATAAGAAAAAAAATCACAAAATCAAGGTTAAGGGAAAGTAAGAAGAGTAAAACAGGGAGGCCCAAGAGCACTCTTCTTCTCTGTAGCTATATCAGGGAAGAGTTCATATGGACATTCCCTTGTTTCCTAACTCCATGGGTTCAGACATGGGTTCACTCAACATGCCTCAATGTGAAATTCTCTCATCTTGTAAGAGACTAATTGCTTGTCTGTGAAGCATTTGGCATACTGACCTGAATAGAAAAATACCTGAAAAATGTTAACTCCCTTATGTCTTTTAGTTAGAGTTTCCATTACTGTGAAGAGATACCATTACTAAGGCTAGTCTTATAAGGGACAAGTTTTAATTGGGCTGGCTTACAGCTGTAGAGGTTCAGTCCGTTATTATCATAACAGGAAGCATGGCAATGTCCAGGTAGACATGGTGCTGGAGAAGCAGCTGAGAGGTCTAGGTCTTGATCCAAAGGCTTCCAGGAAGCTAGGAGGAGAGTCTCAAAGCCCACTCCCAAATGACACACTTCCTCCAATAAGGCCACACTTCCTCCAGTAAGAACATGCATCCTAATAGTCCCAATCTCTGGGCAAAGCATATGCAAATCACCACATTCCACTTTCTTCCCCAACCCCCATAGGCTTGTTCAAACACATCGGTGTTCTAAGCAGTACACACCTGGCCATAGCATAATGAAGGATTCATTTAGTCCAACTTCAAAAGTCCTCATTGTCTGTAGCAGTCTCAACAATGTTAAAAGTCTAAAGTCTCTTCTGAGATTCATCTAATCACTTAACTGTAATTCTCTATAAAATTAAAATAAAAAAGTAGATCACATACCTCCACCATCACAGGATATGCATTCCCATTCCAAAATGACATAGTAAGGAAATACTGGACCAAAGAAGGACAAACAACCAGCTGAGTGAACTCCAGTCTCTGCATTTTCTTGTCTGATGTTCAACTCCTTTCAGTTTTGTTGACTGCAACCCTTTCCTAGCCTCTCACAGTGCCAGGTGTAAGCTGTTCTCCATGAACCCTTCATGCTGTCTACCACGTGTATGATCCTTGCACATCACCTAGTACAGGTGATGCAGGAGGTACAACATTGACGATTTCTGGATCAGAGTTTCTTTGTGCTCTCGGAAATCACTTCTTAGAAGATCTCACCTTAGTGATGCGGTCTCTCAAGCACCACAAATTTCTTAGCTCTAGCTAACCAGCATTAATTGTTCTAGTATCCCCTTCCAGAGGAAGCTACCAAGTTCTGATGTTGGTGGGGCTGGAACATGGCCTCCTAGTTCTAGTTCATTACCGCCAGCTTTCTACTTTCCAACTCCTTCACTACCTAAGCTTGGCTGTCCTGGAACTTGCTGTGCGGGTTGAGCTTGAACTCACAGATCTGTCTGCATGGCTCTGTCTCCTGAATGCTGGGATAACAAGTGTGTACCACCATGCCTAGGCCTAAGATTTTCATGGCCACTGTGCCTCAAGATTCAGGTCAAAAGCCCGTGTCTTCCAGCTTCAAGAGCTGGATCAAAGGTATGCCGTCCATTTCTAGATTGTGGTTTATTTCAGATTAAAAGTACAAATAAAACAATAACCAGGTAATAATAACAGCAAACATGATATGATTAACCCTGATTCAACTACAAACATAGAAGGAATAATGTTTGCTGGGTGTGATCTTACCCTTAGGTCACCACTCCCTTAATTTGTTTATCTGCTTCAACACCGTATTCAGCAACATTTCACTTCCTGGTGCCCCTTTAATAGTTGAACCATACATTTGTATTTTTTTTGGTAGCTTACTACACTTGATCAAAACACTCCTCATAAGAGTAAACCACAGGGTGGAGTCTAAACTAGGTTGATTTGAACTTCCTTTGCCAATGCAATAATCAGAGTCTCTTCACCTTTGCCTCAGGCAGACTCTTCAGACAAGGGCAAAAAGCAGCCACATTTTTCACCAAAATATTATAAGAACAGTCTCTAGGCCACATACTTCTCTGAAACCTGTTGGACTTGGCTACTACAGTTCAGATCACCCTTAGCACCATTGTTTCCCATATTCCTACCCACATGACCTCACTTAAAGCATGGCATTACTTTCAAAATCCAAATCCAAAATCCAGGTTCCTCCAAACAAAAATATCATCAGCCCTATCACACCACGTACTCTGTTACTGGTACCAGCTTTTCTTTTAGTTAGAGTTCCCATTGCTGTGAGGAGACACCATGACCAAGAGAAGTCTTATAAGGGATAATGTAATTACAGCTTCAGAGGTTCAGACCATTATCATCATGGCAGGAAGCATGGTGATGGAGGAGGAGCTGAGTGTTCTCCATCTCGATCTAAAGGTAAACAGGAAAAGATTGTCTTCTAGGCAGTTAGGAGCCTTAGGTCTTGAAGCCCATCCCCAAAGTAACACTCTTCCTTTAAGGCCATACCTACTTCAACAAGGCCACACCTCTCAGTAGTATCACTCCCTGGACCAACCATATTCAAACCACTACATCTTACTTCTCCCTTAGGTATAGCTTCAAATGCTTTGATAATCATATGATCAATGTGATTATGCATCCAGGACAATGTGAGGCTTACAATTTTGAGAAAATATAATGTAATATAAATTAAGGAATTATATTTAATGAGATCTTTTGCCCCAGAATGATAGACAGAACACACTTGGAAGGCAGAGACAGAGGCAGACAGATCTCTATGAGTTTGAAACAAACCTGGTCTACATAGTGAGTTCCAGTGCAGGCAGGGCTACATAACAAGACCTTATCTCAAAAGGAAATACAGCCATTGTTTCTCTTCTAACTTATAGTAAAAGCTTTTATTACTATACTTAGTGTTTTCCGTTTCCTTCTTTTGCTCTAGTTAGAGATGACTAAGTACATGATAAAATATGAAACGGTCTTAATATGTACTAGTAGAACATCCTAGTGTCCTCTCTTCCAGAAGGCTCCATTAAGCAAAATTGATTTTTGTAATAAAATGTTTATTAAAAGTGACATAGATGTTTTTACCCTTAAGAGTAATCCATTAACATAAGGTCTAAAGCAACAGGCACTTGCATATATTACATTTAAAGCCTACTGACTTGAGTTAGAACCCTAGTTCTAAGCACGTCCTCATGTGTTAGCATCATAGATCTGCATAGGCAGCCACCCTCAAGACCATTGTAAATGACCATAATGCTATAGCCAACTTATTGTGGGCTACATTTTTCTTTGTTGCAAATATATATTAATAAAGGTAACATTCACTAGTTCCATGTAATTGAAATTCTCTCAGCTTGCAAAGAGAATTCTTCCAACATGCTCTGGGTAGAAAAATTCACTGTGACTCAATGATTATTCTTAATGATTTGCTTTAAAGTTCTGCAAAGAGCTGTGAAAGACATTAAATAGTGTCTCAATGGACTAACAATTTGCCTCCTTAGGACTAGGGTTTTAGATAATGTTGTCTTAGTTCCCTATCAACATGATTAAAATCTGGTTATGATAGCCTAGAAATTAAGGAATATTTTTAAGTATCCATACACAGCTTTAAGATGGAAATGGATGTGGTATGTTTTGATCATGCCTGGCTGTCTGTATACAAATTAATTAAGTCCAGCAGCAGCTCTCCCATTGTCCTTCTCTCAGCTATTGTCACGGTCCCTCCAACCTGTATAGGAATCATAGAGGAGAAGTGATCTAACTAGAGCGGAAGCAGAATGAGTACCAAGCACGTTTTAGATCTAGGTGCGTCCCAAAAACCCTGCACTCTTCATACTTAATTTGTGTTGTTTGTAAAATTTGCACGAGTCGAATTTTCCAATTTTTTAAATAAAGGGGTCTCCTTACATTTTCCCAGGTTTAGGCTTTACAAAATCTGCTTCTGCACTGTAATTGGACCAAATGATAGGTGATCCAAACTGTGTTTTCCGTGGCTGACCGTGGAGCCTCGGGATAAAAGTCTGGTTTCTATCCTTTTCCGCCTTCATGAGGCAGCACAAAGTGAGGACTGTGTGTATTGATGATTCTGGATCCCTATGTTTCCAACAAACCCCTCAGCCTTGTATTCCCCCTCTGTTTATCAGCTACTTCTGCACAGGTAGTAAGCATTGATGTCGCTCTAAAAGGACAATACCTGTTTCTCTGTTAATTAGCCTTCATCTGGTAATTTAAAATTTCTCCACTATATAAAAAAAACCTGTTCTTTTTTGTTCTATTTTATTCTCTATTACTATCTCTGATCAGAAAAAATTAGCAAAATGCTCTGCTTCAATATAATATCCTCAATTTTACTCATAAAATTTTATGTCACTTTTATAATTCACCGAATTAATTGTTGAGCTATTTTTTATGAATTACTATTATCTTGTTATCAAAGTGGACTGGACAAGTGGGACAGGTGTAATTGGAACTATTTCCTTATATGATTAATAATACAATTAGTATTTTAAATTTCTGTAGATACTAATGAAAATACTTTTGTACTTACTTCTTGCTCAGGGTTTTCATGCTATTGCAAACAAAGCACCAACAATAACAATGACAACAAAATGAAATAATCCTAGTTGTTAGCAATCACCCGGCAGGAATAAAATAGGAGTTTGGAGGGATGGATTTTAGCTTGTGTATCTTCTTTACGGGAAATTCAAGTGATGTGGGCATCCTGTTAAAAGGATTTCTCTTTTCAAGAGAGGATAATCTATGTGTATTTGTGAAGGAGCTAAAGAAAAACACTGGCAATAAAGACTCTAGACCAAACTTACTCTTTAGGGCAAAGTGTTTTAAAGAGATCCTTGAACTGCTAAGGGGTATTTCACCTCGTCTGTAATATTTTCTTCAGTGAGAGGAGAAAGCCTTGAAATAAGAATTATGATGTTGTGGGATGAAAGGGATGGGTGGTTATGAAGAAGAGAATGCATTCCTAAGTTACGATTTAAAGAATAACAAATGTGGACCTAAACATGGTTAAAAGCAAGTTTGAAAGATTATTTGCTGATTATGTATAGGTATCTCAGTGGTTAAGAACACTTAGTAGTTTTATTCCTTGCATCTAAATGTCATCCCACCATTGTAACTCTAGTTTTGGAGGATCTGATGTCCTCTTCTGGCCTGGTTTTCCTGAGCTCATGCACTCAGATGGTGGACATAAACTCACACAAGGACAACACACACACCCACACACACGCACATGCACACACACATACACACACACACATACACAAGTACACACACACACACATGCACACACACACATGCACACACACACACATACACACGTACACACACACACACACACACAGGAAACATAACTTTACAAAATACATTTGGTGGCTATTCTGTTTTATTAACATCTCTTTTATTATTACAGCAAGTTGACTAAATAAGGAATGGAAAGATAATTTAGTATGCTACCCATATACAATCTAAAAATGTCTACTTCATATGACTATTAAGTAGAGTGGTAGTTACTAGCAGCTGGGATAGGAGAAAGTTAAGTAACTATTAGCCAAAGTATACACAATTTTTATTAGGAAAATTCGTGTGAGGAGATATAATAGAATTTCACTTCTCTTTATTCTGTACTTTATCACCTCTACTGCCTACCTATATACACTTAAATGTTAAATTTTAAGTAAACCTTTGAAAGTAGAGTACTCAGATGTTTCAGAGAGTCACGGGAAGTGACAGGATCAGTTTGGGCATTTCAAAGTTGGCAACTTTGCTGTGATAATACTTGTGACCATACATTTTCACATTGAAACCTCGGGAGGACCTAATATCCCTTACAGAATGTTTGACAAAGCTAAGAAACTAGTAATCTCATGCTTCAAGAAATGTTCACACAATCCTGTGGCTTTATTAGAGTAAATTTTCATGTATTAGGGCACTATAGAATGAGTTATGTGTATTCTTTGTAATGTCCATTGTTAGACTTGATGAGCTCACTGAAAGTTGTTGCTTAATATTTGTTAGAGTCAAGGGGTCATGATATTCCATTCCTCAATTGGAAAATATTTTATTGTTTTAGTGAATGGTTTGTTTGTTTGTTTATTTATTTATTTATTTTGCATTTGATAGCTTGGGAATTTAGTTTTCTTTCTAAGTCTATCATGAACAGCAGTGGTTCAAGCCTTGCAGGTCTCACTGTTGAGAAAGCAATGTTAAATTCTTATTTTAGGCAGAAGCATCTGGAAATTAAGACGGTGGAAAGCAGCAATGAGGAGATCCTCACAGTTAGACTCAGTTGGACAATTCTTCATTATACTGACAATTTAATTGGGTGTGAAAAGAAATGGCAATTTAAAATCAAGGCCCTTAAGTGAGACAACTTTTTCATTTGAAAATTAGTCCAGAAAAAAAAAAAAAGAAAGAAGGTATATCTTTGGTTCTCCATTTAGTTATTTTCTATTTAATTTGTCCTCAGACATATATATGACTTTTAGTGGCAACTTTTGTAACAGCCTGAAAATAAATAAAAGAAATAGAATTTATAATTTTATTTATAAACATGCATAAATGTCTTTTTGTTGTTTTTTTTTGTTGTTTGTTTGCTTATTTGTTTTTTTGAGAAAGAATTTCTCTGTGTAGCCATGGCTGTCCAGCAAGTCAGTCATTAGATCAGGCTAGTCTCGAGTTCAGAGATTCCCCTGTCTCTGCCTCCCCAGTTCTGGGATTAAAGTCCTTACCACCACCACAGGCCTATTCTTATGAAAGACTAGCCATTCAGCATTTGGTTATTTTAGTGATTCAAAGAACTATTGTTTGAATTCTAGACATTTTTGAAAGTAATATTAAAGGAATGGGAATTTTTGTAAAAGAGGTACTTTGCTTGTTCTTTTTTTTGCATTTTATTGGATATTTTATGTATTTACATTTCAGATACTATCCACTTTCCCGGTTCCTCCCTCTCCCATCTTCCCTCCCCTTGCTTCTATGAGGAGCTCCCTTCCCACCCACCTACTTCCATCTCACCACCCAGGAATTCCTCTACACTGGGGAAAGGAGCCTTCACAGTACTAAGGACTTCTCCTATTGATGCCAGACAATGCCATCCTCTGCTTCATATGCTGCTGGAGCCATGGGGCCATCAATGTGTACTCTTTGGTTGGTGGTTTAGTCCCTGGGAGTTCTGGGGTGTCTGGTTGTTTGATATTGCTGTTTTTCCTATGGGGTTCCAAACCCCTTCAGCTCCTTTAGTTCTTTTTCTAACTTCTCCATTTCGTGTCTGTGCTCAGTCTGTTGGTTAGCTACAAGCATCCTCATTTGTATCAGTAAGGCTCTGGCAGAGCCTCTCAGGAGACAACTCTATCAGGCTCCTGTCAGCAAACCCTTCTTGGCATCAGCAATAGTGACTGGGTTTGGTGGCTGCGTATGGGATGGATCCCTAGGTGAAGGAGTCTCTGGATGGCCTTTCCTTCAGTCCCTGCTCCATTCGTTGTCCCTGTATTTCCTCCTGTGTGTATTTTGTTCCCCCTTTTGAGGAAGACTGAAGCATCCACATTTTGGTCTTCCTTCTTCTGGAGCTTCATATGGTCTGTGAATTGTATCTTGGGTATTCCAAACTTTTGGGCTAATATCCATGGCATGAATGTATACCATGTATGTTCTTTTGTGACTGGGTTATCTCACTCAGGATGATATTTTTCTAGTTCTATCCACTTGCCTAAGAATTTCATGACGTCATTGCTTTTTCTTGTTCTTAAAAGTGAAGTCAGTATTGCTTATTCAGGAGGGAGGAGATTGTATCTGGATAATCCAAGCCAATGTCCTCAGGCAGGGCTTCAGTGCAGACACTTAAATGTTAGTTAAAATCATCCATTTCTATAAATGTTTTAGTTTGGAATGCTCTAGGTGATATATTTTTGTAGCCTGATTATTTGAAAATAGAATTTTAGGTCCAGTTCTCTGCACACACTTGATAAGTAGTCACCAGATATTTCTTTAAGACTATACAAAACATCTTTCTTCTGACAGTATAAAACTCCTCTGCTGATTCTGCATCATCAATTGCTCATAACATGGGGACTCCCTAGAAGTGCTCTTAGTAGAGGCGCCTGGTGTATACCCCAATTCTCTTCATCCTCTTTCTTTTCTTAGAATCCTTCACCGAATTTCTTCGGTCAATGCCATTCTTAGCCATTGATTTCTTCTGCATTCCATGGCACATTTATGATTTATGAACTGTTAGCTTATTCAGTTTTGTACCAGATAGAAGCCTGTATCTGCCTTTTATAGAGAGGGACCAGGTGAAAATAACCACTGGCTTGAAAAATAATTTAGGGAAAGGTTATATAAAATTAAGAAAGTATGAGTCCCAAGAATATGCAAAGAAGTGGTAATTATTTACAGTGATTATGTCTAGCTTTAACAGTTCAAACAGAACTAGTTAGCATTTTGAGTGAGCTTCCCATGCCTTTGAGAGGCTTGTCTCAGCAGCATACAGTGCAGTTGTTCTCAGAAGACTTTATTACAGATGAATTGTTAGGACTTTAGCCAGAGTAACGCAAAGGCCTTTGCTAGATCCCAATAATACTGTTTGTGGTCTAGTTTTTGTGTGAAGGTGGCTTTTTATCTGGAATTTGATATACAAATAGGCTTTCTACCCTTTGAACTTTATAAATAGGGCTTTGGATTCTATAGGAAAAAAACTTTCACGGTAAGAAACTATTTTTTAAGTATTTCTCACTTTTACAGTTTTGTTAACCATATCTGACAGTCCATCCTCCCATCTTTCGTTACTCTTTATTCTCTGTTAGAGACTGAGAAGTGGATAATCATTGTGCTCAGGTTTGAGACTCTGTTCTTTCATATAGTAGCCTTAAAACTCCATGAAGGAGTACCAGACCCACCTCTGGAAGGGTATAGAAGTGCATATTAGTGCAAAATGATGGCATGAATTTTGCTTGGTGGATGACATTATCAAAGTAGAATTTTCTCTCAGTTTATCACCCATGTTACAGTGTGATATCTCCACATACTTATGTGGAAGGAGAAATTTGATGGGGCTGAGAGATTTGTTGTTTTCTCTCAGGGAGGTACCCTCTAATTGACTATTCAACATCAAGTACTCAGTCTTGAAATCATACACAGTTCAAGCAACATTGAACCAAAATTGTGTGTGTGTGTGTGTGTATCCATCACATATCACACCACACACACACACACACACACACACACACACACACACACACACAGAGCACACCATACACAAATAGTCTCTGATCGTTCGTTCTGCATCCATTGCATTAAAGATTGAGAAGTGCATGATCATTCTGCTCAGTTTTAAGACTGTTCTCAAAATCTTTGTGTGTGTGTGTGTGTGTGTGTGTGTGTGTGTGTGTGTGTGTGTGTGTGTGTAAAACAAAGACTATGAGACCATGGATTTGAGAAGGGTTGAGTATGGGACATGGACCAAGTAGGAAGACAGAAAGAGGAATGGAAGTAAATGATGTATTTACATTTTAATTAAAAAATTTGAAAAAAAGAAACAAAAAGATGTCGAAGTTTCTTGACATCCATACTGAAGTAGCCATGGTGGTTTCTATGGTCTGGATATAGAGAAACTTTAAAACTGATATAATTAGAAAGTCAGTCTGTCAGTTCCTCAGAAAATTGGACACAGTACCTGAGGACCCAGCTATACTACTCCTGGGCATACACTCAAAAGATGCTCCAACAAATAACAAGGACACGTGCTCCACTATATTCATAGCAACCTTATTTATAATAGCCAGAAGCTGGAAAGTAGCCAGATGTCCCTCAACAAAGGAATGGATACAGAAAATGTGATACATTTATACAATGGAGTACTACTCAGCTATTAAAAACAATGACTTCATGAAATTCATAGGCTAATGGATGGAACTAGAAAATATCATTCTAAGTGAAGTAACCCATTTACAAAAGAACACACCGGGTACACATTCACTGATAAGTGGGTATTAGCCCGAAAGCTTGGAATAACTAAGAAAAATTCAGATTGTATGAAGCTCAAGAAGAAGCAAGACCAAAATGTGGATGCTTCAGTCCTTCATAGAAGGGAGAACAAAATACTTACAGGAGGAAATCTAGAGACAAAACGTGGAGCGGGGACTGAAGAAAAGGTCATCCAGACACTGCCTCACCTGGGGATCTGTCCTATATCCTATATACAGATACCAAACCCAGTCACTATTGCTGATGCAAAGAAGTGCTTGCTGACAGGAGCCAGATATGGGTGTTTCCTGAGAGGCTCTGCTAGAGCCCTATTGATGCATATGGGGATGGTTGCAGCTAAGCATTGGATGAGCAAGGGAACCCCAATGGAGGAGTTAGAGAAAGGACTTAAGGAGCTGAAGGGATTTTCAACCCCATAGGAAGAATAACAATGTCAACCAACCTGACCCCACCAGAGCTCTCAGGGACTAAACTACCAACCAATGAGTACACATGGAGGGAACTAAGACTCCAGTTACATATTTAACAGAGGATGGCATTGTCTAGCATCAATACGAGGAAAAGCCCTTGGTCCTGTGAAGTCTCATTTCCCCAATGTAGGGGAGTGCCAGGACATTGAGGTTGGAGTGGGTGCATGAGAGTAGAAACATCCTTATAGAAGCAAGGGGATTGGGTATGGGATAACATTTGAAATGTAAATACATAAAATATCCAAGGAAAATAAAATTAAAAATGAAAGTCAGGAACTTGATATTGTATAGCAATTTTAGTGTCACTACTAGACAGAAAAGTTTTTTTCCAACCTCAAAAGTTGCTTGATTGACTCATTCTGTTTAAATATAGATGTTATCTTTGGTAACTTTGTAAAAGTTTGAGAGAAGTGTTTAAATAAATGGATATGAATTATTTTCAGTGATCATAACTCCAGAGAAGCTTGATAAATACTGTGATTGAGTCCAGATGAATAAACATTAATGCTTTATCATTTAATGGATTGAACAATGTGGAAGTGTACCCTTAGAAATGAAAGTATGAAAAAAAATTTTAAAAAAAGAAATGAAAGTATGGGATTATTATTTCTCAATAAGAACAAATCTTTATTAAAGCAAATATTTTTCCTCTTAGTTCTATTTTTTAATGCCCAGTCAGGATAGTGTTTTATTTTCTAATTTTAGGTTAGAAACTAAAAGGCAAAAAGAATGAAATAAAAAAATCTCTGATGATGTGTGAGATTTTGTTACAGGTTTTCATACAAAAAAATCAGGTAGAATGGTCTTGATCTTTATAGATGTTTTGACCTCTGAGGATACTCTTTATAGCACTAATACTAATAGAAGCCTAATACTTATAGAAATACGTAACTCTGCTTTCAAAAGAGAGGAATGACTTTTTCTAGATACTGAATGGACATTGTCTATATATAAGGTGACAAGGGAAAGTATAATGGCCCTAATTTAGACATTTCTTATTTCATGTTTAAGCAGATGAGATACCTTACTTTTCCATGCCATGAGCACCCTTGAGTCTGTATGAGTATTTTCTGTTTCTTCTGTGCTTTTCTTAAGATATTTGGGCCATAAGGTTTAATTGCATGCTCATCAAGCAAACAGACTTGGAGGTATTCTCTGAGCAGTGGACTCCCACAGCTCCCATTAATGCTAATAGGAGCTACACATGTGTGCTGAGGAGAGCATAATGCAGGCTTTGAAGTTGGAGTTCCTAATTGAGGGCTTTCTTCAGCTGTGCTCAGCTTCAGTGGCGACGCTGAGTTAGAGTGGTCTGAAGTGTCATTCTTGGTAAAGCCCCAGAACATTATTATCAAAGCAAGCTGCCAGTGCTCTATAAGCTCAGACAAAAGAAGAGGCAGGGACGGCTCAGGAATGGATTCCTTCCTCTAGAGTGGCTTGAGCTGGTGGTTTGCCTCAGAAAGTGGAAAAATGAAAGGCCTTTTATGGGAAGGGAGGGTCCTATCCTTGGGTGGCTTTTTGGTGATGAATGTACTACTACTTTGACTTTGGCTAGCACTTGCAAGAGATCATTATCTTCGTAAGGCAGTGCATATAACAACATCCAAAATGATATAACATCCAGAATTTTCCAAAGCTACCTGTCTCTTCCTTCTCTTGAGTAAATCTCGTTGTAGAAATAGTCTTTGTAAGAAACTAAGGATCTTGTAAAAATGTCCCTTGTAGGCTTCAGACAAGAGAAATCAAGTTGAATAACTCCTGAAATATAACTGTCCCCTTCATTAATATCAACTCGCAGTCTTTATGGATTATAGTTTTGTCAAAGCATCTTTTTGCTATAATTTAGTGTTAACCCTAAAGTTAGTGTTCATGGTGGTTTCGGTAATTTCACTGAGTGTTAAAATTAGAGTTGCTTGGTGCACATGTTTCCAGATGAGGTCAACATCACAAGCCTTTCGTGTGTTGTTTTTTTTTTTTTTCAGGTAATGCCAATAATTTCAAGGTTTTGTTGTCTCATGGCTGGGCACAATTTTGTTCCCATTAAGATGCCTTGGTTCACATTTAGTCTGATGAGATAACACTGAGATTCTCTAAGGAAGGAGCGACAGCATTTATGTGAAACAAACAAGACCCTTATTGTTGCTTCTGGAAATACAACTTAAATCATTTATTTCAACAATACAATAATTATATCACATTTCTATATGCAAGATAGAATGTTGGAGATAATAGTGTCACATAGCAAAGAAAGTCAAGAGATCATATTATACTTGCTGTCTAGTTCAATAAAACTATGAAGGATCTCACTAAATTTTAGAGGAAAGTGGAGAAATAAGTGACTAGAAGCTGCTCTAAGGAGACAGACCCTTTACTCATTTCAGAACACTCTTGTTCAAATTGCTGAGAATGTGGAATGCAATACTCTTAGTTCCCCTAGGGTGGATAGAAAACAACTAAAGTGGTTATGAAGTTGCTTGTTTCTCTGGGGACTGTCATAGAGAAAATGGTTGTACTCAGCGGTTCATTCAGAGTGAGAATGTGACTTAGAGGGTGACAGACCTCTGCATGGGTCCCTTAAGAAGCCAGCTGGTCTGAACTTTCTACAAATTCCTAAGCTAAGTTTTGGAAATAAAAGTAAATAGTTATTTTCAGGGGATGCTGAAGAGTCAAAGTATTCAATCTAGGTAAAACAAAAACAAACATACAAACACACGAACAACTAACAAAACCACCCCTGCAATGGTGACTGAAATATGGCACTGCTATGAACATTTAATCTGCTCTTTGATTTTGACTTGTACCTTTTACTAAAACCCAAGGTATAAAAACTCTCCCCTGGTTCCTGATGTGTTTGCAGTGCTTTTCCTGGAGAGCAAAACACATAATACACTGTAGTATTTGCAATGTCAGTGTTTTTATTGAGGGCGTTCTTCGTGTCTCTCTTGGTCAGTCCTGCATTCTTTCTCCAGAAATGGAAGAGTCCACAAGACTAAAAGAATCTAACTTGATGTATAAACAACTGGTGTGACTTTATCATCCTAAATATATAAGCTTTGTGTATTTTATTTAGCCTACTCCCTCAAATCTGTATTTTTGCTATGTATTAGGCTGGATATGATAGAAGACACTTTGCCATAAAGTATAAGGGAACACAGCAAAACTGAAGTCCTTTATTAATTGATCCAGTTTTAGGAATTTATTATTACCCAGTAGAGAGTAAAATATAGAAACAGACATTAATTTGTTGCTGTGGTGGTAACACTCCCTTTCTTTTTGTAATCTTTATTGTATAATAAATGAGTGTCAGCGGTTGTTCACAGAAATGCAACATTCACATCACATGACACATCAAGATTTAAAAAACTACTTATTGCAATTTTAAGTAACCACACTTGAGAAACTGCTAAGCAGTGCTAATGGTCTTTCATAAAAATAATTTGGAGGGTTTTTTGTTGCTTAAAATATAGTCCTTAACTTTAAATACACATAAATACACAGAAGTATAATCTCTCTGAAAATACTTCAGACTTAAAGTTATGAAAATGCATAGACGATTTCCTCATTCCCCATAGGAGGCCCATGTGGCAGTCTGTTATTTGTCTGAAGATTGCTTTTAATAGGATCAATCTCTGTAGGCAAGGATATGCAGATTTGAAGTTTAAACATGGGCTTGCTTTAATTAATGAAGCCCATGGAACCATGTTGTGTGTTGCCATGTTAGAACACAGAGATTGACTGACCCAGAGGTACATATAGATATGTTATCACTGACCTATACGCAGGGCTAATAGGAGACTGTGTGAGTGTCTGTAGGATGCTTAGGTAATATGTGGACGAATTTAATTCCAGCAATATGATTGCTCTAACAAGGGAACACATCCAAAGACCTGTGTGATCCAGCTGGAATGAAGACACACCACACACATTTAATCCATCTGGCTAGAATAAAGACATGCCCTTAACATACTTTTATGGTTTAAGATTAATTTGTAGTAGATAGCAGCCATGTTTGAAAGTGATGTGTAATTGAGGAGCAGACAAAGGGAAAAGTCATAGAAAGATATGATACAATGAATCAGAGATAGGATATGCCTAACTCCTGTGGGAACAGCAAAGGAGAGGTGATTTAAGAGAGTAGTGCAGGGGGTGGGGGAGGGAGGGAGGGAGGGTGAGGGGAGGGAGGGAGAGAGAGAGAAGAGAACAGTTTTACCAGACAGAATAAGCCAGAGTATTCAAAGAAGACAGAAGTTTAGAACAGACTGCCAGAGTTCCTTTGAGACCAATCAGAAGTTGAAATAAACAAATTTGAATCAATCAGCTTGGAGAGGAGTTTTGGGCCAGAACAGCTGAATTGAACCAGACTGCCATAGTTCAGAAAGAACCAGAAAGGGTAAACTTATTCAGTAGCAAGCCTCTGAGACCTGTTACAGCTGGTGAATAATGGTTACATTTACAATAGATTTTGCTAATGCTCTTTTAATGCAGATCTTAGGATAGCCACCTAGAGGTAAATCTAATTCATCTTGTGCCAGTGTGAGACTACATTAACTTACTTAAACATGTAGGTTCACCGCTTGGAGACTACCACTAAAGATTAAGTTTATCGTAATCTGAAGAGTTTGAAAACACTATCAGCAATATTGCATATCAGTACATTGCAAACTCATAAAACTTTATCTGAACAATTTTTCACTTAGTGAAGACTTGGTACTATGTAATATTTAGGCAGAAGGTCCTTTAACTTGATGATTGAGTTTTTAAAATTAATTATTGGAAGACTTGTTTTTATGCCAACACTAATCTGGGGCCTTATAGGACAGGTCCAGAGTGAGGAAGAGAAACACATACATTGACTTCTGTGATGAATCCCAGGAAAAGCACTTAGAAGCTAACTAAATTTTTAAAGCACTGGTATCCGCTCTAGAGAGCTGTTTCTTTCCTTTTCTACTAACCACTCCTACAAACAGGACAGAATGAGTTATACAGGTGCTTAAGAAGCTGGGACGTAAGAATCAGGCCTTGATCATTTGTTGTTAGTTACTTATTAACTTTACTGGTCAGTAATTTCAAAATTACAGATCTGAAGTGTCAGGGTTTCTGCTCATGAAAAAGTTACACCCTGACTGCTTCGGCCTACTCTCACCCTCACTTGTACGTCCGCAGTTAACCACAGAAAATGACACTCAGAAAAGACTACCAGATTGCCTAGCAGATAAATACACCAGACTTTAATTTTTTAACAGAATTGGTTTTTTTGTTTTGTTTCTTTTTTTGTATACCAACGGGAGAAGAAGCCACTGCCTATGGGAACAACATATGCTTGGTAAAGAATGGCTCAGTGTTCCTAGTAATTTCTGTGTTATCTCTAGTCAGTTTCAGTTGTAAAATCTATAACATACACACATATAGTTTTGTTTTTTGGCAAACTGGAGCATCAATATCTCTGGTGCTTTAGATTTCCACACTTCTTGCCAGGGGAAGGTTCATTGGTTGACTATTGTGTGGCCAGTGTTCATTAGTGGATTTTATTGAAGATGTAGAGTGTGCCCTGTTCACAGGAACAGAACACCCACCTAGTCTGCTGGGATGAAATTATGAAGTTCTACTGTCTTCTTTTATGATCTCCAGGATGTAAAAAAAAATGTCATCTGTACTCAGATGATCCCTTTAGACCTAATGTGCACCAATGCATCTCTATTCTCTTCCTATCTCCAGGGGCCCCATTAGGTACTGCATTCTATCTTTGCTGACAGTGCCACCATGCTGCTACAACTTGTCTACCAGGAATCCCCTGGGTTTCCGTTAACTCATTTTTTTTCTTTCTTTGTCTTTTCTAACTGGTGTTGCTCCTGTGGCATGGATGACACAGTGTCTTCGTTTCTCTTTCCATTTTATCACCAACTCTTTAACTTAATAATTTCCTTTTTCATCGAATAGCCTCATAAATTACCTACCCACTGTCTCATTTACTCTCTTATAGTTAACTCAGATACTGTTGCCTGGAACATCTTTAGCTTTTTCGAGTCAATTTTATACATTGACTATTTGAATCTAAAAATAAACACATAGTCTTAATGTTCTTTGAAATGCTCTGGAACGAAATGTTGGGATATAATACTCTAAACTGTGAGTGCACTGGATTCTGTTTTATAGAATGTGCAGGGCAATGGACCACTACTTGGAGTATTAAAGCATCATCCTTTGAAAGCACTATGATACACTGCTCTGCCTCTCTTCATCTCTCTGCCTTCTTCTGTTTTGGAGTCCCTGTCTCCTTTATCCTTTAGTGATAATGTTATGGTAAGGATGTCATGCATTAGTTTCCAGGCCCACTGATTTTTTTTTTTTTATAATTATAGGCAACATTCTTAATTACATGAGCGGAATCACAATCATTTACTTTGAGTCTTTTCTTTTTCAATTAAGGATTCAGCTTTTTGTTATCTATGGGGTTGTGCCATTAGAAAGGAAAGTTTCCACTCCTGAAGTATTAAAAATTATATCTTGTTTAATATGAAGAAATTTTACATTTACAATATATTATTAAATAATAACACCTTTGACCGTCCTAATATTTTAAAAAGAATAAGTCATGAGCTTAGATTAAAGGGTTCATAAGAGTTCACTTTTAAAATATAAAACCATTCTTCTTGTTGTTGGGAAAAATTAAAGACATTACCTTATCTTTGAAAAAATATTTTTAGATTGTTAGCAGCTTACTAATAAAAAATGATTTCTGAGGTTTTTATATTTTTCCTTCTCATGAAATGCATCACTTCATGTTGTATAGAATTTAACAGAAGCTACATAGAAGATTTAAAAAGATACAACAGAAAATAAAATGTCTTCTCCAATATAGAATTAAAATATTGAATGAAATAATTTCCGTAGCCTTTAAAATTATGAATGAAGCCACGGAATGAAGTCAGTAAGAAACTTGGCAAGTGGCCTGTGAATGGAATGTTTGAGTCAATAGTTTAAGTGATGTGTAGCGTTCTTGCATGTTTACTAACAGCTGGAGACTCACAGTCTCATTTTGGTATAAACATAGAGTGGTTACATTTTTATTTTTCACAACAAGGGAGAAAATGAGAAATAATTAACGCCCTGGGTTAGACTCAGATATAGACAGAAGGATACAGACAAGGAACAGATTACAGGACATCGAAGGTCTCATTATAAATCAACAGTAAAAGACAAGCAATGGTGACCAAAACTCTTGACCTTCTGATGCCTTAGGCCTTTTCCTCTGAGGACCCAAAATGATAATAACCACCCATTTGGAGCGTTTACTATGTACTGTACATGTTAGATTCTTACTTTAGTCTATGATACATTGCATATAATTATAGGTGGGAACACTGAGGTGTTATTAGCTTACATACCTGCACTTAATATCACATGAAGTGTGATCAATTCTTGCCCTTTTATGCCACCCCATTCTTCCTATGAACACATTTAGTCTCTATACCTGTCCTGGAAATTATATTTCTCATTTTTGTAATTGGGAACCTGGCATTCATTGTGTCTTAATAATTCAGATAATATCTAAACTGGATACACATAAAAAGGTGGTCTTATTGAACATTTTTCTGGTCATTTTTGGTTTGAGAAATGTCTCAAATTTTCTCTCTCTAGAGGAAGATATCCTTAGGTTTAAAAGAGCAATAATATCAAATGATTAGAAGAAAAATTTCAAACATTCAAGACTCATTTCCATATCCATCAGTTATTATCAAACCAATTATTTTGAATACCTACAACCCTAAACATCTATTTGTAAACAAAAGTTAAATAGTGAAATCAAAAGTAGATTTTTGTGTTCATGTTTAGTTTTACACTAAGTGCCTTCTTTGACAGGGGTGCCATGCAGTATGTTTTTGTATATAGAAAACAGGACAGTTCCACAGGCTGATGGTGCTTCTAGGTCCTAGCATCCAGTTTATGTCAAGCATCCTGCCAGAAGCTTGTCAGCTTTGGATGCAGATTATCTGAATGGTAATCCTACCAGATAACCAGTGCCTTCCAGAATCTGTACATACAAAAATTAAGCTGAGATAAATTACCAAAACTACAAAGTGTGGAACAAACCCACCTTGGTGAAACCCTGTCCTTGAAGCCCAGAGCCTTTCTGAGGTTGTTACTGAGGGATTGAATCCAGAGCCATCATGATAACATGATTAGCATAGTAAACTTAACCAATCACAGAGGAGCAGAACTAATACTGGTCATTTTCTAGAAACATCAACTTTATTTGGAGATTTAAAGGAGAATTAAATTTAATATTTAGTATTTAAGTACTATTCATAAAGTGAATGTAAATTTTGCTTCAACTTTAAAAACATTTTATTTTTTAAAATATTATGTATATGTGTGTTTGGGTATATGTGCTTGTGTGTGTGTGTGTGTGTGCGTGCGTGTGTGTGTGTGTGCGTGCGCACGCGCGCGCGTGCAGGTACTTGTAGAGTCTGCTAGAGGCTGGATTTCCTAGAACTATGACGGTACTGTGATGTCATGAGGGCGTAACTATAAGGGTGCTCTTTTTTTTGTTATTTTTTTTGTTTTTTTATGAGGGTGCTCTTAATGTTGAGCCATTTTTTCAGTGCCATTTCATAGACTTTCATGATGCAGTACAATGTCTGATAAGTTCTGATGTTATGGATGGTCACCTTTAACTTTTTATTTGCTCACCAGTGATCTGTTCCACAGACTTTGTGACTGATGTGGAAATCATGGAGAAATATGTTTTTCATTTGGTTTCCTCATGAATTTCAGCAGAACCTCACCAGAGTAGGGACTTTGCGTCTCTTTCTTCCTCCCATTCTCCCTTCCCCTATTTTTCTTCTTTCTCTCCCTCTGTCTATTTAATATTTTCTTAAGTGTTAAGAGTGTATGTGGTCCAACTCATTAAGACTAGAGAAACATACCCATGGAAGCCTCCTGAAGTTTGAATTTCAAAGCAGTATTTCTTTCTTTCCTCTTTTTATTTATAAGACAGGAACAATTCCAAATTCTACATATATCATTAATTTCTCATCACTAGTCTAATGAGATTATTAATCATTACTAAGCATGATGCATGTTCTACCGTACTGTGAGCAATGCATATTCCCAGAAGCCATGGAGCAGGATAAGAGTCAAACCAGAGGGCATAGGAGATACTCTGGAGTCTAAAAATTTCTCAGTGCATCTCTGGGAACATCCCACCTGCTCTGGATGTATACTCTGTGCCTAATGACCTTCAAGCCAACCAGAAGACTCTGCCTTACTAATTGCAATTCTAGCTCTTGGAAACAAGTCATTTACCTTCTTGCCTGTTTCCTTATTGGTGATTGATTGTCTAGGTTAGTAGAGGGAGCGTCGAGTCTGCTCTTTGAAGTGTACAGATGTATTTGGATATTCTTTTACAGAAATCTGTCCTCTTCTAAGCCCTATGGAAAATTGCATTGTTCTTAGACATAGAGGCACAGTAGAGTTCGTGGTAAAGATTATAATCCTGGGGCTGGAGAGATAGCTCAAGGGTTAAGAGCACTGACTTCTCTTCCAGAGTTCCTGAGTTCAATTTTCAGCAACCGCATGGTGGCTCACAACCATCTGTATTGGGATCCTCTGTCCTCTTCTGGTGTGTCTGAAAAACTCATATACATAAGATAAATATATAAATCTTAGTGTGTGTGTGTGTGTCTGTGTGTGTGTGTTTGTTTGTTTGTAGGTGTGTGTGAGAGACAGAGATAGAGAGATAGAGAGAGACAGACAGACAGAGAGAGACAGAGAGAGGTATATTTGTAGTCTCAGAGTGACAGAAGCTCTCATATTAATTGGATTAAACTTGTCACATGAATATGTAACATCAAAATATTTGTTCATTATGATGTTCACCATAACATGAACATGTTCCTTAAAGTGGTTAGTGTAGCCCTAAAATTATAGGTACTAAATTCATCTTTCTGTATTGAGATGGACATTTGATTATATTGCTTGTATGACCATTCTCTTCATGTCTGTGGGTCATCACAACATACATACACTGAACCAGGCTTGATTATCCTCTACTATAGGCATTGCAAACTTTTCTTCCCTTTATGTTATGGTTGTTTTGTAAATCACTTCACTGAAAGGCTGAGGGACTCCTATATGTATTCTTCTTTCCTGAGGACCTGGCCCTCCGTCTATGGAAAAGGATACTTACATCACACCGAAGGAAAATCATGATTGACCAGTGAATGTGATTAGGTATAAAACAGAAGTTTTAATGGACTTGTGTCTGTCATAATCTAAGCAATGTTATTTGTGAACATTTTGATTGATATTCCTGAAACTTGTCAGAAGAGATGAGGAATACTTATCATATATTCATAAATTTATAGTTTATATTTTATATAAAATATTTTAATTTTGGACTTTTGGTTCTAGAGCAAATTGAGGTGGGCTGAGTAGGAGGAGGAAGAAAGAGAAATAGATTTTAAAATGTGAAGCACCTTGTGGCTGAGTGATCCTCATTCTGTAAGGCAATCCCTAGCATTGGGTCCCCTCATCCTAGAGTTACTTACATGATCTGTAGGCCAAACACTCAGCTCCTTTCTCATGCATAACTTTTGTGCCTGCACACAAGCAGTGTTTATCCTTATATATGCTTCATGTCTTTGTACATGTTAAGTCGAGAGGCTCTATGAAAGATATTGTGTATGGGTGAATGTTTTCTCCTCCCTTAGCCTCTGTTTCCTTCCCTCAAAATGAGAGACAATAAATGCTGTGGTCATCTAGCTCCTTCCTGCCGTTAGCATCCCCTCCTCACTGAATTATGTTGAGTAATGAATAACCCTTTCACTGTGTATGTGCAAGTGTAACATGTAGACAAACTCCCATCCAAACATTTCTGTCCTCATCTGATTTTCCCCTCTTACCATTATATCCCATAGAGAATTTCCTGCAGAGCTTAGCATAGAGAGAGTGTGTGTGTGGAGAGGCATCGACTCATGATTCTTCTACCTGGAATGCCACATAATAAAGTAGAAAGAAGAAGGATTCAGTCCTTCCACATCTCACCCCTGAGAAAACACTTATCCACCCTATGACTTCTACACTTCATAATTAAGTACTGACAGAGAAGTGTCTGAAGTAACAGTTAAAATGATGAAGCCCTAGTGAAGACACTAAGCGTTGTTTTCCTCATTTGTGAAGAGCAAAAGGCCTTGAAGTGGTGTAATACTGCAGAAACAATGGCATGAGTGTTGAGAGCAACGGGTGGAATTGACCATATTGTATATCGAAATATCTGATGAATTATTTAGGTACATTTCTATTTCGACTTCATAATAATTTTAGAAGTTGATAGCACCTTTGTGTGGAAACTGGGGCATATGTATATGTAATAAACTATATGTATATGTAATATACATCACATATGTAATATGCTATAATCAGATCTGTTCAAAACTTTCTTTTTAAAGAAAAAAATAATATTTTTATTAATTCTTTGTTGATTTCATACATGTTTTCGCTAATATTTACACTCTTCTCCTAGCTACTCTCATACCTACTCAATGCTCATTTTCCCACCCACTAAAATTTGAGACATTTTTTCCTCTCTACTTTTTCCTTTTTCCTTTCTTTCCCACTGAGTCCAGTTTGTTTTTCCCAACCTAAGAGGACTGGGATCTGCTTTAGAGTGTGATTACTGCACATAAAATGCATGCCACTGTTCCAGCAGCCAGTAAACTTGCAACAAATTCTTGCAATCCGGGATTGAAGTTCAAGTTTTCTGATATCATACTAGTGATAGTCCTATATTCCTTGAAATTGTTGTTTCAGATTAATCTTATACATATAAATATAAGTACAAATATATGTATATGTATCTGTATATACAAACATGAGTTTGCTTTTATTTTTTCCTTCATAACTTGATCAAATGAACTTAAAAATGAATATCTATAGCTATATATACGTATGTATATGTATATATACGTTAAATTTGTATCCTAATAAATATATGGCAATAGTTAAGTAAAATTCTGCTCAGCACTTTGAGTAAATATTAAATTATCAACTTTGATGAAATTCCAAGTCTGCTCTTTCTATATATTTTATTTGATGTCACTGTTTTAAGGAATACTAAAACAATTGAGGGAGCTGGAATGCGTCTTACTAAAAAGGGTGATGGAATAATTTGCTTGGGGTATTTCTTGTATTTTAAGTCTTTTATATGCTAACCTCAGCTGGAATGTGTGTGTGTGTGTGTGTGTGTGTGTGTGTGTGTGTGTGTATATATATATATATGTGTGTGTGTTGTGTGTATGTGTGTGTGTGTGTATATATATATACATGCATGTGTATATATGATACATGTATATCCTCTTTCTATTGCAATGCTGGGGAATGTAGCAATATCCTTGCACATGACAGGGCTCTTTAGTATTTCTATATCTCCATCCTTCATGTAATATATTTAGCCCTTTTTTCACAATAAAGTTAAATTCATTCTTTACAGGTATCATTCTTGTCTTCATATTTCTGTCCTTGCACCTGCGGTTCCTTTGCTACTCTGTCATGCTTTGTTTGCTAAATCATTTCTTGGCAAATACATTCTTCCTCTGACTTATCATATAGCTCCTATATGACATTTCTGGCTGTCTCCAAGTTTTGATAGCTTTGGCTGCTTTGTGTGCACTTTGGCACTTTCCTAAACTGAACTTTGACTCCTTGTGTTTCACTATGTTTGTTGTTAGATTTACTCTGCCATTGGCTAGCAGAGGTAAAGCACATACTTTATGTCAGTTTGCTTTATAAGTAATAGCTACTCCAGGATTTATATCCTAAGTGGATTAATCATCTAATTGTATGCTGAACTTTGGTGACTGTAATTGAGAGCTTCTCCTTCTGAAGTAATTGAAGTATTTAATTTAGGAAATGGGACTTGGCTATTAAGGGTCTTTCTTTTATTCACCGCATGGAGAAATGTTCTCAATAAGTGAGTAAACAAAGGCCAAAGAGCTTCAGAGTTATTCATTAATGATGAGAAGGCTGTCTGTGAGGACGTAGATCAGCGTTTCTTCCTACACTAGTTTTAAACTGTGGCCTGAATATGTTACCATATTTAAGGAATGGTATATTAAAAACTCTTTTTTATTTCAATTACAGTAAAAGCAACCTTTAAATCAAGTATAATCCAATAATTGTGTATGTAGTTCCCCTGCTGATGTTAGTAAGGAGTAATGAATGATTTTCCTAAGATTGAATTAAGCAACTTGTAAAGGGTGAAACCTATGAAGTCAGTGCAATTTCATTAAAATCATTATAAGTTTCTGGTAGGGATTATAATACACTTTCTGTGAATACAGATCAGCTTTCAGGTTGTAGAATAGTATTTGTGATTGAAAATCCCTTTGGGAGAGTTTTCACTGATCAAGGCTGCTTTAGTTACAGACATTCACTGCAGTATTTCTTCATCTTCCAATAGCCTCAGTCAGAGGAAGGTTAAGGATTTCATAGGTGGATTTGACTTAGGGAAGTTGGTATTAATGGATTATACGTGATGCATGCAGACGAGGAAAATAAAGGTATATTGAGAACTTTCACAGAAACATATAATGATTTTGCATATAAAAAGTTTACATGAGCATGTGTTTATGATCGTTTATGTAGTTACATAGTTTTCTTAGTTTGGATACAGCGCTCACTTTGAAATGATGTTCACACAAGTGAGTGGGAGTTTGTAGGGACAAGCAGTCTCTTCTGTGGTACCTGACCACACGCCACTGTTGTATGGAGAGCTTGAGGGGAGGCTGGCTTAGCTTTTACGTCCGATACAATGTACTTAGCCACACTATGCTTTAATATTATACATTTGGATGTTTACAAGTTAAAGCATTGTTCAGGCTCACAGAGTTCCCTGCTATTATTTTTTAAGTAGGCTCAACTACAAGCTTATAGTTTATGTTACTTTATTTATCCGCTTAACCATTTGAACCTCTTCAAATATTCTCCTGAAATATTTCAGATGTAACTATGTCTATGCTGTCCCGGCTACCTCCTGCCTCCTCTGCTGTTTCAATAGTAGAGGTTGCTGAAGAGAAGCATATTTCTCAGGCTTATTCAGTCACGGTGCTGTGAGATCTCAGACATCGGGGGTTGCAAGGAAGCAGTGTCTTAGCGAAGTGGTATCTTTGCAAATAAATGTAACTTGAAACAACGTACTTGACAAAGCCTGTCAGTAGTTCACACGCAGAAGTGTTGACTTTATAGAAAGCGTAGATGGCCAATATTCCTGGTGTTCTTCCTCTATATTTTCGTTGTGTTTTGTATTTTAATATTGTGCCTCTGCACATATTTATAGATGTATTTTTCCTGTTCACTCCTTGGCTTTTTTGCATACTGCTACGAGCTAGTACTTGCATGAAGTGTCCCAGAACTGCCAAATTATTCTCTGCCCTTGGATAACTGCATTGTGTCATGAATTTGAGTACCTAAAAATTGCTTTCCTTTGTAGACTTAGACCTGGTTGTGCAGAATTTTCTCCCAAGATTCTCAGATATAGGACAGTGTTTAGCATCGGTCCTTGATGCTTGTCTGAGAAATGAAGTACAAAATGCATGATTTTCTAAGTTGTGATTTTTATCCCTAATTATAAGCATAAATATGCCTATAATTGTGAAATTATTTGAAAATTGTTAAAAAATGTGATAATACATAAAGATTTTACTCCGATCAATAACCAAAAAGACTAATACCACATACATCAATAAAAAACATATACATCCCATTCAAAATGATTCCTTGAAGTGGGTAATAAGTTCTGATTGTACTAAAATTTGTGTCAAGTTAGTGAGAACCTTTCAGTTGAACATACCATAGGCACCTGGGAGGAGGGAATGTCAATCATGCAGTTACCTCCTTTAATGGACATGTCTGGTGGCTCATTTCTTAATTGCTAATTGATACAGGCATTCCCAGTGCACTATGGGTAATACCATCTTTGCCTAGGTGGGCTTTGGGTAGATAAGTTAGCTGAACAAGCCAACTTGGAGAATGTTGGAAGGTCCACAAAAGAAAATTAAACATGCTTTCTGAGTGTGAAATTAACACAATAAATGATTCTAGGATTTTCAGCGGATGTTTATGTTTTATCTCTTCTCTACCAGGAAAATATGAAGGTGTTGCTCTTGTTCTAAAAAGAAGCAGAAAGTTGTGTAAAATGGACCATTTACTGCATTCAATTTTGTTTACAAACATGAATTCTGTGTGTCTGTAAACAAGGCAGCATGAGAAGAGTGGGTACATTTTTTCTTTTAAGAAATAAGAATCATTCAGGAGAATGGGGATGGAGAGATGGCTCCTTGGTTTAGGACACTCATTCTTCTTGCAGACTACCCAGCATTTGCCTCCCAAAACTCACATAGTGGCTTACAACCATCTGCGAGTCCAGTTTCAGAGGAGTGAATGCCTGACTTCCACAGACACCAGACAAACAGACAGCTCTCATACATGCCTCCAAACCACTCATACATACTACATAAAAATATTTTTGAAGAAAACTACTTTTTAAAAAAGAAATATCTGCAATATTGGGTTATATTGGTTAATGAAGAGGAAAGAGAAATGCCTGAGTGTTGTTGCCAGCTCAGATAGATTTTGTGTTTATGCCATGCCATGAAGCTTCTGGGAAATCCAGTTCACACAGTCCAAGTCCACAGTGGATAAAGAAACACAGTTGCTTGAGAACATCAGTGAGCATGAAATTCATATTGATTTAATGCCCAACAGAAGTTTTCTTTTCAGGGATCTAGTGTAGTTCTAAATGCAAACTTAAATGTAGTTTTTCATTTAATTTTTTTCTCTTTTATTATGTCTTTGTTCTCTTATTCCTCCCTAATATTTGCTTTTATTCATTTTTTTTGCTTATACAATTTATATGAATGAGAAAAGGTTAAATTATGTCTGGAATAAGACAAATACAGGAAAGAAAGAAAGAAGAAAGAAAGAAAGATAGATAGATAGATAGATAGATAGAGAGAGAGAGAGAGAGAGATAGATAGATAGATAGATAGATAGATAGATAGATAGATAGATAATGAATGCCATGCAGAAAGGAAATAGGAAGTTTAACTGACCTGAAAGGTAAAAGGAGAAAACATTGATCAACCTAAAGATTATATACTGGAGTCTTACTCTGCTCCTGGTGCTCTGTCTTTGTTTCCTTTCTTTTAAGCTTTGACACTTTTTGTTTTGTTTTTTTGTAAGTAGATGTGTGTGCCTGATGTGTTTTCATATGTGGGGGCATGTAGCAGTGAGTGCATATATGTTAACCATGTGGAAACCAGAGATTGACATTGGGTGTATTCTTTATGTATTCTACTTTTTATATTGAGGCTAATTGCCTCCCTTGAATACATTGTCTCTAATTTGGTTTAAAAAAAATGAGCTGGCCAGCTCGCTCTTCATATCCTTTGAATTTTGGGAGGCTCTTGATGCATGTATAGCATGTAAGTGGCTGCTGAGAATCCAAAGTTCATTACCCTTTCAGTCATTTATCCTACTCCTTTCATTTTAATTTTTGAGCCCAAATTAAGTTCCCTAATAAGCATAAAAAGTGTTAAGTCAAAGCCTGTTTTAATGGTGTTAACTCTAGGCAAACAAGAAGGTACTCCTTTAATTCCTCACTTTGGGAATAAATAAAAAGAAAGAATTAATGACAGTCATTTGTAATGTATGATTGTAATTAAACAATACAGTTGCTTCTCCGTATTACAATTGATTTCCTTGAGCAAATCTACCATATTTTTAGTGTAATTAATAGAAGCCATAAATCTTTGCAAGCTGTTTCTTTACAGCACAGTAATATAGGAACATGAGGTTTTAGGGTGACATCCTGTTAGATATTTAGCTGAAATGTGTTTGCACCATTTAATAAATGTGTCAAATGGAGTCTAGCCACAGCACTTTAAAAACTAAAGCTGTCACAGATTTGCTTATTGTTCTAGTTTTCTTTCTGTTGCTATGATAAACACCATGGTCAAAAGCAACTTGGGGAAGAAAGGGTTTCTTTTGCTTACAAGTCTTGATCACAGTCCACCATGGAGAAAAGCCAAGGCTGGAACTCTTACAGGAGCCTGAAGTAGAAATCACAGAGGAATGTTGCTTATTGGCCTGCTTCCCCTGGCTTCTTCAGCTGCCTTCTTATGTATACCAATCCCACCTACCCAGAGATTATTTGGCTCACAGGGGACTGGTCTGTTCTGCATCAAGAAGAGTTAAGAAAATGAACCAAAGATTTACGAGCTGGGAATTCCACATTTTAATCCTAATACTCAGGGATGCAGAGGCAGGTAGATCTCTGTGAGAGTTTCAGCCCAGCTCTGTCTATATAGTGTGGGTCAGTACAATTAAAGCTATGAAGAGAGAACCTCAGACCCTGCCCCCATCCCCCCAAAAAAGGAGGAAGGAAGGCGGTGGGTGGGGGAGGAAAATGAAAATGTTCCATTGTCTAATGCACGCAGAGCCTTGTGGTATTTCTTCTCAAGTATGGAACAAGCTCACTGATCCTTCAAATCTCTCTGGTAGAGGAGGTAGTCTTCTGGAATAGTTCCACATTCATTTAAATTAGATAGTTTAAATGGAATGTGACTATTAAAATATTTAGATGTTTTAATCAAAATTTCATCAAATGTAACTCATATATAAACACACTCTCACCATTATGTTAAATATGCCATTTACTTGATTATAGCATTTTGTCTAAATTGTAAGGTTTTTTTTTCCTTTAAGATGGCCAACTGAGGGCTTGAGAGATCACTCAGAGGTTAAGAGTGCTGTCTGCTCTTCCGGAGGTTCTGAGTTCAATTCCCAGCAACCTCATCGTGCCTCACAACCATCTATAATCAGATCTGGTGCCCTCTTCTGGCCTTCAGGCATATATGCATGCAGAAAGCTGTATGATGTATACATACTAAACTTTTTTTTTTTAAAATGGCCAACTGATATATTTAAGCAAAATCATTCTTCAAAGTAACAGAATGTTTTAGTCTTCCCCTTCAAACATGATTTCTGTTTCTCTACAGGGTCCTGTTGTATATTTTTATTGTTTAAGTGAGTGACACTTGTTCTCAGTAAGCCTAACTGTGACTGTACTATAGCATGTAGTTGCTTGAACAATGTAATTTATTATGAATCTTTCTTTCCTCAATCTTTCCCAGAGAGAATTAAGAGTAATTGTTACTTTTTTTTTTTCATTTTTCACCTTCTTGTTGAGCCATTATCATAAATAACTAGTGTATAACTGCTATGCATTAGGGTAAAGGTAACTTTATCCTAATATAAAATAATATAAAATATAAAGATATAAAATGATTTTGATTTCTTTCAAACTTATTAATATCTCTGACTATCCTAAATTGCTATAATGGATCTCCTTGCTTTTTTTAAACAAGATGTATCTCATTTGTGAGGAAAGTTAAATATACTTAGTTTTCTGATAAGTTGCCCAACATATTTACATTTTTAAGAAAATTCTCTATTAGCCTCTTTGAACTCATTTCTAGAACCTTCTTGGAGTCATCGCTAGGGACAGACTGCTACAGGCACAGACAGGAATTTCATCTGCTGGGGGTGGCTGTTTCAGTGGCTGTCCTGCAGCAAACTCAGTTGTCAAACAAATTGTTTCCACAGCACACTCAGGCACAGGCTGCTGGGCTGGGGCATACCCCTGCCTCCTGTTTGAAGAGCCTTCCTCACAGTGTTTATGGTGCATTGATAAGTAGAGAAGATAAGTAGCTCTTGCCCTCCAGAAAGGATATGTGGTGCTAGCACTCCTTCAGGTCAACTTACAGTGTTCGTTTACTTCATGTTTCAGGCAGGAATCGGCATGATTGTTGAGAACCAGATTGATCTTCATAATTTCCAGTTCATTGAACATGGGAAACATTTTTCAAAAGGTGCTTGTGGAATAAGATTAACTTTGAAAAAACTATATAATAGATGATAAATAAAATTAAACATTCTTTATATGAGATATTTGCATTAATGCTTCCATAAATTGTTGGCATTAGTTTCCCCAGATATTGGCCTATAGCACTTCATACACATGAAGCAATATGACCTTACACACCCATGAGGTATATATGTCTATATACATACATATGAAAGTTAGCTTTCTTTCCAGATTGTCTATGTCCTTCTTTACATCTACATGGAAATTGTTGTTTAAGTATTTTCTGTGTTGTGAATACATACATGTATGTGAATGCTCATAACTGTGGAGGATAGAGGCACTGTACCCTCTGGACCTAGAGTTATAAACCACTGGGGGCGGGTTCCAGAGATGAAAATCCAGTCCTCTGGAAGAGCAGTAATTTACTTCATTTTTTGGTACTCTAACCACTTTCCCCTCTCTCCAGCCTATCATACAAGTTCTTAAAGACCACAATGGTTCTACTGCTCTCTCTAATTTGTGAATGCCCTGTGTGGCTCTCAACCATCTAGCTGTCTTTCTGGTGTGTGGTCTCTTACCCGTAGTGATTGGCTGCATGGTTCTCAGTTCAGCATTTTTCTGGACTCTTCTCTTACCTGTTGTTTTCAGTTCAGAAGAGTCAGCACATTGCACCTTATCTTATGAGCTAAAACTCTCTTGTTAGCATTCTTTCTATACATTTTAATTGAAGTCTTTTCTATATAATTTGTAACACAAGAAACAACATGTTTTAAATGCTTACTTCAAAATTTCAATCAACTGTCCAGTTGCTCAGGAACTGTTTCTCTGACATATTATGCCAAACATTTTTAATACTTTGGGAGTAATGAGCCATTAGTATGCTTGCTTAGGTAAGCCTTGCTTGCCATTAGAGGACATATTGACATTTCATTGAAAGTTTCTTTGTTAGACTTTTGTTCCTTTTGTCTGACATGATTTCAAATGCTTTAGTCAAACTTGGAGAAATGACTGGGTGTCATGTTTCACATTGATACAGTATGGTAGAAGTAGTGAGAATTTTAGACTCTTGTTCAATTTCTAGGTGAAACTCATTAAAAATATCTACATTTGGGTAGTAAAACCTCAAGTGTCAGCCATTTTTTTTTACTCTGATCGTACAAATGGTAGTAGACAATGTTTGGGACATCTGTTCCAGAGAAAAAAACCAGCTGTGTGCATTCCCCAGGCTGTAAATCCTCCGTTAGGCTAACTGCCCTGTTTTTAGTAGAGCATGCTAAATTTGTGTCAGCATTTGAGGAGTTAAACGTCAAGAGCCTAGAAGGAGGACATCACATTTTGCTAGGTGCCTGGAATATCAATAGTGTCCTGTCTGGCTCAAAACCCACATAGCCTGTTTGCTTTTAACTGTTCCAGAGTTCCTTTAAAAATAGAATTTTCATGTTAACATTACTGTACCTTAATACTTTTTGACCCTGTGTGTTTCATTTTAAAGTTATTTTGATTGCTGTGTGCATTTACAAGGCTGGACCCAAAAGAATTTTATAAAAATCAACCTGCTAACCAAAATGTATTTCTGTGCTGTCCAGCTATTTGTGTTTAAGAATTCTCTTCTTGAAAGGAGAGAATTAGACTTATTTTATTAATGGACAGCTGGCACTTTAGATTACACTTTAGGGCCAGGAAGCTTAATCAGTAAAGACAGCTCAGTTTTAAGGCTTGATTTCAACTTGTACCCTGTGCTTGAATGGAAGCTCTGTGATTGATAGATCAGGCCATGATTACTAATCTGGCTTTGCTCTCCATGCTCACAGAATAACAACTTGTTGCCTTCAGACTTGATATTTTAGTCTACTAGACAACCTTATGCATTTGATCTTTGGAAATTCTTAAAATAATCTTTAATTAAAGCACTTGGAAAAATTTACCCTCTCCTACTTTCTTTCTCCTTTCGCTTCCATTTTCCATAAATTATTCTGTTTCATTTTGATTGCAATCAAGCAGTTATCTTTTGAACATTAAATCAAACCTGCCAATAGAGAGCTACCTTGGATCAGTGTGTAGCAGGACCAAAGTCAAAATGAAGCTCAAGGAACACTTAACTGAACTGAGTGAACAGGTTTTTTTTTCCAAGCCTAAAGAAGGTTTAAGCCATGAATGAGAACAAAATAAGACTTTTAATTACACATAGTCCTAATCTTGAACTGTAATTTACAAAATCCCAGTAGTGAGTAGAATCAGATTGTTAATCAACTAACTGAAGTTATGGGGTTTTCTGAGTACTCAGGTGGATACAGTATAAACCCAAGGCTCTTTCTAAAGGGAGGTAGGGAGTTGATATCAATGACACAAAGGAGAAAGGGTGAACTGCCCTATGCTGACTTAGGAAGTGAAAGGGGGAATAAGTCAACAAAAATGTCAGCATTGGATCCTTTCTGAAGTAGCTTCAACCCTGTTCCTGTTCATGGACCTGATTCATGCTGTACATTCGTTCATACCCATTCATTCGCTATAGAACTTTTACCTCTAGCTTTGCGAGATGACGTCATGTGTAGTTTTAAACTGCTGAGTTTGTGACTCCTAATTATAACGATAAGAAATGAAATAACTGCCTGAAAATGACCTTGATCAGCTTAGTAAATTCGAGTGCAGATCTCTAAGAGTAATTCCTTGTTTGTGGCCCACATACCTTTCCATTTCTTGCTGTCATAACTTTCCTGATTCTTTTGGGTACCTATCTAGTGCCGTTGAACCCAATATCTTTATTTTGCTTGACTTAAGGTAAGGAGGGACCCTTCGCTGTACTTCAGTTATTATGATTTGTAAATATAAAAGCTTCTGCAAGAGCAGGGCAGGAACCAGGTAAACAATGTCATTCCCCAAGCCTGGAGTACTTGTCTACAGCATTCATTTCATCCTTAGATACATCTGGGAAACGCTTACATTTTGAAATCTAATCACTGAAGTACAGAGAGGATCTCAGATAAAACACTTCGGGAGATTCAACAGTGTCATTCAGAAAAAAGTCATTCTCTGTCACTTTTTTTTTTCTTTGTCTTGTTTTATTTTGTTTGAGACAAGGCCTCACTATGCAGCTCTGTCTGGCCTAGAACTTGAAATATGTATGTCTGGCTGCCCTGAAACTCATAGAAATATGCCTGTCTATGCCTCCCAAGTGCTAGGATTAAAATGTGTGCCAACATATGTGACAGCAATATTATTTTTTAAATTTTATATGTGTATAAAAATGTCCTAAATAGGCTAGTGACATTGCTTAGTGTGTTGGCCCCACAGAAACCATATGGTAGAATGAGGAACAACACCTATGAGCTGTCCTCTAACCTCCATGTACACACTGTTGCACATACATACCTACATACACAAAATCAAATATAAAAAGCAGTAATTGCATGAAGAAATTCTTTATGTACCCTTAATACATAATAACATATTTAAATATAAAATAACAAAGATATCCTTATTTTTTTTAAGTATTTCCCATCCTGGCTTAAGGAATGCTATGTGTATAGACCAGCTGGTTACATCAGTCTTCATAAAACCAGTTCAACCTTACTATGCTTATGTAGGATACAAGTAGTCTGTGGTATGGCTATATTCAGTTTGGAAAAAGCAGTGGTCATGATTTCAGTGAAATTTCATGAAGACCAACCAGGGAACATTTGAAAGGAAGTGATTTCTTTTAATGTCAATATGAATCCTCTCCAGGAAACTCCTCAATTGACATTTTCCAGATTTGAAAATGTGCAATGGAAAAGTGCATCTAGCTACCACAGGACTTCAGTAATGTTCATTCCATTTTACAAAATGTTTTAACAGGTTGTGTGGGCTTAGTTCAGGAATCAAAGGAATGTATCAATTTTTCATTCAAGCGGAAGTATGACTGTTGGTTTCTGTGGTGGCAGACATGCCAAGGCATCCAAGTACCAGGACGCTATCCAAGGCAGGTTTCTGCAGAGGAACAGTCCCTGCTGGGAACTCACTGTCATCTACAGAAATTGGATTGCATTCTGAACTCCATGTTCTAGTTTTGAAGTCACAAATAGCTTATGCTGACAGTAAATCCAGACACCAATGAAATTAGAAGTACTTTCTGCATTGTTAATTCACATTAATAGAATTGGAAGAAGTAGGTTTAATGGTTTTAGTTTTTTGTATTTTAATTTATTGTTGAAATTTTTCTACATTGTACAATAAAAAATTACCTTATTAGTACCCCCATTTCAGTCTCCCACTAGCCAAAACATTTACTCTTTTCTACTTCATGTCCATTTTTTCCATAGTCCATGAAATCGAATTTTTACAGGGGCTGTCCACTAGGGCATTGGATACCTACCAGTGATTACACCTGAAGAAACAATGGTGTCTTCTCTTCCAGAAACTAGTAGCTTCTAGTAGCTTCTCAGTAAGCAAGGGGCCTGGAGAGTATCTTCCTCATCTATGTTGAAACTTTGGCTTGCATAGTTGACTACAGCTACTAAGAGTTCACGAATGCAATTGCCATGTCATATTCAAAAGATAGACTTTCATAATACTCTCTATGTCTTCGGGTTTTGTATGTCTTTCTTCTGAGACGTTCTCTAGGCTTTGTTTGTGGGGATGGGGTAGGAAAGATGTCTGATTTAGGCCAGAGCACCCAATCTCCTATTCTCAGCACTTTGACAAGTTCTTTTATCTCAGCATTCATTTTTGTCCCATCAGATAGAACCTTCTGAGACCAAGGCTGAGATCAGCCTTATGTGTGTATAAACATGAATAACTAGAAGGCAGTTTATCAAAAGGACTAGAGCAGGTTTTACCCTCAAGCCTATGAGTTTCTCAGCAATGGCTTTTCAAGCAGGATTACAGTATGAACACTAAATGGATCAAAGACTTCAACATAGCTTCTGGTACCCAAAAAGTGATAGAGGAAAAAGTCAGGAACATCCTTACTTGCAGGTAAGGACTTTCGGAGTTGCGTCTCCTCCAGTAGAACAGCAAACATAACTCACCATTGACAAATGGACCTCAGGAGAATGAAAAGATTCTGTGCAGAAAAGAAAATGATCAGCTGTGTAAAAAGTCAGCTCGCAAAAAGAACTAACTTCCTTGCCAGATACTCTACTGCCTGCTAATTGCTGTCTAGAATATACAGAGAGCTGAAAAAACTAAACAACCCAATTGAAAACTAGGCTACAGATCTAAACAGAAAATTCTGAAAGGGAGAAATATAAATAGTTAGGAAAGCAAACCACTCAACACCCTAGCAATCACTGACATAGAGCCTAAAGTGCTTTCAGGTCCCATCTCACCCCAGTCCAAATGGCATCATAAAAAATACAAATGACAGCACACCGTTGGTGTGGATGCATAAATGGGAGCTCTCCATACTGTTGGTGGGAAGATAAACTACTCCAGCCATTTGACAATTGCTCCAGATTTTTCTCCAAAAACTAAAAATAGGTTGGAAGTGGGGATTGAGTTTATAATTCTTTCTCCTCCTCCTCCTCCTCCTGTCCTTCCTCCCCCCTCCTCCCCTCCCCCTCCCATCCCCCCCTCTGAATTATGACCCATAAATCCTTTTTCTACTAGTTTATAAATTGAGCAATCAATCAGTTAATCAATATCAATACTTACCTAAGGTGGCGGCAAAAGCAGAATGTGACATTCTTTCAATAGCTGTTCTTTCTATTACCTGTGTTGTGTGTGTGTGTGTGTGTGTGTGTGTGTGTGTGTTTGTGTGTCTGTGTGCGCACACATGCACTAATGTTATCCTTCCTCCTAGATAGACAAGTGTTCTTTATTTTTTCAGATGTAATATGTGTGCAAACTATCTTGTCATAACATTCATTTTAGATTGATATATATATGTACGTGTGCTAAAAGATCATCATTTCTTTGATTAAAGCAAAAAAATTCAGCAACATGCAGCCCATGGTAACAAACCATCCATTTCCCTACCACTGTGTCTTTTATGTCTTGATGCTTTGGAGGGCGGGCTTCCAAAGTGCATTTTCATTATTGCGGTTGTCATGAACTTAATGTGACTGTGGCACCAAGAAATACCAGGGGTAAAATATTTTTTGAAATGTAAAGACTACAGCTGGATCCTTATTTCTGTCCATTCTAAAGATACTGTGGCTAGCCTAATTTGTATGGGCCCACTAGATCATGCCTAATTGAGTTAATGAAGCTCTTCTGTAGCAAGAACCCTCCGAAGGAAAATAAAAACACGGAATCGAATTTCAGAATGCAAATTAGCCCAGCTTTGCCTGCTTCTACTCTCATGGGCGGAAGTCACCAAGTAAAAGAAAATCCTTCAATTAAAGCCAATTACTACACATAGTCAACGTTCAGGTCTCCCTAAGACTGTCAGAGGGGAATAGCATGTGTCCTTTGGGGGCCAATTCTTGACCCTGACTGGGATGCAAAGAGCGAGTATTTATTACTTCTTTTCAGTGACTTGATTGTTTCAAGTATCTGTTGACATCATTCGGAATTTATGACTTCCGTCTTTCCAATGGAAACATAATGAATAAAAATCTTGTTTGGAATAGTGATGATTTATATTTATGGATCATTATTTAAGCTTAGTCCGTCTCACCAAGTGGCTTGTACTTTTCATGTATCACGTGGCTCACATTTCTTGCTCACTTGGCTGTAAACACCCCGTGCAGGTTTCTGGGCTGGCTGAGATCAAGGTACTGCAAATGTAAGCCTGTCTGTATTTCTCTTGTGCTGTAGGAGAAAACTTTTCATCTATTAATATAGGAAACTTTAAGGAGCATAGAATGAGTACATGTTTCTACCTCTGCTCAAGTTCATTTTAATTACAGCTTTTAAAATTGTCCAATTATTTTTAACAATAATGATGGCAAAATGCAACATACTCGTATTTTCTTTTGAAGTATCGAAGTCGCTGAGTCTAGAGAAACATCATTATTATTGTAAAAATAGCAAGGATTCTGTAGCATTCAGACATAAACAGCATTGCCAGAAACTTAGATAACCAAAGGAAACTCTTAAGAATAGTAATAAGAATGACATGTAGTACATTTGCAATTTTTCTTATTTGTGTGTGGTCAAATACTTGAAATTCAAGATTAACCTTCAGCCTTTGGTCTCTCTATTTCTATCTAGTAATAAGTTTGGCCAAGATGTCCCTTTTAATTTAACATATTCATGGCATGTAGTACATGTAGTAACAGTTTTATTAATTGCTTTATACCAGAAGCATATGTATGTATGTATATATGTATATATGTATGTATATGTGTGTTAATAAGTATATTAAGGATAAAGTTACTTGAATTTGTAAAATTTCAAGCTCATCATAATTTGGAAACAATTTATATCATTCTTCAATATGACTTTTTTGATTCCTAAATATATTTTAAAAATTGATATTATTTGCGGGCTAAAGAAAAGGCGCTAAGATTAAGAACATGTCCTGCTCCTGTAGGGTTTGCTTCCCAACCCCATGTAGCAGCCCACAACTTTCTGTAACTCTAGTTCACAAGATTCTTCATGCATGTGGTGTCCTTACTGACAAACAGGAACATACATACATACATACATACATACATACATACATACATACACACACATATATAATCTTAATAGTGTTTAAACATAATGTGCATGCTTTTAATAGCTTTTATTTCCTTTAATCTGCTTCATGAATAAAGTTTAGTTTTCTGCTTTTAAATTCCTGACCTTCAGGGTGATTTTAATTGTGAATAAGTGTAATTAAGAAATGTTCTTCCTGTGTTTTTACTTATATCACAGAGATATTCTAGGAATTTACTTAAATTTATATTATCAGGATGAGTAGGAAAAATAAAACACTGAACAGAAAACTTGTTAACTTTACCATTTTCTTCTAATAGTTGTTTGACTTTGTGCTCCTACCAGCAAGAGGAAGGAAGATTCGTGTTTTCTATTTATGCTTGCTGGACTTGTGTGATTGCAGCCTTGAATGTGCTGTTTTGAGCAATGGGAAGCAGTGTATCTTACTGTCTGTTTCTTTCCTGGTTCCTAGTGCTGTACATTTTATGCTTCTCTGTTATGTGTGTTTCATTTTCAATATGGTTTCAGTCAATGTCCTCTGCTTCCTTTTTGTTATATCCTGCCTAACTCTTGATGTGTAAATCCTATATCGGTTGAATGCAATGGAAACAGCCATGCCTTTAGTTTTTATTTAGGAGTAACACAGAGCACATAGAATAAAATATATCACTTTCTTTACAATTACTTCTTTTTATATCATTTGGGAACCTTATGGATGACCTAAACTTCTAAATTTATTCAGTAGTTCTATTTTCCCACAATTATTGGTCTTTTAACCCTTTAAAGTAGCCCTTCCTCCTTAGCATGAATGGCAGTCTAATTCTATCCCTGGTTACTGACTTTTAGTTGTCCCTTCCCTGTGCTGGCTGCTATATGCTTCCTCTCTCTATTGGAAATGCAGCTAAATGGTTATCCCTGTTAGCTTCTTTATTTCATTGTCCTGACCATTTAAAAATTCTTTGTCATGCTCAGAAATATTTTTTTAAAAAACACTTTATTTTTGAAGTTCTATAAACATATTTTTCTTTTGATTCTCTCCCGATATCTAAAAGCATCCTGTAATTTGTCTATAAGTCTGTCAATTTTTAAATTACTCATGATGCATATTTCTGCCTACTCCTTTTGTCTTAATCGGAGTCAGCAGAAGTTTAAACTTTTAATTAGTGTGTTCAGACACAGAATGCTGTCTTGTCAATCCTCTCTATTTCTGCTTTGTTTTGGACACCATTAATTTGTACTTTATCACTCACTGCTTTCTGCTTTGTGTAGATACATGCATTCTTGTTTTCCCTTTCCTGAAATTTGAGTATTTACATATAACCAACCATAAATCTTCTTCTTGATGTTCACGAAAGTTACTGCAGGAGGCATGGCTTTGAATTCATTTCCTTGTGGGACTATGGGAATTAATTAGCAGAATTAACTTTCTTTTTCCTGTCTTTTAAAAAGTAACTGGGATATAATCTTAAATCCTGGATGTGAAGAGGAGAATTACAGAATTTACCTTGCTTTGACACTACTGTATAATTAATTGTGTCATTGCTAAATCAAATCTATTAGTAGAACTATTAATATTTAGTAGAAATAGAAATATGCATTTGTTGCATATCTACATACACACATATCTACATATCTATGTGTATGTATAAGGAGAAGAGACAGAAAGAGGGTAAGGGTCATGTATAGTCAGCTGGATAATAGCCTTTGTGTTATATTTTCTAGTAGTTCTATAACCAGCTAGCTATATTGTATAATCACACAATTTACCAAATCATAGCTTGCTGCTTAGAATAAAGGTGAAGAAGTCCTAATGGGCATCTGAATGCAAGGCAATTTATTATTAACTTGTCAAAGGAATCCTAAATGTATGGTTCACCCATCATGCACTGTGTTATTGTTACAGTCGTGTGCTATTTTCACTTGAACAACTAAGAAGTACCTTGTGCAGGACGAATGACCTATAGTGTTTAAAATTGAAGTAGGAGAATTTCTTGGGTCAGTATTACACAAGATAAATTTAATTGCTATAATCACCTCACTTTTTAGGTCTGTTGCTTCAAGTGATTGTGTTGTCAAGTTGAAGGCCAATTTTTTATTACTGCTTCAATGTTTTTAGAGCCATGTATCATTTCGAATCATCTTGGTTTGTCATTCATGTCAACTGTAATGCTTATTTCTTTCCTTGCATGGTTTCTTTACATTGCTGAAGGCACACTAGTATCTTTTGTCATTTCTGCCATGGGACTAATCTCACATTTACCATATAAGTCTACTGAAGTTTAATATTTCATTTTCATATTTGAATGGGACTTATGCTAGGAACAGCAACATAAATTTTTGATGTAAATCTATGAAGTGACTCAAAACAAAGTAAAAAGCAACTTTGTAATCTCTCATACAGTGGTGTATGTTCATGGCTTTTTCACAGGAGCAAGGCCTGATTTACCTCATTTGTGTGTCTCACTCCTGTTACTCACTGCTGATGGTGCAGTTTTGACACAGGTGAAAACTACTACTAGTCTTTCTTTCCATTCTGACTATAGATGGTCCAGATTCACAGAGCAGCTTGTGTTTTCCTGCAATGTGTATGTTCTGCATAATGTCCTGGTGTTCCTTCTTAGTACTTGGTAACCTCTTCTTCTATTCTCCAATTTAACTCTTTGAAGCTTTTCCTGATTCCTTAAGCAGATCTGGAGAAAAACCTACTTTGATCTGTGACACTGTATAAAAATCCCTTCTATTCCATTTAAGTATTCTGTGACTGCCGTGTCTTTTGTTCCTCTAGAGTGTGAATTCTTTTATAAAAGGCTATGTCTCTTGTCCTTTCATTGCCTAGGGCTTCTTAAAATGCTTGGTGCGAACAGGTGATCAATAAATGTCAGTATGAATGAGTAAACGTGGAAGGAATGAGCAACTCCAAGTTTTACTGTACAAAGGTGTTTATAGCTATTTAATATGAAAAATATATCAGATTTCCAAGTATAAAGCTTTTATATAGCTTTGTTTAATTTTTCAGGGTATTTTATGCTAAGCATAGGATAGGAAAAATGGATTGAAAATATAAAGTTTTTCAGTATTAAAAGGAAGAAGAGACAGAAGAGCTGAGGTAGCCAATTTGATAAAAATATTTAAGCAAATCTCGCACCTTTAGAAAGGAAATATTATGCCATCTCGGGCATAGGATATCATAGAGTACTCTGTAGCTGCTGTATGCTTAAGTTTTCTTCTTTCTTTGACCTGGTTTGTTAATCAAAAGTTACTGCATTTTCAAATAAGGTCTTTTTGGGATTTGAAATAAGAAACCCTAGGTTGTACACGTGCAAACTAACACATTTCAAATTAGATCCTGAGTCCGTTTTTTCGAATATTACATATTATGCCAATAGAAATTCAGTTATTACAGGGTAGATTCTGGTTCATAATTCTGTGTTGAACTTGTGAAAACCACACTGTATCCGTATCACCCATTAGACTCACTACATCTTTGATAATCAAAAGATACAAATGTTGAAACTCATTAACTTTGCTACACTTTGACTCAGTATATTTAACCTTGTTTTTTCTCCTCTTGTCAATAACATAATTAAAAGATTTCTTATGATTCATTAGAGTATAGGAAAACTAGAACTTCATAGTTATATTTAAAGCTGAAAATAGTAGTTCCCCTTTTAAACCCTTAAAGAAGGTGTAAACTGGTCATTTTTAGACTGAATTAACCCTTGAAAACCATTTTTAAGATCAATATGCTGAGTACAACTGTCTGTGAATTGAATCTTATTAGAGAACATTTAAGATTAAAAAGGACAAACACATCATCACCTAAAAGCATAGCTTCCCTAAGTTAATCCATTTCCAAGACTAAAATCCATCATTTATGTAACTACTGGAAAATGGAATGCGTTAACTGATGGGTTCAGCTCATTAGAAGTTATTGTGGACTTCTTCTTTCACACGAGGTTGTTCTATGGTTTCTAGGCACACTCTTTAGGCTGGACAAATACTGGTTTGAAAAATCTTTGCCCCCAAACATTTGTGAAATATTTATACATTGAGTCTTATGTCTTGATAATTTAGGTTAATGAATTGTGATATCTGAAAGATTATCTCCTACAATTTTACTCAGTATTTTTAGCAGAGTTGTGATAAAATTCTTATTCAAGTTAGTTTTTTATATTTATTTTCTGAATGCATATGTATGTGGTAGGGCAGTCATCCACACAATGGTGTAGAGGTCAGAAGTTGACACTGGTTGATGTCCTTCTCAGTCATTCTCTGCTCACTTATCAAGGCTAGGTGCCTCATTGAATGTAGAGCTGGCTAGTTTGTCTCCCAGAATACCCTATCTGGACCTTCTGCATGTTGGGTTTAGATGTAGCTAAGGTAAAACCACTGGGTAGTGTCACTTGTGATGCTGACAAGATAACCCTCAGATTATCCAGATACAGTCCTTGATGTGTTAAAAAAAATCTGTAAAGTAATGATAAATGTGTGACCTTCCACATTTAATTAAGTTTGTTTTCTCGTGTATTAAACAAATGTATTTTGCATACTCAGGCAGAAGGAGGAAGAAATCACCAAGGTTTCAAGAACCATTTTGGTTCTGCGTAGTCACATGAAAACATTTAATTTGTATATGTCAGAGATTTACAGACTTCAATATTTGTCAGACTTTCTTGGAAGTTTTATGAACCTTAGATTTCTGAGTTCTTTGTGACTCCTTTTGATACTCTGATATTTTGTCACAAGTCTGGGTTAGAAGCAGAAATTTTGTGTTTTTATTAAGTTCCTAAGTGATTTTCTGATTCCAACTTTCTACTGAAACCTTCAAAACTTATTGCTGTTGAGTATAAGTACAATTTAAAAAAAAGAGTTGTATTAAAGGTTCTTCTGGAATGGGACCAAATAAAAGACAAGGGAGATGCGTCGGAGAGGTACAGTTTTGCAAGACCTGAGTAAAAGTTTCCTTAAGCATGAAGAATGGTATGTATATAGTCAGAGGACGAAGTCTATGTACAGACTGCCTCTGTAACCCAGAGCAGGGGGTTTCATATTGAGAAAGATGCTAGAGAATTTGGATAGTCTTTGAATCGGAAAGATTTGATCCAGGGAAAGTTGAGTGGTGAGAGTGTAGTTTAGAAAATGTGTGGAAAGAAGCCAAATTGGAGAATTGAGTTCTGCTATTAAATAGAAGGTGAATAATAAACCCCAGACTTTTCTCCTGACAGAGCAGATAACAAGGAGACTTAGGTTGACACCAACAGGATCCATCAGAACAATTGAATGCTCCGATTAAGAATCAAGACTCCTCCTGGAGTACCAATGGGCCAGCTAAAAATATAATACAGTTGTAGTTTGATGGAAAGAAACACTTATGCTGGCTTTCTTGAGTTTTATACTGTATGAAGTATTAAACAACATGTTCACAGGAAAAACAAATGGGCATGCAAGTACAGTGGGTCTTTGTTGTGTGTTAACCTTTGCATAATTGTCCCACATGGCATTGCATGTGTGTAGAAATACATGTTTCAGAGTGCAGCAACACAGAACCCCAATCAAGTTATTTTACTCACCTCCCAGAGGGATTGTGTTTACTTTGAAATTAAAATGCAAACAATAGCAAAACATAGCCTATTGGAAACAACATAAACTAAAATCTTTAAAAAATGCAAATCATCACCAAAGAGCAACTATCATATTTTTCCTCAGATAGCAGTGAGCTTTTGATTCTGACTTGGAAGCCAGCCCTACATGCAGAGTTATCAGTGAGTTGGAAATTGTACTATAGCAAAACTCAATACTGTGTGTTTATAGTTATTATAGATATTGACTTTTTATAAACATGATGCAACCAGGAATTGCTGCAGGTATTGTGTGCTGACAATTGGTTGAGAAGTATGTACATTAATATTAAAGAGGAATGAAAGAAAGCCATCAGTAATCTCTCAGCACTTCTGGGCTGGGTATAAGGACAGATAAACAGTTTCTACAAACAGGATCTTATTCTGAGCTACATGCATACTAAACATCATCCATTACAGCATGCTGGGATTTAAAGACTGTCAGAGATACCTCATTTGGAAATGTAAACTCATCCAAGTAATTTCCTTGCAGAAATCGAGGCAGCCCATTTCTCACTTGATAGAGCTAGGCTAAGGAGCTTAGCATTGTGAGAAAGTCTCTCCTCAATTGGTCTTTGGTTCTTTGATCCACAGCATATTGTTTACTACATCAAAAATAGTTAATAAAATTTAGTGGATACTTTTATCATTTAATGTTTTTATTTTTGGTGCAACAAGTTTGCACTTGCTTTATACCATCAATATTTATGTGTATAGAGATAGCTATTCCACAGACATGGAATTGGACAGTATATGTGCATGTACATGCTTTGAATTCTGCATAGATAGTTATGAAATTTTGTATGTCTATGAGATTACATCACTGTTCTGAATGGAAATTTGGAAAGACTGGTGTAGCAGGAGTGTTTTGAAAACCTGTGTCTTGATGCAGAGACCTGAGTGCAGACCAGTCCTAATTGAAGTATACTCTTGCATCAATGGCTATCCATACCACCCTGAAGCACCTGTCCTCTAAAGTATACAGATGCTCTCCTCCTTCAATTCTGTGGCCTTCAGATTTGTGTATCCAGGGAAGCACACTTTGAAAAGATTTAGGGGGAAAACTTCATTCTGAACTGAACAGGAACTGACTTATGTTGTTCCAAAGCCAGCAACTCTTTGCTTAGCATGAGTGGTGTGTCAAGTCTTGTGGGTGATCTGGAGGAGTTTTCTAGCGTGTGAGGGATGGGAATACACAGCAGCATGCAAGCACTCTGCTTCACTTTTTGTTTTTACAGCAGAAATTTCAGGAATGATTTTTCCATAAGCATTGCGGAATGACTTTATGTAATTTTTCATGCCCTCTCCAGAATACTTGAAGTCTTATTTACCTTCAGGGAACAATTCAACATACTCTTGGTAAATGAGACATACAAGCCTGTTTTCAAAACTTTATATTCTCTCAGCTTGAAGTCAGATGTTTTCAAACTGAGAAGAAAATGTATAATGCATACTCATTTTTATGCCTTTATATTTAATTCATTGGCCCTGTGTGTGTGTGTGTGTGTGTGTGTGTGTGTGTGTGTGTTATGTATATGTGTGTGTTTACATGGATGTTTGTATGTTCCAGCACACTGGCCTTTGTGTAGTGGGTATAGAGTATCCTGCTACATTGCTTTTCACTGTGTACCCTTGACATATGCTCTTCTCGTGAGGAATGTGGAACTTTCTTTTTCTGGCTAGGCATGTAGCCACCAAGCACTTCCTATCCTCATTTTCATCCCCATTCCCTAGAGTGCTAGCCTTACAGGAACACACTCACATGCTCAGGGCTAAGAATCACAACTCAGGTCTTTTTGCTTGCACAACAAGCGTTCTTACCCACTGAGCCCTCTCCTCGGCTCTCATCATTTTTATTTAATGATATCAAGACTATTTTAGGATTTTCTGGGTATTGTCTTCGTGAAGTAAAATGTTCACATAATTTTGTTGGCAGTCCGCCTTGCAGCAGCCATGATAGTTGATGATTCTTTAATTAAATAAGTTGATACTTATCGGGATGTGATAGTTTCTTTGTTGGAAATTTTCATGGAATATTCAATGTATTTTATTGTTCTTGTTTCATTGTTAGAGAACTCTGATTCTACTGAATATTAGGAGCAACTTCAATTAAAAAATTGAGATATAAATCTTCTGTAACATCCATAGATATTAGACTTTCACAGAAATTGAGGATTCTTGGAATAAGAAACATTAAAAGAATGTGACTTCATATAAACTCACAGAGACTGTGGCACTGTGTACAAGACCTGCTTTGGTTCAAGTCAGTATTTTGTAATGGAAAAATTAGTTTTGTCTAGTGAAATCTCACTGTGTATGTGAATCACATTTAAGGGTAGGATGCATGCGCAGCAGTAGGTGGCCAATACAAAATGTATTCAATGATATTTTTGTAGATGTTTTGTCTAATATTGGTTTGTTGAAGCAATTTTCATCTTCCAAGTATAGTTGCTTGTATATTCTGGTTTCAAATTTAGTGTTTTCTGGTGTGTGGTGTGTGTGTGTGTGTGTGTGTGTGTGTGTGTGTGTGTGTGTGTGTGTGTGTGTTAGTGTGTTATGTACTTTTTAAAAATTCCATGTTGTTTGAATATTTATTTTCTCAATAAAGAAAGAAAGGGTGTGGATGGGTGTGGTGAATGTGGAAATAGTTGGGAGAAGGAAAATTATGACCAGAATATATTTCATCAAAGGATTATTTTCAATTATATATACACACTGTGCATATATATATATATGTATATATATATGCATATGTACATGCACATATATACACACATATGAAGAATGTGAATTGATGGAATTGACATTGAGGAAGGGTGGTGGTGTCTAGAACTGCCATTTCCAACAAATACCTGAGAAGAATACAGAACTTGACCTAAGCAAAAGTTAAGATAGTAATTAGAGAAATGTGTGTTCTTTCTTTCTTTCTTTTTTTTTTTTGGATATTTTTAATTTACATTTCAAAAGTTATTCCTTTTCCTGCTTTCAGTCCATAAGCCCCAATCACATACACCATCCCCCTTCTTCTATAAGGGTGTTCCCCTCCCCTACTAAGCCCTCTTCTTCCCTCCCCTCCCTGACATTCCTCTATACTGGGAGGGGTCCAGCCTTGGCAGGACCAGGGACTTCTCCTCCCATTGGCATCCGACAAGGCCATCCTCGGGTATATACGCAGCTGGAGCCATGGATCTATCAATGTGTACTCTCTGGGAGGGAGCCATGGGTCTATCGATGTGTACTCTCTGGGTAGTGGAGCCATGGGTCTATCGATGTGTACTCTCTGGGTAGTGGAGCCATGGGTCTATCGATGTGTACTCTCTGGGTAGTGGAGCCATGGGTCTATCGATGTGTACTCTCTGGGTAGTGGAGCCATGGGTCTATCGATGTGTACTCTCGATGTGTACTCTCTGGGTAGTGGAGCCATGGGTCTATTGATGTGTACTCTCTGGGTAGTGGAGCCATGGGTCTATCGATGTGTACTCTCTGGGTAGTGGAGCCATGGGTCTATCGATGTGTACTCTCTGGGTAGTGGAGCCATGGGTCTATCGATGTGTACTCTCTGGGTAGAGGTTTAGTCCCTGGAGCTTTGTTGTTCTTTGGGCTTGCAAGCCCCTCCAGCTCCTTCAATCCTTCCTCTAACTCCTCCAGTGGGGACCCTGTTCTCAGTTCAATGGTTTGCTGCTACCATTTGCCTGTATATTTGTCGTGCTCTGGCTGAATCTCTCAGAAGAGAGCTATATCAGGATCCCGCTAGGATGCACTTCTTGGCTTCATTAATATTGTCTAGGTTTGGTGGCTGTATATATACGGGCTGGATCTCTAAGTGGGACAGGCTCTGAATGGCCATTCCTTCAGTCTCTACTCCAAACTTTATCTCCATATCTCCTTCTATGAATATTTTTGTTTCCTCTTTTAAGAAGGACTGAAACATCCATACTTTGGTCATTCTTCTTTTTGAACTTTATGTGGTCTGTGGATTGTATCTTGGGCAATTTGTGCTTTTGGGCTAATAGCCACTTATCAGTCAGTTCATACCATGTGTGTTTTTCTGTGATTGGGTTACCTCATTCAGGATGATATTTTCTAGTTTCTTCCATTTGCCTATGAATTTTATGAAGTCATCATTTATGGTAGCCAAGTAGTACTCCATTGTGTAGATGTACCACATTTTCTGTATCCATTCCTCTGTTGAAGGGCATCTGGGTTCTTTCCAGCACCTGGCTATTATAAATAAGGCTGCGATGAACATAGTGGAGCACGTGTCCTTGTTATATGTTGGAGCATCATTTGGGTATATGCCCAGGAGTGGTATAGCTGGGTCCTCAGGTAGTACTATATCCATTTTTTGGAGGAACCTCCAGACTGATTACCAGAGTGGTTGTACCAGCATGCAATCCCACCAACAATGGAGGAGTGTTCCTCTTTCTCCACATTAATACTGGCATCTGTTCTCACAGGATTTTGATCTTAGCCATTCTGACTGGTGTGAGGTGGAATCTCAGGCTTGTTTTGATTTGCATTTCCCTGATGACTACGGATGATGAACATTTCTTTAGCTACTTCTCAGCCATTTTGATAATCCTCAGCTGAGAATTCTTTGTTTGTTCTGTACTCCATTTTTCATAGGATTATTTGACTCTCTGGAGTCTAACTTCTTTGTATATTTTGTATACAAAATTCTTTGTATATTTTGGATATTATCCCTCTATCAGATGTAGGATTGGTTAAGATCATTTTTCCTAATATGTTGGTTGACATTTTGTCCTAATGACAGTGTCCTTTGCCTTACAAAAGCTTTGAAATTTTATGAGGTCCCATTTGTTGATTCTTGATCTTAGAACATAAACCATTGGTGTTTTGTTCAGGAAATTTTCTCCAGTGCCCATGTGTTCTAGACTCTTCCCACTTTTTTCTTCTATTAGTTTGAGTGTATCTGGTTTGATGTGGAGGTCCTTGATCCACTTGGACTTAAGCTTTGTACAGGGTGATAAGCATGGATCAATATGCATTCTTCTACATGCTGACCTCCAGTTAAACCAGCACCATTTGCTGAAAATGCTATCTTTTTTTCTACTGGATGGTTTTAGCCCCTTTGTCAAATATCAAGTGACCATAGGTGTGTGGGTTCATTTCTGGTCTTCAATTCTATTCCATTGATCTTCCTTATTTATACTCACATGAGTTCTAAAATTTTCTGCTAGAATTGGAATATAACAAATATGTTACCTTTATTCATAGTTTAGTTATTAATTTGAAGAGAAACTAACAAAACAGTCTGCTTTAGTACAGGATGCTGCATTGATAGTGGCATTGCATAAATACACTGCTAATGTCTAATGTCTTTCTAAGGTGTTGGGAAGAAACTGTTTTGGGGCGGGGATAATTGTGAGCATTTCCACAGTGTGAACAGAGGGAGGGAAGAAGACATATCCAAGAAGATGAAAAATATGGTTCATAGTTGAGAAGGATGGTTCTATTTTTATTTCTCAAAAAATGAAATTTTTATCTGTTTTTTAAGTTGATTTTAATTTTTTCTTTTATTTTTTCTAAGTATTTATTTATTTAGCATTTATATGTTTATTTATTTATTTTTCCACTTCTGATTTTTATTCTTTTCCTGCTCCACCCCCATCCCACGCTCCTGAGGGTTCAACATCCCATACTTCCTCTCTGCCTCCCCAGACTCCCTCCCCACCTTGTCTCCACAAGGATGTCTCCACCCCACTTGCCTTACCAGACCTCTAAACTTCCTGGGACCTTCAGTCTCTTGAGGTTTAGGTGCATCTTCTCTGACTGAACACAGACCTGGTAGTCAAGTTCTGTATGTGTTGGGGGGCCTCATATCAGCTGGTGTATGCTGTATGGTTGGTGGTCCAGTGTCTAAGAGATCTCAGGGGTCCTGGTTAATTGAGACTGCTGGTCCTCCTACAGGGTTGCCCTCCTCCTAGCTTCCTCCAGCTTTTCCCTAATTCAACCAGAGGGGTCAACAGCTTCTGTTCCTTGGTTGGGTGCACATATCTGCATCTGATTCTTTCAGCTGCTTGTTGGATCTTTTGGAGAGCAGTCACAGTAGGTCCCTTTTTGTGAATGCCCCATAGCTTCAGTAATGTTGTGAGGTCTTGGGATCTCACCCTGAGTTGGAACCCACTTAGGGCCTGTCGCTTGGACCTTCTTTTCCTCAGGCTCCTCTCCATTTCCACCCTTGCATTTATTTCAAACAGAAAGAATTATGGGTCAGAGCTTTGACTGTGGGATAGCAACCCCATCCCTCACTTGATGCCCTGTTTTTCTGCTTGGTGTGAATTCAATAAGTTCCCTCTCCCCCTGTAGGACCTTTCATTTGGGGTCCCCCACTTGGAGTCCTGATAGTCTCTTCTTCTCCAGGTCTCTGGTACATTCTAGAGGGTCTTCCCAAACTTCCATAGTTGCTTCCCCTGTAAGCAGAGTGATCTGAGTGCTGGGGTACACTGACTCTGTGGGCCAAGTTGTATCCAGATCCTGATGATTCTGAATCATATCTCTCTTCCATCTATTTGAAGTAGTTTAGTGCTGTGAAATTCTTTCTTGACTGTTTCCTTGTCACTTCAGTTCTTGAATCAGTGACATAAATATATACTAAATAAGTACATGTACTTAGAAATGGAATGTTGAGACCTTGAAAATGTTTCGGGAATTCTTATGTATGAAAATAGAACCTGAAGGCCAATATCGGCCAACGGGTGTCTCATAACTATGGAATTTTAAATATATTTATAAATATGGAAAATATTACTCAAATGGTGGATATATATAGATATATATAATTTCCAAGACAGTGAATCACTCATGTAACAAAAAAGGTCTACAGTAGTCATTCTGCTGAGTTTTAATTTATTTCTATGATGATAATGAGATGATTGAAGTGTCACTGAATACTTTTACAATTTCATTCTATGTGTAGGCCATTCTTTAGTGTCTGCTGGAATTTCTTTTTTTCTCCTTACATCATGACTTTTGTTGTTTCTGGTTCTATTACCATCAGAAAATATTTTTGTCTTCCTTATAAAATTTTTCCCTGAATTATTTCTTTTCCTAAGTGAATAGTTTCCCTGAAATCCTTTAATATGTTGAAGCGCCCCATGATTTCAGAGTATGAAGTCTTGTCTCTGAATTGGTACAAAAAGGCAAAGACCTCTGTCCTTAAGTTAGAACGTGCGGACGTTTTATATTAACAGTTCCATAGAACGTTTTGGGGATGTTTTGTTTTTACATTTTTGTTAGCTGGAACATCTCTTTGACGTTTTCTTCTGTACCATAATTTTACAAAGAAAGAAACTGAAGCACAAAGATCATGGTTTTTGTTGGAGCCACAGCGAATTTCTTCAATCCACTTTCACAGACACTCAAAGGACGCCTGCGGCCGTGAGTGCCGAAGCACGGGAATCCGACCTACATCCTTCTCAAGCCACAGGGCAAACGTGCTTTAGACTGTGGTATTAGGCTTCGCATGGACTCCTTCTGTTTTTCATTTTTGTGTCAGCATTGTACGCCTTAGTTTTAGTTCCATCTACTCAGTTATTTCATAGTTCTATTTTTTTTCCTTTGCCGTGTAATCAGCCTGAAAAACACCATGACCAACACTGTTCCCAGAAACTTCCCTCTCTTGATCCTCTGGATGAATTTGGCTCCCTGTTGATTGACTGCTATTGGAGCATGCCCTCGGAGATAAAAAGACAATTTCCACAGCTTCCAGAAAGATGTTATATCGTTTCAGAGCTCAAAAACCTGTATTATATGGACAAACAGTATGCTTAAAACAAAGAATGTGAAACTTACAGACTACATCAAACCCTGTTATTTAAACGTAAACCTAAAGTTTTCAGCATAAGTTGTGAGTATTTGCCAAGATGTGATTATGGCAAAGGGTTGGAAGAAATTCACTGGTGTGGACTTAGCTGCAATGCTCGTCTTTACCTGCTCTTGCTGCCTGGTGCATCTGTGTCTACAGGGGTAGTGTTGCGGAAATCATGACTGCCAGTTCTGTAAATGCTCACTGGTAGCTGGTGGCTTTTGATTTTATTCCTTTAAGAAACAAACAAACAAACCTTTGTTTTGCTTTGTGGCTGATGAGATTTCGGAGGTTGGAGGAATGAAACAGAAAGCAGACTGTTTGCTGTCAACCTTGATGCCCCTCGACTAGTCAGTAAATTTTTACCTCTTCCCCAGATGGGGTTGGAGCGAACACTGGATTAGCAGGAAAGCAGAAAAGTGAAGTTTACTAATGACAAGAGGGCATAACTTGTTCAACTCTAGTGATAAACACCAAATCGGTTATTGCCCAAGGTAAAAGTTGATAGATGGAACATGCCACGGAAACTTGTGCAGGAGCACTTTGTCTGCACCCTTGGGCATTCTACAGCAACCGCATGCAGCTCAGTGCTTTTATGTGTTAGCCTGTGGAAACGATTTCACTTTTGGAACACTTCCAGAGTGTTTAAGTGTAATGGACTTCAGACTGCCCGCCTGGGCTGTACCCTGTAGAGCGCACTCGGCTCATTCAGCTTCAACTCCATTTTATCAGGCTCTTTATCCATTAATTTTCTCCTGACCTTGGGCATAAAATATATGCGCTTTTTATACTGCAGTGTTCTGTGCAGACAGAGGAATAGCATTACCAATCCATCACCATTATGAATGACACAGCTTAAAACAAACACAGGTCAGAGACAGATATTTTAAGAGCAGATTTGTATTGATTCCATCAAAACATTGAGCTAAAAGGAAAAGGACTCTGAGACTATAAATGATGAAGCAAGTTTTGACAAATTGTCACACTACAAAAGTCGACCTAAGAATATGCCTCATGGGCAGTCATTGGTAAGAAAGCACCATTTTTTATTATTATAAAAAGCCACCTTTCTTAAGTATATTTATTACCATACTTTTAGTAGGACATTTTAGCAAGACCATGTTTCCCTCTGCCTTAGCTATTGAAAGGTTTTTTGTTTGTTCCTTTGTTACTAGGAATGCAACTGCTTATTATACTTGTTAATATTTGTTAATTAAAAGTTGCTACTTTTGAATTGTTTAAACAACTTGATAAAAGATGGCGGCTTGTTTGTTTTACAATCCAATTTTGAGCATAACTGATTGTGAAATTATTTGTATTGTGTGGCGAAGTTGTTATTGAAACATAATAATGATGAGTTTATTTATTATCATCATTATTGTTAACAATTCCCATCCACATATAGCGTCTCATTTAATGAATGTACTAGAGTCCCATTCCTGTCCATTTCTGACATGTTGCTGTTCAGCTGCTACAGCTCTAAGGGGACAAACAGATCTCAGTGATAGGAAGTGGTTCAGTGCTCACAGAATGCTACACAAAATTGAAGAGATGTTCATCCAAGCAGCTGGGATAGCATTTCCACTAAAACTTCACTGAGCACAAAGATGACTTTTGTTTTTCCTGGTAACAATTCACTGTATCACGCAAGGAAATTTTCTGGCTGATATGAGCAGATCCCTTAAGCTCCAACACTGAAAGAAAATGGGTCCAGCATCGTGTTAGATATGGTTGTGAAATGAGAAGTAATAAGGGTTCTTTTCTTCCATGGGGATATTTTATAACTAAGACAGATAAATTGTCATTACTTTAAAACTAACAGTATCCGTTGTCTCTCATATATAATTTCAGCACTTATGAGGCTGAGACAGGAGGATTACCGTGAGTCAAGGTTATCCTGGGACATGGAATAAGGTCTTGCTCCAAAAGTGAAGAGAAAAGACAGTATAAATTAGTAACATTGTTTAAATTTTCACTTGATCTACTGTCCTGTTATCAGGAATATGGTGACGAGAGAGTACACATCAGACTTTGCTTCCTTTGTATGCAGATATATTCTAATCTGCTTCTCCCTTCTTTCCAGTAGCTTTTTCAGTGCACTATGGGAGTATCTCGCTGCTGATAATCAACATATGGGCTGGGTGACTCTGCATCCCCAGTCCCACACTTCCGTGTTCACTGTGGATGGTCCATCAGGTTTCTAGTTAGTAACTTGCCGTTTACTGTCTAGGTTTGTCTTAGCGGATTTACAAGGTCTTCACTGGAAATTAGAAGCACCTGCCTTTAAGGCCGACTGTTTGCCTCTGCTGTGCTTCCCAGCAACACATCTAAACACCTGCCATTTTCTCTGCTTTTAATTTCCTCATGAGCACAACCTTGCGTTATGTTAAATTACTTCCTCCTCCTTTTCCCTCCCCCAATCTGCTTTACCTTGTCCTTTTCCTTATAAAACACCTAACACCAGAGTTTGTGCTGGCAGTTACACTGTGATGGGGGAGGAACCTAGTCCAGTATTTGAAACATAGTGATATCCTAAGGATCAGACAGCTTCGTGTCCTCTGCTCTACAACCTGTGCACACCTAGGTGACAATGGAAATAGGAACCTGCCTTAGGTTGCTTATAGAGCCCTACCTTTGAGTTGCTTATAGTCTAATAGAGGTCAAACTTCTTCATTTGAAACACTCGATATTCAAAATGTCCCCATAATACCAAACTTCTAAAAAAAATTTCACACTGACATCTCATGGGACACTTCTTCCCATACAGAGTTCAGTCCATACACAGGTGTACAACATTCTACTTATTCAGGGTGCCAGGGAGAGAAGGTTCTACTAAGTCTTCTGTTATGATAAATAAGTTTTGTTTAGTGCACATAGTTATTAAAGTGTTTTATAAAATACTTTGAGGTTGCATGTGATATAAATGAAGGCAAAATATATTTAGTGTTTACACCTGCATGATATCCTGAACATATATTGTAGTGTATGTGTGTGTGTGTGTGTGTGTGTGTGTGTGTGTGTGTGTGTGTGTATTTTTCTGGCAAGAATAGCAATTATGAACCTTTATTTTAAAAAAGGGTCACAAAAGAAGATTTCAATGTGTTATGTACAGATGAACTTTGAAATTTTGTTGCAGTAATAGACAAGAGCTAAAATTCTTATAATGCTTTGTTTTCCGGTGCCAAATTAACTTTTCTTCATATGCTTATATTTGGTCCTTAAGACTCAGTAGTGATGCAATCTCATATTTGTTTTCTTTCCTTTCACTCTTCTTCATTTAAAACTTAAGTTCCATTCTGAAATTAAATTAACACTTTAAATTTATTTAACCCTTAAATAAAGGGTATCAATATTACTTGCTAAAATGAAAATGTGCTTTAGTGGTAGCACTCTTAACATTTTTTTTTATTATTTATAAAGAAACATTGTTTTGTTGTTTATTGTTTGGTTGGTTTTGATGGTTTTTGAGATGAGATCTTTCTAGAGACCCCTGGCTATGTTGGAACCCACTATGTAAATTAAGTTGGCCTTGAGCTCACAGAGATGTGTATGCCTCTGCCTCTCAAGTGCTGGCATTGAAGTCATGGATACCACCTCCAGCCATGAAAACATTTAAAAATATAATTACAAAAGTTTTTAAAATAATATTCTGCACATAATTCCACTTTTGACAGGATAGACCAGTTTGTTTTTATTTGTATTTATGTGTGTGAGCCTCAGTGAGCAACAGGGAGGCCAGATACTACTGTAGTCCCCTGGGATTGGAGCTCAGGCAGTTTTGAACCTCCATGTGGGTGCTGAGACCTTAACCCCGGTTCTCTGCAAGAGCAGTAAGTGTTTTTAACCTCTAAGCCCTTTCTCCAGCCCCAAATATTTGTCTTTTAACTTAAAAATAATGACTTAATATATTTTGCATTGAATTTTTAGTAAGAAAATGGGATTTGTTAATCCCAAAGATGAGAGTAGAAGACCACCAACCCAAACTAATTAGCCAAAGTAATTAAAGCAAGCAATTAATTAAAGTAAACATTTTATTTGTGTACACAGACTGTCACACCTGAAGGTGGGGTTTGAGAGGTCAACATTGGCTGTGAGGAAGACAAGTCTTTTATAGAGCTTAAGAGTGGAAGTTTTCAAATGGGGTGGGGAAAATTGCCTAGATTACAGGGGCAGAACATAGCAGGTGGTCAAAACAAGGTAATCACAGGAGTTAGTCATAATAAGGTAATCATGGGGGCGGGGGAGGGAATCTTTCAACAAAGGCAGAGTTGCAAGGTGGCTATAAATGTCTTTTGAAACAAGGCCATGATTGCTGTTCCTGGAACAGGCAGTACAGAACCATGTGTAGTTACGACTCTAGGTGGGGCATACCCCAACACTTGAGAACAGAGATTTAATCATAAACAGGAATGAAACTGCTTTGTCTTTACTGTAAGGTGGCCCTTAGACTAAGGAGGAAGCACACTGGTCCTACAGATCCCATTACTCACGATGATAAAAATAAGTGTCTGTGTTTGGTCCTGGGAGAAGAGATGTGAGGTGTCTGTTGATAAAAGAATATTGTCTCTTGTTGTGTTCTTTAGGCTCTTAAATCCTTCTCATAATAAAGAGTTGGGAAATGAGTTACCTTTTCTGAGGTGTGTTTAATTCTCAGTCCATGTTTCATTTCTCATTCCATGATGCACAGGAACATTTTTTACTCTGGTTCAATGATGCATAACCCCTGGTTGGAGCTACTGGGGCCTCTGTTCATTCATATTTTCTCCTGGTGTGACTTGTGGCAGTGTCACTGCACTTGGAGCATCAGCCTTTCAGTGTTGCTTCTCTGAGTGGAGCACTCTTTTCAGAAGGGCTTTACACAGGCTCAGGGAGCTGTATCAGGACTAAGTGCCTGGGCACCATATATGTCTGTCTGTCTGTCCATCTGTCTGTCTGTATATATGTATGTATTGTGACCAAAACAAAAACCATAAAACATTGAGGAAAAAAATAAGAGAGAGAACGATGGGGGTGTGGGACTCATTTCTCATGTGCTGAGCCTTCCAGCATTTCTTTTTTTTTTTTTTATTATTAACTTGAGTATTTCTTATATACATTTGAATGTTATTCCCTTTCCCGTTTCCGGGCAAACATCCCCTCCCCCTCCCCTTCCTTATGGGTGTTCCTCCCAACCCTCCCCCATTGCTGCCCTCTCCCCAACAGTCTAGTTCACTAGGGTTCAGTCTTAGCAGGACGCAGGGCTTCCCCTTCCACTGGTGCTCTTACTAGGATATTCATTGCAACCTACCCGAGGTCAGAGTCCAGGGTCAGTCCATGTATAGTCTTTGGGTAGTGGCTTGTCCCTGGAAGCTCTGGTTGGTTGGCATTGCTGTACATATGGGGTCTCGAGCTCCTTCAAGCTCTTCCAGTTCTTTCTCTGATTCCTTCAACAGGGGTCACTGTTCTCAGTTCAGTGGTTTCCTGCTGGCATACGCCTCTGTATTTGCTGTATTCTGGCTGTGTCTCTCATGAGCGATCTGCACTCACATTTTGATCATCCGTCTTGAGTTTCATTTGTTCTAGGCATCTAGGGTAACTCAAGCATTTGGGCTAATAGCCACTTATCAATGAGTACATACCATGTATGTCTTTCTGTGATTGGGTTAGCTCACTCAGGATGATATTTTCCAGTTCCAACCATTTGCCTCACAATTTCATAAAGTCATTGTTTTTTGATAGCTGAGTAATATTCCATTGTGTAGATGTACCACATTTTCTGTATCCATTCCTCTGTTGAAGGGCATCTGGGTTCTTTCCAGCTTCTGGCTATTATAAATAAGGCTGCGATGAACATAGTGGAGCACGGTCTTTTTTTTTATATGTTGGGGCATCTTTTTTGGGTATATGCCCAGGAGAGGTATAGCTGGATCCTCAGGCAGTTCAATGTCCAATTTTCTGAGGAACCTCCAGACTGATTTCCAGAATGGTTGTACCAGTCTGCAACCCCACCAACAATGGAGGAGTGTTCCCTTTCTCCACATCCTCGCCAGCATTTGCTGTCACCTGAGTTTTTGATCTTAGCCATTCTCACTGGTGTGAGGTGAAATCTCAGGGTTGTTTTGATTTGCATTTCCCTTTATGACTAACGATGTTGAACATTTCTTTAGGTGTTTCTCAGCCATTCGGCATTTCTCAGCTGTGAATTCTCTGTTTAGCTCTGAACCCCATTTTTTAATAGGGTTATTTGTCTCCTTGCTGTCTAACTTCTTCAGTTCTTTTGTATATTTTGGATATAAGCCCTCTATCTGTTGTAGGATTGGTAAAGATCTTTTCCCAATCTGTTGGTTGCCGTTTGTCCTAACCACAGTGTCCTTTGCCTTACAGAAGCTTTGCAGTTTTATGAGATCCCATTTGTCGATTCTTGATCTTAGAGCATAAGCCATTGGTGTTTTGTTCAGGAAATTTTTTCCAGTGCCCATGTGTTCCAGATGCTTCCCTAGTTTTTCTTCTATTAGTTTGAGTGTGTCTGGTTTGATGTGGAGGTCCTTGATCCACTTGGACTTAAGCTTTGTACAGGGTGATAAGCATGGATCGATCTGCATTCTTCTACATGTTGACCTCCAGTTGAACCAGCACCATTTGCTGAAAATGCTATCTTTTTCCATTGGATGGATTTGGCTCCTTTGTCAAAATCAAGTGACCATAGGTGTGTGGATTCATTTCTGGGTCTTCAATTCTGTTCCATTGGTCTATTTGTCTGTCTCTGTACCAATACCATGCAGTTTTTATCACTATTGCTCTGTAATACTGCTTGAGTTCAGGGATAGTGATTCCCCCTGAAGTCCTTTTATTGTTGAGGATAGTTTTAGATATCCTGGGTTTTTTGTTATTCCAGATGAATTTGCAAATTGTTCTGTCTAACTCTTTGAAGAATTGGATTGGTATTTTGATGGGGATTGCATTGAATCTGTAGATCGCTTTTGGTAAAATGGCCATTTTTACTATATTAATCCTGCCAATCCATGAGCATGGGAGATCTTTCCACCTTCTGAGGTCTTCCTCAATTTCTTTCTTCAGTGTCTTGAATTTCTTATTGTACAGATTTTTTACTTGCTTGGTTAAAGTCACACCGAGGTATTTTATATTATTTGGGTCTATTATGAAGGGTGTCGTTTCCCTAATTTCTTTCTCGGCTTGTTTCTCTTTTGTGTAGAGGAAGGCTACTGATTTATTTGAGTTAATTTTATACCCAGCCACTTTGCTGAAGTTGTTTATCAGCTTTAGTAGTTCTCTGGTGGAACTTTTGGCATCACTTAAATATACTATCATATCATCTGCAAATAGTGATATTTTGACTTCTTCTTTTCATCTGTATCCCCCTTGATCTCCTTTTGTTGTCTGATTGCTCTGGCTAGAACTTCAAGAACTATATTGAATAAGTAGGGAGAGAGTGGGCAGCCTTGTCTAGTCCCTGATTTTAGTGGGATTGCTTCAAGTTTCTCTCCATTTAGTTTAATGTTAGCAACTGGTTTGCTGTATATGGCTTTTACTATGTTTAGGTATGGGCCTTGTTTTCCTATTCTTTCCAGGACTTTTATCATGAAGGGGTGTTGAATTTTGTCAAATGCTTTCTCAGCATCTAATGAAATGATCATGTGGTTTTGTTCTTTCAGTTTGTTTATATAATGGATCACGTTGATGGTTTTCCGTATATTAAACCATCCCTGCATGCCTCGGATGAAGCCTACTTGATCATGGTGGATGATTGTTTTGATGTGCTCTTGGATTCGGTTTGCCAGAATTTTGTTGAGTATTTTTGCGTCAATATTCATAAGGGAAATTGGTCTGAAGTTCTCTTTCTTTGTTGGGTCTTTGTGTGGTTTAGGTATAAGAGTAAATGTGGCTTCATAGAAGGAATTCGGTAGTGCTCCATCTGTTTCAATTTTGTGGAATAGTTTGGATAATACTGGTATGAGGTCTTCTATGAAGGTCTGATAGAATTCTGCACTAAACCCGTCTGGACCTGGGCTCTTTTTGGTTGGGAGACCTTTAATGACTTCTTCTATTTCCTTAGGAGTTATGGGGTTGTTTAACTGGTTTATCTGTTCCTGATTTAACTTCGGTACCTGGTATCTGTCTAGGAAATTGTCCATTGCCTGCAGATTGTCAAGTTTTGTTGAATATAGGCTTTTATAGTAAGATCTGATGATTTTTTGAATTTCCTCTGAATCTGTAGTTATGTCTCCCTTTTCATTTCTGATTTTGTTAATTTGGACACACTCTCTGTGTCCTCTCTTTAGTCTGGCCAAGGGTTTATCTATCTTGTTGATTTTCTCAAAGAACCAACTTTTGGTTCTGTTGATTCTTTCTATGGTCCTTTTTGTTTCTACTTGGTTGATTTCGGCTCTGAGTTTGATTATTTCCTGCCTTCTACTCCTCCTGGGTGTATTTGCTTCTTTTTGTTCTAGAGCTTTTAGGTGTGCTGTCAAGCTGCTGACATATGCTTTTTCCTGTTTCCTTCTGCAGGCACTCAGCGCTATGAGTTTTCCTCTTAGCGCAGCTTTCATTGTGTCCCATAAGTTTGGGTATGTTGTATCTTCATTTTCATTAAATTCTAAAAAGTCTTTAATTTCTTTCTTTATTTCTTCCTTGACCAGGTTATCATTGAGTAGAGCATTGTTCAATTTCCACGTATATGTGGGCATTCTTCCCTTATTGTTATTGAAGACCAGTTTTAGGCCGTGGTGGTCCGATAGCACGCATGGGATTATTTCTATCTTTCTGTACCTGTTGAGGCCTGTTTTTGACCAATTATATGGTCAATTTTGGAGAAAGTACCATGAGGAGCTGAGAAGAAGGTATATCCTTTTTTTGCTTTAGGGTAGAACGTTCTATAAATATCCGTTAAGTCCATTTGGCTCATGACTTCTCTTAGTCTGTCTACGCTCTGTTTAATTTCTGTTTCCATGATCTGTCCATTGATGAGAGTGGGGTGTTGAAATCTCCTACTATTATTGTGTGAGGTGCAATGTGTGTTTTGAGCTTTAGTAAGGTTTCTTTTTATTATGTAGGTGCCCTTGTATTTGGGGCATAGATATTTAGGATTGAGAGTTCATCTTGGTGGATTTTTTCCTTTGATGAATATAAAGTGTCCTTCCTTATCTTTTTTGATGACTTTTAGTTGAAAATTGATTTTATCTGATATTAGAATGGCTACTCCAGCTTGCTTCTTCTGACCATTTGCTTGGAAAGTTGTTTTCCAGCCTTTCACTCTGAGGTAGTGTCTGTCTTTGTCTCTGAGGTGCGTTTCCTGTAGGCAGCAGAATGCAGGGTCCTCGTTGCGTATCCAGTTTGTTAATCTATGTCTTTTTATTGGGGAGTTGAGGCCATTGATGTTGAGAGATATTAAGGAATAGTGATTATTGCTTCCGGTTGTATTCATATTTGGATGTGAGGTTATGTTTGTGTGCTTTTCTTCTTTTGTTTTGTTGCCAAGACGATTAGTTTCTTGCTTCTTCTAGGGTATAGCTTGCCTCCTTATGTTGGGCTTTTTTTTTGCCATTTATTATCCTTTGTAGTGCTGGATTTGTAGAAAGATATTGTGTAAATTTGGTTTTGTCATGGAATATCTTGGTTTCTCCATCTATGTTGATTGAGAGTTTTGCAGGATACAGTAACCTGGGCTGGCATTTGTGTTCTCTTAGGGTCTGTATGACATCAGTCCAGGATCTTCTGGCCTTCATAGTTTCTGGCGAAAAGTCTGGTGTGATTCTGATAGGTCTGCCTTTATATGTTACTTGACCTTTTTTCCTTACTGCTTTTAATATTCTTTCTTTATTTTGTGCGTTTGGTGTTTTGACTATTATGTGACGGGGAGGTGTTTTTTTCTGGTCCAATCTATTTGGAGTTCTGTAGGCTTTTGTATACTTATGGGTATCTCTTTTTTTTTAGGTTAGGAAAGTTTTCTTCTATGATTTTTTTGAAGATATTTACTGGTCCTTTGAGCTGGGAGTCTTCACTCTCTTCTATACCTATTATCCTTAGGTTTGATCTTCTCATTGAGTCCTGGATTTCCTGTATGTTTTGGACCAGTAGCTTTTTCCGCTTTACATTATCTTTGACAGTTGAGTCAATGATTTCTATGGAATCTTCTGCTCCTGAGATTCTCTCTTCCATCTCTTGTATTCTGTTGGTGAAGCTTGTATCTACAGCTCCTTGTCTCTTCTTTTGGTTTTCTATATCCAGGGTTATTTCCATGTGTTCTTTCTTGATTGCTTCTATTTCCATTTTTAATTCCTTCAACTGTTTGATTGTGTTTTCCTGGAATTCTTTCAGGGATTTTTGATTCCTCTCTAGGCTTCTACTTGTTCTCTAAGGGAGTTCTTCACGCCTTTCTTGAAGTCCTCCAGCATCATGATCAAATCTGATTTTGAAACTAGATCTTGCTTTTCTGGTGTGTTTGGATATTCCATGTTTGTTTTGGTGGAGAATTGGGCTCCGATGATGCCATGTAGTCTTGGTTTCTGTTGCTTGTGTTCCTGCGCTTGCCTCTCGCCATCAGATTATCTCTAGTGTTACTTTGTTCTGCTAATTCTGACAGTGGCTAGACTGTCCTATAAGCCTGTGTGTCAGGAGTGCTGTAGACCTGTTTTACTGTTTTCTTTCAGCCAGTTATGGGGACAGAGTGTTCTGCTTTTGTGTGTGTAGTTTTGTCCTCTACAGGTCTTCAGCTGTTCCTGTGGGCCTGTGTCTTGAGTTCACCAGGCAGGTCACTTGCAGCAGAAAAGTTGGTCTTACCTGTATCCCGAGGCTCAAGTTCGTTCAAGGGGTGCTGCCCACGGCTCTCTGAGGTGGCAGCAACCGGGAAGATCTGCGCCACCTCTTCCGGGATCCTCCGTGCACCAGGGTTCCAGATGGCCTCCGGTGTTTTCCTCTGGAATCAGTAATGTGTGCAGAGAGCAGTCTCTTCTGGTTTCGCAGGCGTGTCTGCCTCTCTGAAGGTTTAGCTCTCCCTCCCACGGGATTTGGGTGCAGAGAACTGTTTATCCAGTCTGTTTCCTTCAGGTTCCGGCGGTGTCTCAGGCAGGGCTCCTGCCTCACCTGGGCCCTCTCCCACGGGAGCCCAGAGGCCTTATACAGTTTCCTCTTGGGCCAGGGATGTGGGCAGGGGTGGGCAGTGTTGGTGGTCTCTTCTGCTCTGCAGCCTCAGGAGTGCCCACCTGACCAGGCGGTAAGGTATCTCTCCCACGGTTTCTGGGAGCAGAGAGCTGCTGCGGGCCGGGATCCGCGGGTGTGGCTGCATTTCTATCATTAATGTAAATATATGCTCTCAGTAGATACTCAGTTTGACTACTTGGGGTTTCACAAAATCTTTGTCAAATCTCTAAATCTATCTTTTAGACAGCATTTTGGCTGCTGTATTTCTCCTTTATCTTTTTTATCCTTAGTGCTTAGTAACAATTTATCTTCATCTTAATTTTTTAATTCTATGTATTCATTCAATTATTAAGTAAGCATAACTCTTCATTCGGAAAGTATGTGTCTATGTGTGCGTACGAGAGTGTGAGTGTGGAGATTTCTGACAACTGGCAGGGATCAGTTTTCTCCCTCTACTACATACGCTCTGGAATCAAAACCAGGTCATTATACTTCTTGGCAAGCACCTTTACCTACTGAGTCATTTCTCTGCCCTTTCTGCCTTTATTTGTGAACAGCAATGACCTGTGGGTAGTTGTCATTAATTCTGAATTTAATTTCACTATTCTAGTTTATTTTTTAAAGTCATGAAAGGAAAGTAAACAATTGCTTATAGCGTGTTATATAGACCACTGGTCTCCAAGTAATGCTATATCTGAGTGCCTCTTGTGGAACTTAAATAGATCTTAGGAATGGTGCAAGAAAGGTATGTGTTGTGTGTGGCTTGATTTTATTAAGATAGAAAACTGCCTATAGTACTGTTATGCCAGAAGATAGTAGGCAAAAGCCAACAGTATGTATGGAGGCTGAATGAATGAGGCTAGAGGCCTTCCCCTGAGGCAAATGCCCCACAGTGGCAGATCTCACAGTGTCTACAAGATTCTCCATGTTTGAGCAGAGCCATTTGCTAAAAACTATTGCTTAGGAGTCCATAATGTAGTGTCAGATCTGTTCTGGATGGGGTTTGAGATATCACACAGTACATCCACCCCATTGTCCTTATCACTTGTCATATTTGGGTTGTGCTTTCTGCTATTCTGTCAAATTTATCCTCCTTTACAGTCGATTTTAGAGTTGTGTGGTATTTTTTGTTCTGGTTTGTATTTATGTGAACTACTAAGGATTGTACCTAAGATGTCCTGAATATCAGGTAAATACAGTCCGAATTGTTGTTGTTGTTGTTGTTTTATAGGAATTTTACTTATTTAAAGCATAGTCTTTAGGATTATAGATTGCTTGTTTTCAGCAGTACATTTTTTAATGAATGGTTTTTAATAAAAGTTTTTTTGGTATAGATTCTCAGTGTGTTGATCAGCTAAAATTAAAGTACAGGGCACGGCTTGTGGATAAAAAGCACAGGATATTTAAAATAATAAAAACAATAATGTATGACATGGAGGTAATAGGTGAGCCATTGGATGATGGGAAGGAGACCATTGGAGGAAAAAGGGGCAGAAGAAGGCAGGGGTCCACATCAAAGGAGTACGTCATCAGAGTACACATTATACTCTAGCAAAGTTGCTGCTTGAAATGCTTTCCTATGTACCGTGAGTTTGTACTAATAAAAATAAACTCTGATTTTGTGTTGATACAGGATAAAAGCTAAGCTCTCTCCTTTTTGTCCCTGGAATTTTCATGCAGGGAGGAACAGTGTTCACTGAACATGAGCCATATGCCTAGGGTAGCCCGCCCATTTTCTCCTTAAATAGATCCATCCCAGATGGCAGGGAGTTTGCAAATGGAACGTTTCCATAATAAGAGAAAAACCAAAGCCAGGCATGGTGATATACATCTTTAATCCGAGCATTTCAGCGGTAGCGGCAGGTGGATATTTGTTTTTGTGGCCAACCTGGTCTACAAAGTACAGTCCATGATAACAAAGGGTACACAGAGGAAACCCTATCTCAAATAAAGAACAGAAACAAGAGAGGGAGGAGGAGGGGTAGGGGGAGGATGGGGGAGAAGGAGGAGGGGGGAAGAAGAAGAAGAGGAGGAGGAAGAAGAAGAAGAGGAAGAGGAAAGGAGGAGGAGGAGGAAGAAGAAAGAAGAAGAAGAAGAAGAAGAAGAAGAAGAAGAAGAAGAAGAAGAAGAAGAAGAAGAAGAAGAAGAAGAAGAAGAAGGCGAAGAAGAAGAAGAAGAAGAAGAAGAAGAAGAAGAAGGCGAAGACGAGGAGGAGACGACAACGACTAAGAAGTGAATTGGAATTGTTTGGTGCTTCCTTTCAAAAAAAAACATAGTACAGGCAGTTTTCCTCATGTTAAAATTGGTACAAAGTTCTGTCCCTGGATATTTCCCAAATCTTTAACTTTTTTATATATTAGAAAATAGCCTAAACAGTCTGCTTGACTAGTTTCCATAAATTGAGTGTCACAAGTTGAATTTTATAACTCAAGCCATAAGTTTTTGGAACTTTTCATTAGTAAGCTATTGTTGTAAATTAAAATTCTTCTTAAACAATTTTCTTTGATACAGGGCATGCGTGAGATTTCTATTCAAGGAATCTTTTTAAGTATTGAAAGCTTTAAAGTCTTTTTTTTTCAGGGTATGTTATGGCTGTTCACTTTAAACGATTGAAAGAAAAATAGGACTAGCCAAACTGTAAGGTGTGATACTTTTTAATTTTCATCTTTTGAAAAATAAGTCATTATCAAACTAAGAAGGCAGACTGATTGCAGAGGGCAAGGGAGGCCTGTGATAATTGCACGGATTAGTTTTCTAGGTGTTCCTCCGTGGAGACAAAGAGCTCCTGTAAAGCAGACTGATAACCTCGGCGCTGTGCCTTTCTGTGACAGAAAGCTGCAGGCATTTGCATTTTTATTCCTAGATGTCATAACTTTAAGTAAGTGGGAGTGTCCAACCTGCCTACTCTAACTTGGGGTGCACGGGGGACTCCCTTCTGCCAATACTGCCACTGCTACATACTCATAGCATGTTCTTCTGGAAGAGTGAAGCCTTGAGCAAGCAGAAGATCCCAGATCCTCTTAAGAGGAAATCTACAGTTTTATCCGCGTGAGTTAAAGTGAACTCCATGATGTTGGGTGCTTCTTGGTAGAAGGTGTTTCTGGATGGAGGAATAAAACTTTCTGATATGGAAGACAAAACACACGAAATAATGCTGCGCAGGATGAGATGTGCTCGAAGCCCAAGGTGGTGAACACACTGAGTATAGAGATGGAATGATGCTACTATTGTAAATGGCCAGGACATTCAATGGCATTCAGTGGACAATAACTGCATATTAACATATTTGAACAGCTCCTAGACTCTATGTTTACATAGGATTGCGAAGGGACTAGCACTTTTTATTTCTATAGAAAATCGAGCCCCTTCGCTTTTAAACAGAAACCTGCAGGAGCAGTCGGCATTATGCTAGAAGTTTGCCTTTTGTGCAAAGGTCATTAGAATTAGTGATGTGATTGTGAACATGCTGAAGTTAATCTAGGTTAATGGAGGTACAAAGAAGTCATATCTCATGGAGACATACTGCTCTGACCTTATTCTTTCTCTACCCAGCTGGAGAAATTGTCTAATGTATTCTCTTACTGTGTTTACCAAGGGTAAAGAGTCTGCATGGTTTCAAAACCATGTAGTTCAAAACCTGCTTAGTGAAAAGTGCCTCTAGTAGTATAACCACCACTTTCTTAAAGTGATTTAGAAGTGGCAGGAATGCAAGGTTATAGGGAGATGGTGGCCCTTTGCTGTTAATAGGGGCTGAACTTGAGGCTGCCATGAGACCTTACTGTTTAGAGGAAGGAAGGCAGGCAGGCAGGCAGGCGGGCGGGCTTGTGTTACAGTTACTGATATCTCTGAGGGAGATTATCTCCTACCTCAGTATTTTACAAGTTGCAATAGGCAAATGCTCCCCATGGTGCTGACAGTGCCATTCACCATAATACAACACTTCCATAATGAACACTATACTTGAACTTGATAGATTTTGCTGAATTAATAACCCCTTGAATTTAAAAAGTCATTGGTTAAGTTATAATGTTTTAAGCAGAACATGATTATGATTCAGTTTTAATATTTTGCCTAAAACTCTCAGCCCTTCAGCCCTTCATGCATTCTGGGAGAATCTTCTATAATGTTTTGTCAGATTTTCATGGAATACGACTTCTAAATATCTATTCAGAATGACATGACAATTGCTTAATGTCTTAGTTTTAGAAAGGATTAATTCACAAAATTACACATTAAAAAATAATACAGTGTCCTAGAATGAACTCTGAAAACTGCACACTCATGAATAAGCGAACTTAATTAGCTTGGTCATCAGACCTCATTTGTGAAAGAGGGAAGTTTCAAGGAAAATGTCTGATTACTGCTAGCCTAAATGCTGGATGAGTCACCCGTTCACTGGTAAGGCATTTTAAGTGCTCGCTGTGTACTAAACATATTAGAAGTTTCTTGACTTTAAAGGATTCATATTCCCACTGGCAATTACACATGAATACAAATACATCTACTGAAAAGATGCCTTGCAGGGACCATGATACAATTGCCTAGAGGAACGCTGGACCCTGTTGTGCTCCCAGCAATGTTTCCTTGGAACAGAAAACGGCACTTTCCTTAATGAAGAATGAAATGTCCTATAGTATTATGAAAACGGTGGGCCAATACCTCACTCATCTGAAACTGGGAATAGGCAGGATGTGTAGGCAGATAATGGTGACGATAGTGATGATAATGATGACGATGAGGGTGATGGAAGCAGTTGATACCCTTGTTGTGTGCTAAGTAACTTTCACATGGGGAAGTAAGTACTTGGGGTGCTGTAGACCAGTACCATCATCTTCATTACAGAAAGAATAGCACAAGGGAAAGTTCGAAGAGCTTCAAAGTCTACACGAAGGCAGTTGTTTCAATCACTTCTTGAACCCTTCTGCATTGTTTTGGCACAACATTTCCTGGTAATGTTTCTTGCTCCAAAGAGAAACGTTCTTTCTACATTGCTGATGTGTTAGTGTCACTCAGGTAAGGGAGATAATACTTACAACTAGGAACACGTGACACTGGCAAAGACTAATTGAAGAAGATTCCATTTATTTAGAGTCGTATAGACTTTACAAACAAATTACTCTAACTAATGTGAGAAGTTCCAAAGATGCATAAAATATTTTTATTTGCCTCAGTCATCAAAACTGAAATGTTCAGAAAGTTTGTGTCTGGAGACTTCTTGGTAACTAAATTAACACTTAGCATCATTATGTCATGAAATGATCACCAAAAAGAGGATAAAATGGCTTGACAATTCCATTCTCTCATATTTCATCATTTCTTAGCAGCTTGCAATGGTGTGAGTAGTATGCTGCCCGTTTGTTCATTTGTCCTGTAATTCTGTGTACTCACCGTGTTTGAGGCTCTGTGCAAGGCGTTGAAGATCCAGCGTGAATGGTGTAATGCTATGTTCCAGAAGCCTCTCTTGAAATTGCTCCTGGTTTACTCAGTTCTCTGCTTTCAAATTTTGTTACTTACAAATAGAGACACAGCTATTGCAAGCCAACTATCCCAGCTAGCGTGTTTCACTAAATTCATTTGCAGTGAGGCTATTATCAAAACAGTAGTACTTGATCAGCAGTTTTTTCTTATTGTTAATCTCAGAACTGTATCTCCAAAGGAGATGCTCTGCTCTGTAGACACAGGAAGGGACAACAACCTGGACATGTTATTGCTACTGGTTATTAAAAAATGATGTTTAGCTCTCTTCTTTCCTGAAGTAGAAATCCATTAAAACCAGAGTAAGGAGTCTTTCCAGCCCAGCACCCACTTCAGATACCCGCAGCAAGAGCTAAAACAAAACAAACGACAATAACAATGCCCCTGCCAGAGAGTCTGTACAAGCCTGTGAATGAAACCTGTTAGACACATTTTACATCCCACGTATTTCTTTCCAGGGGAAGCATTTTCAATTTCTCTTGCATCGTTGATATTGTTCTGTGCCAGCATAACTGGGAGCCCCAGTTAATAACCTCTACATGTTTGATCTATTATCCTTCACCACTTGTCCCAAGACACGTGAACTTTCACAAAGTTTGCCTTTTTTTTTGTTTATTTTATTTTTACTTTTTTCCTCTTTCAGTATAAACAGCAGCTGACTCGTAGCCTTTTATTTCTGTAATATATATATATATATATATATATATATATGTTTTCTGTAGTATTGTTTGTAATAAAACATTGATGAGTATAAATCTCCCCTGTCATTTATGCCATTCATCTCAAATACTGTGCACAATTAACTAACTAACTAACTAACTAACTAACTAACTAATTAACTAACTGCAACAACAACAAAAATACCTCTCAGGAATCTGAAGTATTTTCTTTCGTTCTTTTTTTTTTCTTTTTTCTTTTTTTTTTTTTTTCCGGGGCAGGGGACCGAACCCAGGACCTTGTGCTTCCTAGGCAAGGGCTCTACCGCTGAGCTAAATCCCCAACCCCCTGAAGTATTTTCAAATGTATTTACAACTTTAAATTCATAATTACTAAAAGTAAAATGATTTGATAGATCTTTTTGTTTTCCTTATCATCGTCTTTGTGGCTAGATCCTTTATAGGATTTTAATGTCAAGCTAGATTGTTACGGTTTTTTAAACATTAACAAACAAAATTGTATCTGTTTATGTTTAATACATACAGTGCTGGGAGAAACCTTTTAGGGGCAAGTGTTTCTGGGAAGACTGTTCGTGCCAAGGACTTTCACATCCATGTGGAACAGAACGTGAAGCGCTGAAAGTTGCTTTTATCAGTCAGCAAGTTCATACCCTAACAAGTGACCATATGTGATTCTCACAGGAAAATGATAGGCATCCCCTTTTCAACAGAAAGTCACTTTTATGCAACCATTGATGAACATGGAAATGCTTAGGGGTGAATTTTCAGTGTGCAGAGAGCACTTAACTTGAGTTTCTCTGCCTAACACTTCTCCCTTCCTCCACATCCACCTCACTGCAATGTTTTGGTGCTCAGGCACAATGTGGCTACCTCTTAATTCTGCTAAATGGCAACAGATATCATTGTCATAGTCTGATCTTTGCACGTTATTGTGTTTTTGTTTCAACGTTTAAGTGACTTTATACGTAACTTTCATTGGAATATATTTGTGCTGTGAAGACACTGGTATGGATTTTGCTATCATGGTGTCCTTCAGCTTCATTATTTAGCATTGCTAGAGTACGACAATAAATGTGTTTAATTGGTTAAGAAGCAGTATTTATATTAATAGCTTTAAATAAAACATTTTTCCTCTTCCTCTAATAAGCAAATATATACTAACCAACGCATCCACATACTCATTTGGATAAATGTAATTTTCTAGAGAGTCTGTTTCTTTGAGGACAGTGTGACATAACTTGAATGTTAACATTTTGTTCATTTTTTTTGAATGATCAGTAAATTGAATATGATGCATACTGGTTCAGTTTTTGACCAATTAGTTAAACCCCAGGACATGGCTTATTTTTTTATTTTGACATGGATTCTAACAAGGTTACCTGGATTGATGCTGGAGGTACCATGTAGCCCAGACAGAGTTGGTACTTGGTGTTCTCTTGTCACAGCCTCCAGAGATTAACTGAGATTACAAACTTCAGCCACCATGCCTGGCTGAGTTTTAGCTTTCAATTAAAAAAGATCTACTGAAATAATTACGGTACGTATTTCATAGATATATGTTATACAATGCATATGAAAATCATTTGAATAAGAATCCCCACTTATGCTCATATTTTTAAATGCTTAGTCATCAGGGAGTGATGCTACTTGAGAAGGCTTAGGAAGCAGAGCCTACTGAAATATGTGTGTCCTTATTGGAGGAAGTGTGTCACTGGGGGATTCAAAGCCCCAGCCAGGCCCTATAGCTCTCTCTTCCGGAGCCTGCAAATCTGGAACTCTAAGTTCCTTCTCTAGCACCAAGTCTGCCTGTGTGTTGCCATGCTCCCTACCACCATGATAATGGAATAAGCCTCTGAAACTGTAAACAAAACTTAATTAAGTACTTTCTGAGAGTTTCTGTGGTCATGTGTCTCTTTAGAGCAACAGAACACTAACTATGATGTGTGTGTGTGTGTGTGTGTGCATGTGCGTGTGCGTGTGTGTGTGTCTATGTACTCTTTTGAGTTTTAACTGATATGTAATGAGCTGGGTTTATTTCAGACCTAAGGTTTAATACATTTGGCATATACATGAGTTTGGTAAGTCCTCGGCATTCTTGTGCTCATTCTTTGCTGACTCTGTCATAGCTTGGAGCCCAATACACTTTTTAGGCAGCCATTGGTCTGCTTTCTATTAGTATAGATTGATTTTTCCCTTAGAATTTTATATAAATGAATTCATATGACATATCCCTGCTTATGTATAATACCTATTTCTGTGCATATATGTATTATTATATAATCAATACTTTATTCCTCTTTGTTGTTGAATGTTTTTTGTTGCCTTTGTCACAATTTTTTTAAATTCATTTACTAGATTTTCAAACATTAGTGCTAAAAGAAAAGGAGTACACGATGAAAAAACTTGATTTCTAGGTCAGACCAGGCAAGAAATAAGTTCATTGATCTAAATGCAAACCACAGTACCATACATTTACTTATATTTACCAGAAATATTATTATAGAAAAGTTTTATTTGAATTTGGCTCAATTTCATTTTTAATATTAATTTGATATATATGGCTGTTTTGCCTGCAGTGCCCACAGAAATCAGAAGGTGGTAGATCTCCTGGAATTGAGGTTACATGACATTGTGAACCATCATTGAGGTCCAAGGAATTGAAACCAAGTCATCTGGGAGAGTAGACAGTGCTCACTGAGCCATCTCTCCGGCAAATTTTTCCAGGATACATTTCTTGGATACAACCATAAAAATCTAGATTCCTTAATGAAGATTTCAAAAAACTTGGATATCAATAAATTTAAAGAGTTTTCTTCAAAATACCTTATGAACATAATGGAAAAATCCAGCTTTGGATTGAAGAAAGTTTTTCAAAAATATTTCATTTTAAAACCGTATGGAGATGTTATTTAAAGAAATAGAACAGTATAATTATGTCTGTTTTTAGGATACAGATTTACATTAATGCTTTGTAAGAGTAAGGAGCAGAATTTGGTAGCCTGCATATTTAACCCACAGCATCCTTTATAAACAAAACTCATTTATTAACCTTTAAAGGACTAATGCTTAAATTAAATGCTATTACTATCTTATCACACTTAGAAAATCAGGATCTCCTTCCTCCAATCTCTTATTGGAAAATATGTTTCCATATTGAATCTCCTTTTATGGAATTTTTTTCAATGTAGCAATACATTGGCATACTCATGGTTTTGAGACTGACAAGTAGTTTAGGAAACTGTTAAAGTCAAATATTAAAATAAAACATTATACTATAGTTGTAATTTGGATAAGTTTCTAGTTGAGAGACTAGAAGCATCTTGGCATGTCCAACTTGGGGCCTGAGAGCTATGAATGTGGTTGAGTACAGCATTCCAAATAACTTAAATCAACATAAGATAGATAGATAGATAGATAGATAGATAGATAGATAGATAGATAGATAGATAGATAGATAGATAGATAGATATTCTAGTCTGCTAATTTGATTGCCTGGTATTTGAGCATGTATACTATAGATTACAGAGACTTAGAACAATATCAACAGGTTGGTCATGCCTGGTTGATTATAAGAATCACAAGTTTAGGCACCCCGTTCATTCTTCCTGTGATTTACACTATACAGACTGTGGCTGGTTGGAGAATAATAGATCATGCATCCCTTCATGAACATTTCAACGGAAATATATTCTTGACATTTGAATCTGTGTCTCACAATGACTGCAAGTTGGAAACAGAATGAATACCTTTGCATTTTTATTTGCACTTGAGATAAAGTACTGTGAAAAAATTTATCCACCTTCTGAATCCTCCCTATAAACAGTCAAATGAAAGAAAAGATCCCCTTATAGGTCAAGATATTATCTTGAGCATTTCAGAACAATTTTGAAGAACAGCATAAGGCATTACTCTGAGAACTAGTGCTCTTCTTAATGCCTCTGAGGGATTGTTAGAAGCTTTTGACAGATTACTAAAGCAGTATGTTCTTTCTTGCAACATATATCTATGTCTATAGTTGATAAGCGAACTTTGTTCAGGTTTATTAAAGGGATATATGGGCACTCGCATATGAATTATTCTTAATATTAAAGATCCTCAGACAATATGAAAGCAAATATCTATCAATTTATCCATCAATCATCTATTATATATCTGTCCATCATCTAACTTATCAAATATATACCAGACATTTTTATTTATTTATCATATTCAGTCTATCTTTAATCAAATATATCTACCTATCTACAATGTATCATCATCTAATCTGATGACTATCGTTTCTCTTCTACCTATCATGTATCTGTCGATGATGATCTTTCTTGTATACTTCATATGTTATCTATTATCTATCTGGTATTGAACATGTATATCATCATCTATCATCTATTGATCATCTAACTATGTTATCAACCTAACTTTATCTATCATCTATTTATTTGTATTAACCATCCCCCACTTGACATGCTCATTTATTTATCTAGATTATTTTCTTCCATTTATTCATTTTAAACTTCTAAAATTTACCAGTTTCTTAATGAAATTTTAATATTTAGCATGAACAGACATTTAATTTTACCCCTCAAGAGACTTTTAAAATTCATCACATTTTATAATCTGGCATATCTGCATGTTATGGTTGAAAGATGCTAAAGCTTATCTTGTTGTAGCAAATCTACAAAACTAGAACAGTGTGTAGTCTCTAGGTTATTCACATTGAAGCATTTGTGAACATCAACCCTTCCCTTACTGAGTGGAGGAACAGAATGAGTTTGTGGTTTCATCTTTCATGACTCTCTGCTGTCTTGTTTTCCTATGGCCTGTGGACTTTCCTTTAGAAATCCCCGTTAGTTTGACAGCTCAAGAAGGGGAATGAAATCAATGCACCATTACTTTGTCACAAATATAGAAATGATTTCAATAGCAAATAGAAAAATTTCATAGCAAATTAATGTTAATTGCCCTAGGCAGACAGAAACACTTTATGGAGGTAACTACTTACATTAGAGTATAGTTTCAGGTTGGAGACTGACTTCTCACGGGGCTAGTATATGAAATCTGTGAGTTAAACTGTTCAGCACTTAGCTGATAGCAGAACTGTAAGGTGAAATATTACAAAGGGTTTCCTGGGACTGAAATTCGGCTATAGGAACTATTCTCAACATGGTCTGTGTGTATGAATGGAGGAGTGAATTTGTTTAATATCTTGTTCTTGAAAATTAAGATCTATTTCTTTATCCTGACCATGAGAACATCTGGAAAAAATGGCACTGTTTCCTCTATTTATATTCAAAATCATCAACCTACCCTTCCAAGCAAGTTTTTTATATATAAAAAAAGACCCGTTATATAGAATAGAATTTGATTTTGCATCATATTGTCTGAATGTCTGAATTATTGTATGTTTTCCCCATGTTGTTCGTATTACTTTCTTTAGAGAAATCAACTAAATATTGTATCACCTCAGTGAAAATAAAAACAATCTGGCTGAAAAACTAATAATAAAATAAGGAAAAAACTCAAATTTATTATATTAAATTATATGTTACTGTGCTGGGCCTGCATTTTTGACTTAGAAAGCTTTGAAATCCTTATGATTACTGTTACTAGAATAACATATCTGGAATACTTTCATATCTAATCAACTCATGCTAATAATTTTGTGTGGATATATATTGTCAGAAAGTTAATCTTTTTGAAAGCTTCATCACTGTTGTGTAAATTTGCCATTTAGTTTTAATTCACTCTTTTTTATAACATAAAGACTAAACAAGAGGTTGTTCCAGGTGAAGTTCACTGAATTTGAGTAATAAAATTATTTTCAGCTTTTACATGTTCTAATGAAAGCAGACAGTGAAGACAGCAAGACTCTAATGACACCCCTTTCTGGTCAGACAAGAGGTATAGGTGGCCTCATGCCATAGATCATTTACTAGGTTCAAGGTTTCCTCCCACCTGCCATGAATATGCTTTCTGTTCGGCCTTCATCCATGCCAATCAGATACAATTCAATGTGCTATTTCTGGGCTGTCTGTTAGAGTAGACCTGAAAAGATGTTCATGCCAGCCAGACCCTCTGGGAGATGCTAGGTGAGAAGCTGAGGTTAGAATGTGGCCTGGCTCTGAGAAGCTGGATGACCACACATCCTAAAGACAGGGAAGGAGAAGACATTACTGCTTCGTCTGCTGCTCTGAATTGATTCAGGACTAGTACAAGAACTGAGACGACTGGCTCATGTCATTCTCCCTACAGAAGTAAAGGAAAATCCAAATAGAGAGAAGGGAAAGAAAATAAACCACATTTGTATAAGGAAATAGCCTATTGTTGAGGCTGAGCACGTAGCATTTAAAGTTGAAAACTACAAAACTTTACTGGGAAGGAGCACCCTGCTCCTTCTCCGTGTCTGATTTTTCTAATAGTCAGAGCTCAGTTACTGCAGCAGATGTTCTAAAAGAGTAATTAGTTATTAGATGTTTTCTAGATTCTGCCTTTAATAAACTATAGTGTCTTGTAAGCTTATAAGAGCAGCATCATATAAACAAAACTTTGTCGTAAATTTATGCTATTTATATGTATAAATGCAAGTAGATGTATAAATAGAATTATACCTTTCAAAATGATTTCAAGTTCAATTTTATAAACAAATTAATTTGGCTTTCAAAATAATTTTTAAAAAGCAAATAAACTGTACCTGGTCCTGTTTCTTGTCTCATAATCTGTGATGTCTATTGAATAGTAGTATCTTAAGTGCTTGTCTTGGGCCCAATGTTGAATGATGTTCTGTCATTTTGGTGGTGGTTCTTTCTTCCCAAGCCACTAAGGAAGCTTCAACACAACATAGCATTGGAATCCCTATCATCACAAAATTTGCCTTAATCTGTGTTAATCCCTCCAGACCAACTTCCTCCTTCACTTTCATTCCTCTCTGGCCCCACACCCATGGACACCCATGGACACCCATGGACATGGCCACTTCCCTCTCTGTGCTAACAACACTTTTTTGGCCTTATTTTTGCTCTAAATTTTGTTGTTGGGAAACAACCATTATTAAATTACTTTACTTAAAGGGAGAGATTAAAGGTGCGTGAATATATAGGCAATGATGGAAAACCATGGACCTCTCAGTAGTCTGTGTGTTTGGTGCAAGTTGTAAGAATAAGCCTGGGTAAACTCAGTCATAGTGAAGATGTTCTCTACTGGAATAAATTCTAGCCATCTCCGTACCTGTCATAAAGGGAAACTCATTGCCTCTCCCTTTTCTATTCCAATCTATTACCATCAAATGTCTAGTTTATCATTATCTCCTTGTAGAGAATGGATTGCATGAATAGGTGTTTAGCAATTGAGTTGAACTAGTTAATTTATAAAGAACTTCATACAGTACATTTCCTCCACCTAGCACAAGATAAGTTAAAGCAAAACAAATAGTTACTTATCTTTACCATGTAAATAAAGACCGCTCCTTGAACTGTGCTACAAGGTCACAGCAATTGTACACAGCTTGCTTTCCATCTGTCTATAAGGCTTTTTGTTTTGTTCTGTTCTGGATTTTCTTGTCTTGCACGAATATTTCTGTAAAGGGACACTTAAAAAAACATTGCCCTGGTCTTTTATCAGTTGAGTCAGCATCTGCATTAAATACTATCTGTGAGTGAAATGATACACCATGGGGCTGAAGTCATTCTCATTGGCTCAATATGACAGCCATTCTGACTATCTTTTAAATTTACTATTTTTCAGCTTGAAGTTGTCATGCTCTGGGACAGGTTTGATGGTGTATCATGGCTCACTCACATCTGTGTTCCTGCATTAAGGCAGATGGTAGCTAGGTGATGGGAAATCTTTTCATTTACATGCCTGGGGTTCAAGAACATATGGGCTCTGGCAATAGAAACAATTTGGCCAGAACATGTCTTTGAGGCTTATTTAAGTTGATATCTTACATATGGTCATAAGAACAGCCCCAGTACCCAGTGACTTACTGTAAGTTATTCCCTTGCACCTCGCAATTGTCCTACAATGGAGAGGTACTAAAGATAATACTTTTGTCCAAATTCCTCACATTTTATTGATTCTTTGTTTCATAGAGAGAAAAGTAGACTCCCAAAACCAGAAACACAGGTCATGCTATCAAAAACTCTCTCATCCTTGTTTATTCTGACATAGAAAGAAATAAACCTTCTCTTTCTTATATGTTTTGAAAGACACACCAAAATTGGGCTTCAGGTTTTCCTGGGAAAAAGAACGTGTATTTTCAACGTATTCTTCTTTCCCACTTTATATATAGAAGTGGATTGATTTGGGGAGTTGATTTTGCTGAGACAATTGGATATCAGCAGCCAGATACAATACAAGGTGGCTTTCCCATTAGTTAGCATACCAAGCCGTTAATATCTTAAGTGAAGAGTATGACAGGAAGAACGCTGCTCTTTTTTAGGCTTGATTTACAATTTGAGTAAAATTATCTACATTTATTTATTTAGTATTACACATGCTTTTGTCTTTGATCCTAACATGTCATCCCCTTCTGTTTTCAGTTTGAACTGACCTGGTGCTTGATTCTGAAGTGTGTATATAATGCTCTTGTGTTTACAACAAGTAGAAAATTCACTGACATGGCCCTCAGATCCAACTTTTTGTAGGTCTTCACTATGTTAGAAATATTGAGATATTGCACCTACAAATTTTAAGAAGTTGTTACTAACAAGTTGCTGTAAATACTTTTATTTTTGGTGAGTGATTATCTTTCTGTAGGATGTGTGAGACTCGAATCTAGTTATAGCGATAGGTTTTGATCCTGCTTAGTAGATGTTTCAAAGTTATAAATGTCGGTCCTTGTTTGTAAAAAGAAGAAAAAGAAAGGAAAAGGGGAAATAAAATTAGGTGTATTTTATACTCTGTTATATATAATAGTAAAGGTGTTTTAATGAAAACAAAAGTTACAAAAATTAGGGATGAAGTGGGTTTAGGTTATGAAGATTTCTCTTTTAAATACCACTTGATATCGAGCACTCCTATGATGCAGAAAATTTCTTGCCTGGTTCCAGGAATTAAAAGAAAAAAGTTAATCACAAAATACATCTGTTTTAAACCCAGGCTCACAGAAGTTAAGATCATTTAATGCAGGGATTACGATGTATTTGAAAGGTGCCATTTGATATAATTTGCTGTACTGTGAATGAGAAAATACTAAAAGGAAAGAGACATCTGTCTTATATATTTTTACAGTCATCTTTCATCACAGTAGCATCAGATTCCGGGAAAACCATTCAATTGTAGTCTCAAGTCAGGCTTGGTGATTGCTCTTACTGGTTTTGAATAATTGCTATGTCAGCTACAGAATATGCTCACTGGAAGACACACCCATGGGAAGACTATTCTGTTCTTATAGTTCCTTTAGTATTTCATTCTTTTCCTAGTCTAAATAGCTTGGCACCGGTCTAAACCAGACAACAGTTATACACTATACCTTTCATGTGCATTTTGGCAAAAACCTTAAATATATAAATATAAAATATATTTGAGATTTATTGACTAGGAGGGCTTGGTATAGATCAGAAGTAGTGTGGCTGTTTCATGTGCTAGTTCTGCTTTTGAGTTTTATCTTTATAATCTTATTATTTTATATGAATGAGCATGTTGCCTGTATATATGTTTGTAACTGCACCAATGTGAATTCAGTGTTCAGAGAGGCCAGAATAAGGTTTGGGATCTCAAAGCTGGAGTTACAGATGGATATTTAGTGGCCTTGTGTTTAGAATTGAACCTAGGTCCTTTGGAAGAGGGGCCAGTGATCATAACCACAGAGCATCTACCTTTCCAGTCCCACATTAATCATTGTTTAGGAACTCCATAATAGCTAAACTAATTTCCATTCAAATGTGGTGATATTCTTGACAGAAATTGTGCTGAAGACTGTATTTCTAATCATGTGTCTCAGTGGGTAAATGATATCTTGTTTCTCAGTATATTAGTTTGTCAATTCATATATTTGTTGGACTTATGCTATTTAAGGATCAAGATGTTCATATGTGATTGGAAATATATGTGTGAGCCTCATAAATATGATGTATTTATATATAATGGGATTTTATTGTGTAATGCAGGCTGACATCAAATTCTTGATCCCCCTGCCTCAGTGTCCAGACAGCAGGCGTTTAAAGAAAAGCACAGCAATGCCTGGACCAGAATGTACTTTTAATAGTGTTCCTCATATCATTCAATAGAGTTATAATACTAGCAATAACAATAATATGAATACCAAGTATTTGTGTCACTTTTCACTAATTCGCTTTGGAATATCACATGTGCAATGTTAAAAATCTAATATCCATGTAAGATATCTATATTAATTTCAGTCTTGACAACTCTATTGCAATATAGGCATATGATTTTAAGTGCTTATGTCACATGTAAGCCACAGAACAAAAATATGTTTTATATGAACATTTGATTGAAAACACCAGATAGATGATATAGATAGGGAGAGAGAGACTGGCAGACAATATTAGCAGACATAGAGGATTGAGCCTTCACTATCAAATTCTTGGAAATAAAATAAAAATTGGGCAGGCCTTTTGTTTGTTCTTTTATCTTCTGATGAGCTCCTGATGGGCTTTGCTTTTAGCATGGTTCATCTCAAGCTGGTAGTGCTCTCTGGGTTAGTATTATGCTCTCCTCCTGACTTTAATCTCCTCTTTGATGACTCACCTCAGGTTAGTGAGAATGAAGACCTGAGTGTAAATCCCCTAGATGAAAGTTTTGGGGAAGGTTGCTTCTCTGTGTTAGTGCACAGCTTGAAGCAAGATTTAACAATAGCATCTTCCTTTACGAAAGATGAGAAATGGCTCAGCATCCTAATATTAGAAGTTTTTGTCTAGCTGTCTTAACAGCCTTATTTTTAATGCTATCTATTTAATCTGTTTCACATGGGACTTGTTTTTCTCACTTACTGTTTAACGCTATCTCCCCTTGGAGCATGCACTGTTTTCCTCATATGCATTGCTTACTAAAAGTAAATATCCACACAAGTTTTTGGTACTTTAAAAATGTACAACTTAAAGAATCTGATTCATCGTATCATAGTTTTCATTATTTAACAGGGATAGCTCATACTTACCTTGATTTCTCTTCTTTTTACTTTTACTTTTTTTAAAAAGCCTTCTGCTTTATATAAAATAAACATAGACATATGTTGTCCAGGTAAAATTAAATTATCGTAGTCAAAATATATCATAAATACATTTTAAGTTATTTAATTTATTTCTCTTCCTTTCTCTCACTTTTCTTTCTGCTTCTCTTTTTGTGACATGGTCTTGCGATATGTTCAGGGTAGTCTCTTCTGGCCATGCTCCCTGAAAGAAGTGTGCATCACAGTGTTGGTCTTAGCGCCTCTGTGTTTGTTGCATTTATTATTTCTTCTTCTGCTTTTAGGATTTTAAATTATGTTTATTGTTTGAACATTTTATATGTATATAGTCTGATTACTCCTGCCTTCTCTGTGTCCTTCCTACCTATCGCCTCCTCTCCTCCCTAGAAGCCCTTTTCCTACATGCTTGTCATTTTGTTTTGGTGGTGACCCTGTGAGTTAAAACAGAGCGATTTGGGCTCACCAGAGGGTGGACACCCGAAGACAGTGAAACTATGTCGCATAGTACATCTCAGTAGCCTATCGGTTCACCGTAGTGCAGAACCCTGTGATCCTACCCCACCCATGCATTTTGGCAAACCCACTCTGTAAGCTCAGTGTAGGCAAAACCCTCTGCTGTGAGTTCAGCGTTCAATGGATGTGCTATGCCCAGAAGATGGTGCTTTCCTGCTCTTCTCCATATCTCTGGCTCCTACATTCTTTATGTTCCCTGTGTTTCAGGGGCCTTAGGGGAGAATATCTTTTCATGCTGGGCAATCATCACTGTCTTGTCTACAGTTGGTTGAACAGCCCTTATTCCTGTTCCTTTAGCGTAGTGAAAACCGGATTTCCTTAGGGAATGTTCACCAATAGTTTCCGGTGGTTGGCTCTCCCCATATGCTTCTTCCCATCTCTATGGCCTCCTTCCTACCTGTACACCCTCTCTCTGGTGTTTTCCTCCCTGTTTTCATATCACATGCGTGGCATTAACCTCCAGGACCTTTTGTTTAAAGGTGCTCCTCCTGTCACAAAAGTCCCCTTTCTAGTTTCCTGTTCTTTACCCACACTCCCACAAAAAAACGTGTGTAGGTAAGAATTAGAAGTAGGTCCACATGTAAAGAATGTGAAGTATTTTACTTCCAACCACGACTTACCTCACTTAATGCAATATTGAGCAGTTCCATACAGTTTTCTGCAAGTTTTATAAGCTCAGTTTTTTCTTCGGGGCTGACTAACATTCCATGGGGTGTGTGTACCACGTTTCATTATTTCATCTCTTGGTGGGCGTTGTGGCTGTTTCACTTTTTACTGTCATGGATAGGGCGACGATAGACAGACATCTTTGCAGCAGGAGGGGTACAGCTCTGTCATAGGTGCTCCTATTGTTTAGCTTAATGAGACATTAAAGAATCTTTGCCACAGTGGCTGCACCAGCTCCTGCTTGCAGCAAAACCGAAGAAGCTTTCTGGTCGCTCTGTATCCTTAACAGTACACGTTAACTTTACTTTCTTTTTTATAATAACCATTCTAAGTGAGGTGAGATAGACTCTCAGAGCAATTTTAATTTACATTTTCCACATAGTAAGGATTGATAAAACTCTTTTTTAAAGTAAGAATTGCTCATTTGTATTTCTTTTGAGAACGTCTGGTTAACCTATAATTTTTTTGGGTGGGGGTAGATAATTTTTCAGTTCTTTACATATTTTTGGTATTAACTTCTTGTCTGAAGTATATCTGACAAAAACTTCCTTTTGTTCTGTAAGCTATCTGTTCTCTCTGATTATAGTTTCTCTTCTGTGCAAAACCTTTAATTTTCATCTACTCCTTTGTGTGGCTTCCTGTGCCAAGGGGCTATTTTCAAAATATCTATGTCTATATCTATATCCTGAAGTTGTCTCTCTATATTATCTTCTAGTAGGTTCAACATTTGAGATTTTTTTTTCTTTTTTCTTTTTTTAGGAGCTAGGGACCGAACCCAGGGCCTTGTGCTTGCTAGGCAAGCGCTCTACCACTGAGCTAAATCCCCAACCCCAACATTTGAGATTTTTAACTTAAGGTTTTTGTTCCATTTTAAATTGATTGTGTGTGTGTGTGTGTGTGTGTGTGTGTGTGTGTGTAAGATGAGTGATAGAGATCTTATTTCTTTCATCTTCAAGTTGATACCCAGTTTTGACTAACCATTTAGTGAGTAGGCTTTTGCCTATTTTGTGTTTATCACACCTTTGTCAAAAATTAGATTGTAAGTTCGTGTCTTAGTCCTCTGCTGAAGGAGAGAAGTCTCCTGCAATTGTCCTCTGACATCCACATAGGCACCACTGCATGCATGTGTGTATGACATGCATATATGGGTCTACATGTGTGAGGGTACATGCACATACAAGTACATACACAGACATGTTCTGAAAAGAAGAGAGTACAGGAAATTAAGGAACCACCAATCTGTACCATAAAATACAGCTAAAATAATTTAAACATATAAAATAATTAATGAAATATAAGAAGGTTTCTATCTCAATCAACCTGAAAGAGCTATGAGAATTAGCACAGAAGTACATAGCTGTAATCAGTCTGTCAAAATGGAGGTCTTTTAGGAACAGTGTGAGAGAATGCATTCGTGGGACAATCAAGAAAAGAGTCAGTCATTTCTAAACAGTTCCCTGACAGATTACCTTGGATTTTGTGCAGGTGGTCAGCACAGTGCTTTCCTTGTGGATACCAGTGTGATAAAGTTTATGATGGTTGTCTCCCAATTAAGTACCGTGCTGTGTTTTATCAGAATGTCATTGTTCTGTTTCGAGCTGTCCTATGTTCAATAGTTCATAAATGTTTCTGGGAAGAAACTTTACAGTTAATATTTACCTTTTACTGAATGATCCAGATTAAAGCAGCTCCTCTCATGCATTCAGGAGGGACATGGCAGTCTGGCTGCCCCTGGACACCTTTACCACAATCGAGGATCAAATGATCCAAGGGAGTTACTATATAAACCATTAAGAGAAATGGCCATACCTATTAAGATAAATACCATCTCTCCTTCCAGGAAATAGATTTTCTAAAGGAAGGAATTACTTCTGGGCCATGAAAGAAGTTAGATTAAACACTGAAGTTTTGCTTGTTTTAATCTATGAGTCACTGCATTTTCTCTGAGAACAGAAATAAATGTTTAAAAGTTATGATTCTGGGTGCTGTAATGTTCTTTTCTCTCTTTCCTAGTAGGGTGTATTATTATAACTTTAACTTAGGGAACTTTCTCTATATTACCACTTGTCATGCCCTAGGAAAGCTGGCTTGGCTTTGAAGGAGAGCTTATACAGCAGTATATATGCATTAGTGTAATCATATTACACGTATCACTGTATACATATTAGTATATGCATGTATGCATATACGTTCATTCATATCATGCACACATTAACATTCTCTCATCGAAGTGAAAAATGAAATAAAGATCCAGGTGACATAACCAAAGGAACAGTTCTATCAGGAAGCAAACAGGCAGCCCTTGACTGTGTCCCGTGTGTTTTGCATGGACAGCTAGAAAATTTGAAGCCTCATTTTCTAGCTTTGATGGCGTACACTTGCCGTCAGGAAACACAAATGGGATATGGCTTCCTCTTACTGTGTAAACATGTTTTGCTATGCTTCTGAGTTAATTCTTGAAAGCCTATACAATTTGCCCATTTGATTATAATTTCCCCATGCAGCCCATCATGAATTTTCTACAAAGCTATAGAGCATATGACTTTATGTTCATAGTTTAAGGAAACACACTTCAGTATCCCTGCGACTTTATGACTCTGGCTGAAATACAAGCCCTTCCTTTGGTGAAGGCTCAGACATCATTTACTCAGCAGCCTCATAGCGATCATCTCATCGCTAAGCAACTGAAGGAGCATCAATCTTGCAGTAAACACAAGAACAATACTCTCATGCTGTGGAGAGAGCAGCAGGACATGCTAGCTTTCTTTGTTAGTAAATTCAAGACGGGAATAACTTTCTTCTCTTGTCAAGTTCCTGTCACTTTGTTAAGAATTAGAGATTGTATGTTTCCCAAATTTATAACAATATGTCAGTCTATTACAGCTAAATGAATATGAACAACTCCGGATTGTCTTTAATATGTAAAAAAAGAGGTTCCTTGTGTTGCTTTATCATCTTATCATTGGAAACTTGTATCTCTTTAATTGGCATGTCATATATTAAAATGTGACAGTCATGAATTATTCATAAGGAGATTTTTAATGCTGCGTCTTTATAGGAGTACAACTCGAACCATTCTCCTTTTTATACAAGAGGCCATTGACTGTCATGCTCTAATACTTCATGAATTTTTTTTTCTCGGCTGCAAAGAAACTTTCCTGGCACATTCAGCTGTCTTCAGATTACAGAGATTGCACTACTAGATTGATAAAGCTGTATGTAAATTCATGGTTATCTCTAAGGAGTTGTCCTGGCAACTCCATAGTGGGTGTTCTGAACTTGCACGTGTGCGGAGAAGACCTTCTTTGCCTTCACCAAGGCAGAGTATTTAAGGACACACATACTTTAATACACCAGCCCCTTCTGCCAGTTTCTGAGGGTAAAGATGGGTTCATATCGACTTTGTTAATACTAGTTTGAATTTGAAGAAAGACCATCAAGGCTTCATCTTTGTGTTATAATTTAGTAGATTCCTGCATAAAAAAAATCAATGTAGGGGTTTAATCGTGTTATTTCTCTGATGTATGATTAACTATAAACAGTATTATTTTATAAGAATTATTTTTCAAGTATATGCTGAGACTGTCTTTTGAATTCTTGTTCTTCTCAACTTCAGTTTGAAAGTTAAAGTATTTGTAAGTCTTATTTTTTATAGGAATCTATTTCTTTCCAGACCCAATGTGCTTTGTTTGTCTTTGACATCATTGCGAAACTGTTAGGGTAAACTATCATCTAAGACCATAGACAAAATATTTGCTCAAGAGTATTTTCAGTTAGAACAGTGTTGAATGATTTCACATTGCTACCCATAAGATTTAGGGAAAGACATAATTTTGAAATCTCTCGTAATCAGTAGTAATTTTCTTCAAACTGAATTTATCATATTATTGGGAAAATGTCAAGGGATTCCACCTCTATAAAAGGAACTTCAGACAATAATGAATGCTGGGAAAAGGAGAATTAGCTTTTCACAGGGATGAGCTGCCCCCTTACTGGTTCTCTAAACCAGAGTAGTCAGCCTTTCAAGCATGTGTGTGTGTGTGTGTGTGTGTATACATATATATATATATATATATATGTATATATATATATTCATTCACACAAAAATGGACTATGGTTGTGTTTTTATGTATTTGTGCATATGCATACTCATATGTGTATGCATATATGATAAACATACATACATGTACATGCATGTACACATATATTTGTACATGTATATAGACATACTCATATATGTACCCTATATACACACATATGGAACAATAATAATCCAAGTAAAGCAGACTGTCAATTTGAGCAGGTAAAAGAAGGATCCATGGGAGGATAGCTGGGAGAGGCTGGAAGGAGAAAAGGTCAGGAGTAAGAGATGTAATTCTATTTCATTTAAAAATATTTTTAAAAAGTACAAAATGTATAAAGTAAAAAAATATAGTACTACTTTTCTAATTTACCTGTATGTGGCTTAGAAAACTGAAACAATCCAAATTGTCACAACTCCAGCAGTTTTAACTGTTTCTAAGACTTCAGTTAAGAATTGTCAGTTCAACCTGCCATTGATATTTCTGATCTGGAGAGTTTTGTAAATATGAAATTGTTTCCTTTAGTGTTTTTTGATATTTGGTCAAGATCATTTTTTGGGAATCTTTCTGTAGAGTTATATTACAATGACACTATATTGTCTTATCACATAGCTTTGATTTATCCAATTACTGATATTGCTAAATTTGCTTTCCTGACTAAGTTTGTGTCTATGAGTTTTGTCAATTGTAAAACTAATATTTCCTTTATATTTAATACATTTTGTTGGAAATATTTTGAGGCCATATTAATACAGCTATACCACCATGAAAATTTTGATTTGTACATGTATTTATACATGTATATATGCAACCATTTCATTCAGCATGTTAAGATTCATCGAGTCAGCTACTTTACTGACAATCAGATTGACCCACATTTAGCCCCCTCATGCTACTGTCTGTGTAATTCTGACATATCTTGATCATTTATTGTCTATTTTCTTGTTGAAGTGGATGGCTCTATCTGTGAAGTTTTTCCTTCCTTGTTGCAATGATGATTGAATCTGCCATTCCAAAGAAGCTCAGTTTTCCTTCACTAGAGGATAGCAGATAGAACCATTGCTATTCCTCGCTGCTCGCCCTGGCCTCTTGCTTCTCAAAACTGGAAAATATGTTTGATTTGTTACCGTAAATGACTTTAGTTGGGTTACTTTCTTCATCTATTTGTATACATTCAAAATGGCGCCCCTACACTTTAGTTCCTACCCAAAACTATATGCTTCATTCTGACTTCCTGTGTAATAACACATTTGAGGGCTTAAAGAAATGTCCCTTGTTTGTCTATAGTAAAATGTTGTTAACAGTCAGGACAAATGACTTACTCAGCTTTGTTCTCAGCTTGTTTAGACTAAACTAATGAAGAGTGGAGTCAAAAGTACAATGCCTTTCTGTGACCATTTCTGTCCTTTTAGCTCTCTACAACAAAGTAAAAAAAAAATCAACCAAAAAAAAAAAGGAAAGAAAGAAAAAATCAGAATTAGAGCTCCACTTTTCTTAAAAAAAATAATCAAATTAATGATTTGAAATAAATCTCTCTAGTATGAACTTCATCTTAGCCTTCGGACTGAAACTTGAACGTGGTGGGGTACATTGGTTGTTGTGGAGCACGCTTCTTAATCAATATAAATGGATTAAATAAAGCACATTTTAAGAAGTAGATGAATAATCCATTTTGTTTTTTTTTCCTGGGATTCTTACACCCTGGAAAGAACAGCAAGCATCCCTGTAGTTTCTGTTTATTTCAATGACTAATAAAGAATTGATAATATTTTTAGGTAGGAAGGTTGAGAAATTTTTATTCTTCTAATTTCCCTCTATCTTCTAAATGTGTCTCATCTTTTAAAATCACAAAAGAATGATTGTTGGCTAAAGCCGAGTACTAATATTGGTACAAGTTGCTGACTTATTGCAAGGCGAAATTGCATTCAGCACATTCAGACAATAACTGGTATTGGTGTTCTGCTATGCAGTCATTACTTTGCAATTTGTGGGAAAATTGCATGCATCACTTCTCAACAAGTTTGCTTTCTTGCACGCCAGAATTGCTTTGTAAAATCTTAAATATATGAAAAGTATTTCATAAAATTGAACTTTGCTCTGGTACACTGTGAGTGCAGCTATTGCTAAACAAAATATTAGGAGCAATTACTGTTGAAGCTTCTAACAACTTATCGGTACCTACTTTTCTATTATTATCGTTTGCATTTACGCATGCACGTGCGTGCGTGTGCGTGTGTGTGTGCATGTGCATGTGCGTGTGCGTGTTTGTTTGTGTGGCTGTGTGAATAGAGTTGCACGCACGCCAGGATACATGTGAAGAGCAGAGAACAGTGCCCAGACACCCTCTCTCATTCTACTGTGTAGTTCTCCGCATTGGAACTTAGGTCATATGTCTCGGTGACACCCAACTTAAGCTGCTGAGGGCTCTTGATCAGCTCAGCCTCCTTATTCCCATGGGGCATAGTCATAGGGTAAAATGCATTATTAATTTTTCAACACAGTTAGAGTCCTTAAAAGCAGAGAGAACTTTTTAGTAATTATTCTTTGCATCTCAGTCATAATTAATCTTAAGTCCTGATACTTAATATGTTTGTTAAAAAATCAATTTTAAGTATTAATGATTGGGAGTTTTCCTCTGCTTATTTCCCCTCACCCCCCCCAAGGGAGACTGGCCTCACAGTTAGGAACTACTTTATTTGTCAGACTTTTCTTGATTTCATTCATTAAGCATCATTTTGATAGAGGCTCAGCGCTTCAGCTTTGTTAGAAAACCGCCTTGGCCTTTATTTTGTTGCTTTATCAGTTGAAGAAAAGCTGATTTTTGAACAGTATGGTCATAACATCACATCAGTACCCAGATTCCTTACTAACTTGTGGAAGACTGCAAAGCAAAGGCTTGTTCACATAGGTCTGCTTAAGAAAAGTATAATGAACGATTCATCCCCCCTCTTCCGGGACTGCATTGTAGAAATAAAACTGTTCCTGTGTGTAGCCTGATACTGTGGTTTATCTTGGAAAATAAAGGCTTGAAGTACATTGATATTTACCAAAGTTGCAAACATCTCTCCCCTTTCTATTTCATGACACTGTGACAGTTTCTTCAGGCAGATGCAGCTAGTCGTGAGGAGAGATCCCTGTAAGGCTTAAAGTAACAGCACGAATGTGTTTGTGCTTCTCACTTGTACCTGGATATGTAAACTGTTTACAAAGAAACGTCAATTTCGCTCTGTGGTTACAACAGACATCAAAACATTTACTGTCCTCCACAAACCTCAAAGAAAAAAAAAAACACCAAATGAATTCGGGCGCCCTAGGCAGTGTATTTGATGTTTCTCGTGTGTTTCACAGTCTTCCATGTCTTATGTATCTTTTACTTCACCTTTCCCTAAAAATGGTAACTTAATAAGAACCCGGTTGGTACATGTCTAAATAAGGATGCTTGAAGTATAGAACTGGAGAAATCACTGTCACACGCTATGTGAGGGTAATGTCTAATATTTTCTTCTTAAAACATAAAAGAGGCCCAAGCATTGTTTTTTCCACTGCGCTTGTTTTGAGCAGGCGCTGGGTAAGAGGCTATCACTATTCATGATGCACACTTATTTTAGGACAAGCACTTAGCAGACAGGAAGCACAATAAAGTTGAAATTGAATAAAAAGACAGCCACTATAGAACCTAAAGACTTGAACATTTGCTGTTTGTTTGACATGGAACAAGTAAGTTCATTTTAAAGGCTGATTTATGTCCATAGAAAAAAGGCATACAGACACTGCTGCTGTCGAATTTTTGCCGCCTACAGAGGCCCGGGCACTTGTTTTAGATTTGCCGAGCATCATAGTACTTAGTAGGGGACAAAAATGTCTCATTACTTCAGTATAACATTCTTGCTAATTCCTGTGTGGCATGAATTGAGTTTCTAGAACCGAGTGGAATGGAAGGATTATGTTAGCCTGTAGTGATATAATACAGGTATATCTTTTAATTTATTTGATTTTTGTGTAATCAAGTGTTTTCTGAATTGGAGGGTTATTTGAGAACAAAACTAAGAATGCCTGTGATTCTAAGAAAACCTCTCATTGGGTCACAGGGATGTACTGACTTAATGAATTCCATATGGTTGATGGACGAAACAACACCCATTCACATGCCTGTAACCGTCATGCATGTACAACAAGGCACACACTCTTTACAAATAGGTAAATACATATAAAAATTGTTTTCTTTTAAAAAGCCACTGTTGGGCATATGTAGCTCAGCAGTTACACTACTGCATAGTAAGTGTCAGGCCCTAGATTGAGTTCCTGGTAACACAATAATTTAATAACAAAGAACGGAAGAATTAACAAGTGAACAAACAAAATAACAGCTATGAAGAGCTCCTCATATGACCTGTTCCTAAGGAATATTTCATCCCATTTTTTTGAATAATAAAAACAGAAGCCTCGTGGTATGAAGAAAGGGATTTTAATCAGTCAGTGGTAGCACACATCTTTAATCCTGTCACTTGAGAAGCAGAGGCAAGTGGATTTCTGGGTTTGTATCTACCCCGGTCTACGAAGCAGGTTCCAGCATAGCCTAGGGCTACACAGAGAAAACCTGCCTTGCAAAAAATAAACAACAAACAAAAACAAAAAGAGAAAGAAAATAGATTTGTTTTGATATTTTTAGTCATGTGTAATGTGATGTCCAAGATACTTAGTTTTGTGTTTGAAATCTACCTGTTCGGAGATGGGAGAAGAGCATGGGGCCTGTAGAGGTTTGAAAAGACAACTGCTCTCAGAACAAACCTGACCCTCGTTATTCCAGAGTCCCTGATTTGTGTGCATTGTTTCCCGTCTTTCAGTTTACGGAGGCCACAGGTATCATAGCAAATCTTTGGGTCACATGCTTTTATTCTACACTGTGCTGTTACTGGAGCTTGACTACTGTTAATGTTAGTTGATGCAAGACACCGTCAGGCAATGTGAGCTCACCTCTTCTATCATCGCATTCTGTTCTCCTTCCTGTGGTCTGGAGACTTATTGTTCCTTCAGTCTGTTATTGTTCTGGAAAATTTAACAATGCAGAGATTATCTGGATTACTATTCCCAGTTTGGCACAGCAAGGTTAATAATAAATATCTCTAAAATGGATGGTACCCTTTCCTGAGCATCTGGGAGGTGCAATAGTTAAAATTTTCATTTTCTTTAGTATGTTCATGAGTTCTATAAATAAATTATTTTATCACTTTATTTTATCTTCTTAACACCATTGTTTACTTAACATCTCCATGAGAGTCCGTAGTTGTTCTCATGTATAAAAATTTAATAAATTATATGTTGGATAGGATAGTAAATGCTTTTCCATCAGTTATAGTCTCACCATCAATATTGGAGGAGCATCCATATGTACTTGCAAGCTTTTAGTAATTTGGTTGAGGGAGCAGTATATTATCAACATTACCAAAGTAACTTTTCCTCATTTTTCTTTCTTCCTCTTCCTCTCCTTCCTCCCTCCCCCACTTCAGTCCCTCTTTTCTCATTTCCTTCTTGAGCAAGGAAAGCACAGGTATGGTCACCACACCTGGCTCCTTGTATTGTTCATAACAAAAATTTGGCCAGCTGGGTTGTTCCACTTCCCTAAGTCATAAAATGCACTTCAGTTCTATATAAGGTGCTCATATTTTCTTAAAGTCGTATGATACCCAGGAACACACATAGCTTTGCTCTTTTCAGTTAACCTGGATTCAATGTTTGCCTTACATACATGTGGTTTATGCACTGTTTTAAAATTTTTTTAATGAGTTTGAACACCAGAAACTGTATTATTCTCCAGACAGGATAGCAATGAATCTGGATGCACCTTCTACTCGCTGCTTTCAGGTAGCACAGTGTTCATATGTTTTGTCATGTGACGCTAATTTTGATTTTTAGACGCCCACAACAAATTCATGCAGGGAAGTCTTTTATAAAAAGATGTTGGAACTTAATTGCTGCTTCTCCCGTAGCCACTGTAATGAGTTAAAGAATCACATGCCCAGTACACGTCTCTACTCATCAGAATTGTCTGCAGACTTAAATAAGTCAGTTAGGGAACAGGCATGAAGAGCCATTCTGTGAGGCTGCAAGTCCATCCCTGCTCAGTATATGGATAGAGAATGTAAAAGAGCATCCTTCACAGAGAGAAGACAAAGGCAGTCACAGATGTACTCCAGAGTAGATAACAGTTTAAAGAAGGGATGAGTAGCAAACATAGATGCGATCTGAATAAATGAGAAATGGTTGGTATAATATCCTATACATGTCAGATTGTACGTGTTTACAGGAGAGATATAAGGGAAAGAATACAAAGTCCCCACACCCCCTTCCATGGCTTCATGAGTCCATGTAGTTAATAATTACAGTAAGGTGTTTTTTGTTTGTCCCTCAGAAAACTGAATTCTGAGGAGAAATTTTCCAAGAAACGAAGCTGTTCTTCTCTCTCTAAAGATGCTGCTTTTGCTTTATCGTAACATCATTCATCTTTGTTACTCTTTTGTTGCTGTGATAAAACACCCATGACCAAGGCAAAATTAAAAAGGAAAACATTCATTGGACTCATGGCTCTGGAGAATTAGAGTCAGTGATGGTGGAACTAAAGCATGGCTGAAGGAACAGATGAGAGTTTACATCTAGTCCTCAAAGCACACCACCTTGTGACACAATGCCTCAAACAAAGCAATACCACCTAATAGTCCCCAAACAGCTCCACCAATTGCAGACCAAGTGTTCAAACATAACAGCATATAGGGGGCCATTCTCATTCAAACTACCAAGACACTTCTTGCAGTAAAAGCCCCACCCCCACCCCATGGCAATGAATCATGACTGTTTGGGAAACTTAACAAACATGTTGATAGTACTTGTGAGGAAGCATACCATTCATGGACATAAACATCTTGCTGACATACCTTGTAAATTGTTTTTGTTGTTGTTTTTCAAGGACCATGACAAAGGGTCCTTCAATAACAACTTCCTTAAATCAGTAAAAGGCCTAGAATTCACTCTTCAAAACCTCGAACATTATTAGGCAATAAGAAACCCTCAAGGCCACCTCTGACCATAACAGATGATTTAGAGTTCTGTGCATTCCTTTCTAATAGGAAAGGTTCAATGCTTGTGGAATTGAAGTGAAAGTATAAACCTTCCTCAAGTTCTTTACAGAAGAACCATGAAAGCAGGTTAACTCAGAGAATTATACAATAGCCCTTACTTTATCACTCATAGATATCCAAAGCTTAACTCCCTATACAACAGTGATATTCTGCTGCTTCTCGATACTTTTCAAGTTCTACTTATGCTAAGTTCAAGAGCAGTGGTAAATTAATTCTGCAAAATGCTGACATTCACATTTCCATTTCTTTAGTGTAACTGAAACTTTCCTATCAGCATATTTTATTAAGACATGAATAGAGTCAGAGTGAATGCTGTATTTCCATGCTGCAACTGGCATCCTCACACATGCACACACACACACAGACTCACACACACACACAATTGATTCATTGAACACAAGTGTGTATTTACCTGCCCTTTAATGGCCTCTGAAAGTGGCAGACCAAATGGTTTCCTGAAGGTCAAGTCTGATTTAAATTGTTGATGAATTAGAAGATAATTCTGCATGATTGAATATTAATACAGAACAGTGATAAGTAAGGCAGTTTAAACCTTAATGAGCACATTAATGAATAGGACAAAATGTTTTTCTTTTCACCTCATGTAAAAGTTTAAAAGTGCTAATATGGATAGTTTGTAAATTTTTACGAGTTGCCTTTTCCTAAGAGTGATTTTTTTTTGGTTAAGGTGTTAATGGCACTGATTTGATGCTCAAATTTCTACTGACTTGATAAACTGTCAAAACTTGTTATCAAATAGCCAAGGTAGTTTTATATAAATTACTAATAAATATAGAGGATAAAAAAGCAATTAACATCTTCTAAACTATACCCACTAAGATAAGCATTCAATTAGAAATTTCATTATTTCTACTGTCTATTTTATGTTGAATACTGAATTTTATTGCCAAATACCTGACAGTCAAGTTGGAAGCAAGCCCCATCTGTCAACTTGTAACAGCTCTGGCTGTTTGAATCTATTGCATTGTGATGTTTCTCATGAAAATTTAATGAAGATAGGAGATTCAAAGGGGTTCTGTGCAAGATAGGGAGGTGGATAGAATTTAATTACCCTTATTAAGACTAAGAAAGAAATTCTCTTTACATACCTTTGTAGATTAATATGCAAGAAAGGTATTCGTTGGCATGTACTGTGTACATGAAAAAGAGGCTCTAGAGTGACCTTCTTGAGACAAAAGGGAAAGAAAGTAGATGCCAATGTACTTGTCTGCTTGAGAGGGTAAAGTTCAGGCCTCAAGTGACCTCTGAGATGAGGGCTTCATTTCCCATACATGGTTATTAAATCAGATCCCATAGGGAAGTGCCTTTAGTAAGTGCCTGTGACATGGTGCATGGATGGGCCTGACTATTGGCCTAGCTCTTTAGAGAGGTACACATGTGAAAGGGAATTGATCAGCAAATCAATATTGACACATCTGCAGTCAACAGGTAGATATACCCAATAGGAACATATAGTACCCTTTGGAAGGTAGACCACTCAGAAACTCTGAGGTAGGTGTTTACAATTATTAACCTAACTTGGTTGCCAGAAAATGCAAAGTAAGTTTAAGATTTGTTTTCAGAGATCTCATTTCTAAATGATGAAAGCAATCTTTTGCACCATTGAACAGAAAAGGTCAATTAAACTTTCAAAATTTGAAGCAGTTCTTGGTTAATAGCTGTGAAGTAAGATGTTTAATAATATATGTAGTTCATAATTATTGATCTCTCCGCTTTGTTTCCTCAAATAACATTAAAACTATGCCATATATGTATATGGATTGACAAAAACCTATGAAGACATAAAGCATACCTCGATAGAATTCAATTGAAATAGATTTTAAATTAGCACAACCCTATTCTCAAGGTACTCCCCATCTCAGTTTTAATTTTTAATTTTCCTTTTGATATTTGAAAAATCATTTTGAAAGTTCTAACCACTGTATCTAACACTTGTCTAGTATAGACCTCTACTTGGCTGAGGATGGATAGGAATGGGAATATTTAAAAAACACAGTTTGATACTACTTTATCATTCAACTTAATTATATTTCACTAAAATTAACTTATTATTTCTTTGTTGGTTTGTTTTCCTTATATATCCATTCTAGTCTCACATACCTGGGCTGAAAAGAAACAACTTATCCTAAATGTAGGTGTCAAACTCAAATGAACACAGCTTGAATACCCAGAGTGTGTGTTTCAGATTATTAGTCCATCAGCTTTCTTTTACAATGAACTAGGATTATTTACAAAAACATTCCCATTTGCCGGTAGCATTTAACATTCTGTCAGGAATCTGAACAGTTTTGAACTATTCTGGTTACCTCTTTCCAGAAATTCTTAGGCTTGTGACTCACGGGCATTTTAAAACCTGATTATTGTTATGTCAGGTGATCAGGATGTAAATAAGACATGTAGGAACTCATGTTGCACAGGGATTAATGCTAAATTTACTTGCTTGATGCTCTCGCAGCCTTGGTGAAGAAAAGATGAAATGTGTTTCAAGGAGTTTGAAAAGCTTTTGGAATAAGTTGACTTCATTTGAAGGGCTTCCTCTACACAGGCAAGGGATCTGAATTAGCAAAGTGCTTGGACACTGAAATGTAGGATATTGAATTATACCAAGGCTGTAGAGGAAATGCAGAAAAGACACATAGGGCCACCAGACTATATGGGAGAGCCATCAGAGTGCAAAGCAATCAGGAGTTCGATTGTTGCCTGTTTAGATGTTTGAGATCGAGTAGACCCATGGATCACTGGAATTGGTGGGAGCTGAGAAGAAGCCACATGTCTTACACAGGATTTCTTTCTGTATTTTTTGCCCTTGTATTTATGCTTCTAAGTCAATTTAGAACTGGCTCTTTCAGTGGTCATGAGGAAATATTTATTAGATTAATACAAAAGCTTACTGGAGGTCAAATCTTAGATAATTGTATTCATAGAGCATTAGCCATCCAGCTCAAATTCTAGTAGGGCTAATGTGGAAAACAGTTTTTAGTTCCGGCTGGACATGCTGTTAGATTATTTATTGCTAGGAGCTTGATTGTGGGGTGGGGATAACTGGTCTACAGTTTCAAAAGATCAATGCCTAGGTCAGTTTTAATATGGTATAGATAACTTAAAGTCCTTAGAGATACAAAGTGTAGGTATATGTTTTAAAAATTACTAACCTTTTGGAAAATACCCTTTCATTGTAAAAATTGCACATTTTGTGTCAGTAATCAGGAATTGCCTTTCTTTGTTCTTTGGTTAAAAACTGCATTTAGTTTTCTAATTTATTGATGTTCTTATGAAGTATTCATCCCAGTTGATCTAGGTGCTTCTTTGAAAAAAAAATCCACGTGCTTATAGTAGTTATTTAAGTATCTGAGAGTGCTTAGTGCACAAACATACACTCACATATGCGCACACACATGTGCACACACCCATTTGTGCGCACACACACACACACACAATCTGTGGAAGCTCAAGTTCCTTATATAAAACGGATTAGCGTGCATATAACCTTATAATTATTCTATGCTTTAATTAATCTCCAGATGATTAGTAATATAATTCAGTGTAAATGGTATGGGTAAATGGTTACTATTTTCTATTGTTTAGAAATTGACAGAAAAAAACAGATTCAGCCTTTCCCCACATTTTTAGTCTTCAAATTAATTAGTATTTTAATATGTGAGTACAAAACCAGTGGCTACATGAGTCATGTATGTGCAGCTTTATTTGAAAGCTATAAGTATTCCCTTGCAGTAGAGATAGTTTGATATGCTTATAAACCAAGTTGCTTGTTTCATTGATGCTTAATTCCCTTGCATTCTACTGGATTCAGTGGCTTGGTAGTGTTATCGCATAGACTTATATTTCCATTTGTCTAAAGAAAAACAAAATCCCTCTTCCATTTTGCCAGCTGTTAAACTTTTCTTCCTAAAGATCCGTTGAAGGTACTTCCCCTTAATAACTGCTTGTCAGGGCAGGCACGGATGCGACTATTACCTGCCCCTCTGTGCTCCTGGAGTACTCCTATATCCCCTCACCATAGTCTTTACCACACAAGGAGCCATTTGTTAATGCACTGCCTTCATGCATAGATTGTGCCCAGCACTGGTTGGGAGCAACCATGCTACTGTGCCCTAATCCTATAGCACAACAGCATATGGTTTGTGTTTAGTTCTCCACAGGTGTTGAATAAGTAAAGAAACCAATTTACGAAAGATAACGAATTTGCAATATTATTCTTGTTGAAATAATTGCATTATCTTTTGTCTTGCAGAGGATCAGATTCCTAGGGGTTTCCCTACCATTGATATGGGCCCACAGTTGAAGGTGGTGGAACGTACTCGCACCGCCACCATGCTTTGTGCAGCCAGCGGTAATCCGGATCCAGAAATCACTTGGTTTAAAGATTTCTTACCTGTTGACACAAGCAACAACAATGGTCGTATTAAGCAGTTACGATCAGGTAGGGTCTTGTCACTGTTTCCACTAACTCCTGGACAGTTTTTTAAATTACCCTTCTCTTTCTTTATTCCTTAAATTTAATTTAAATTTTTATTTTTATTTTTTAGGTATTGATTTATCTCCCTCTTTTCTTTCTCTGTTATTTAATATGTTGTCCATGTTTGTGAGGTCACGGCCTCATCCACAATCTGTCTTCCCTTAGTGTGTTTTGCGACTTCTGTTTACTCCACATTGCTCACTGCTGTGACTATATTCTTAATAAGTTTTAATTTACTGCTTTTTCTGCGGTACTTGACGGATCCACTTCTTTCTCCTTTCTTTGTTTTCTTTTGAAACAAATTTATTTCCACATTGAATTTCATTTCAAACTTGCAAAGCGCTCCAGTGGCTATTTCCGTATTAAAAAAATGTTCATATTAAACGTGAAAATAATTCAGTTGTATTCAAGTGTATTTTCTGCTTTCATTTCTACATTTAAACTCATTCAGGTAGTAAACGTTACTGACTTTGGGCACATCTACCATCTTTTCACTAATACACAATACACAGAAACGTGGATTCCTGAGTGACCAGATGTGTTTTATTTAAAGTCCTTTTCTAAGTACCAGTGAAAGCAAGGGATTTAATGAGCCCATTTCTGTGTCATTGTTAGTGAGATTTGCCCACACAGTAGCTGTGGCAGTATGTGCCCATGCTTGAGGGCTTTGCCCCCTCCAGTGACTGGATCTACAGAAGTCTGCTCTGGTGTAGACTCCAGCTTGGCCGTTTTCTCTCTCTTTACTCCAACTCTGTGTCCCGTTCTCATCCCAGGTTATTCCTTTGCTCTCTATAGATTAAAATAGAAAACGTTCTAAATTTCTTAGAACCTGTCCCTAGGCAACTGTATACTAATAACCTCTGTGCTATTGACGTGGGTAATAATATTGATATAAAATTCTAAGTTGTTAACTGCCTGTCTTCCCAGAATTCTCAGCTTTTGACCTGTCCTGTGATGTTAAAGCGTCTTGTTAACTGACTCTTTTGCTTGTTGTCAGCAGAATTGTGTAGATTAGCATTCTGTTATTGTAAATAAATAATTATTCACATGTAACATAGATGATTTAGTATAATAAAGCTTTAACTCTGAAAAATTTGTACCAAATTATGAGGAATATAATAATATTTTTATGCTGTCTTTCTTCTCTCCGTATTTAAATCTCCAGAATCTATTGGTAAGTGCTTAGTTCTGAAGCGCACTTCACCCCCCCACTAATTTCCATATTCAGAATATGATTATTATTAATAATAATAAAATGCATGGCATGCATTTTACTAACTGTCAGTGTAGGCACCAGATCTCTGTAGTGGCGCACACATGCATACCTCCACAGAACTGTTTATCGTAAGAACACTGTATAAATAAATAAAGTAGTACACAAGTTAATCACACAATTGTATCATAATGAGTTGCATAGGCTTCCGATCCTGAGTGTTTGTTTCTAGTTAGTTTGTAGTAATTCCTCAAATAGTATATATATACATATTTATATATATACTTAAATAGCTTAGCTAGTATTTTCCTAAACTATGTCATTAAAAATGCTGTATAGTTCTTTATTTTTAAGGATACAAAAACTATAAGATATACTTCTAACCCTATGGGACCCCAGCCCTAAGAACTCAGTTGCTTCTCTGAAAAAGGCAATTCTGCCTACTATGACCTTTGCCCTCTGTGGTTTAATGCACCTTGCTTTTATGATCTAATGATATGATCTAATATATTCCTGTTTACCAGTATAGTAATTCAAGTTTCTTTTAAGACCTTATTGAATCTGTAAATCTAATCGAATTCTTCTCCCCAGCCCTAGCCCCCTTCTTCTCGTACTAATGCTTCTTCTTTCTAATCTTATTTGCATTCATATTATCCACCCAGGTGGTACACCAATAAGAGGTAAGAGTGCTGACCTAACGTCCCCAGAATGATCTTGCCCATTCTCCCTGTCCTTTCATCTTCTCATCTCCGTCCTGTTTTCAGATCCATCCCCATAAATGTCCATCCACCTGATTTCTTTCCCTCCGTTTGCTTATGATTCGTGACTCTCACATTGTGGACTTTCCTTTTCTTTTTCTCTCTTTGTTTTGTTCATTCCTTTATTTATGAAAATGATTATTTCCGTTGTGATATGCTTCAAAGAAAGCATATCCAGGTCGTCAGACCACAAACCAGTCACAGCTTACCATCTGTCCCTCTTTTTATTTTTTTTTCCTTTTCTTCTTCCTTTTTCTTTTTTCTCTTATTTTTTTTTCCTTTTTTTCTTCTTCTTTTACCTTTTTTTTGTCCAACTGGAGAAAAAAAAAGATCATTTTTTTCTTCCTTAGCTGTTCTTGTTCTGGACCAAAGCCAGGGCGGTCTGGAGAACAGTGGCAGACATGCAGAAGACAGCCTGGACCGTCTGCTTTTTGTCTTTATCTTTCAAAAGGATTTTGCTTTTGTTCTTCAATTCTTTTTTCTCTTACTGTCTTAAAAGTCAAAGAATGACTCCCCCTTCCACCTGACCCTCCTTCAGTCTGACAGCAGCGCTTTTTTCTCCACTTCTTTTTTTCTTGGATGCTCGTCTCTGGATTTTTGGATCTTCTGTCCTTCAGCCGTGGAAACAGGTTCTCAGTACTCTTGGTGGTATGTGGTATTGCCGGTTTTGCATACTTTGACTCCGTGTGCGTTTCTTTTGTAATTCTTCTTTTGTATTTTTCTTGGGGTTTTGTGACACCACACTGCTAATCCCACAGTGGATTTTGATGGGTGTCTTAGGGGATCTATCCAGAGGTCCTCGAGCAGTGATTGGTTGGCTCTTCCTGGCTGGCCTGGGCCTTGCTTTTGAACTTTTTAAAACTCCTCTAATGCGAACGCTCTTTGCTTTTCAGCAAATGTCAGAAATGATTGTAAGTTGTGGCAAACTGTCTTTCTTTTCTTAAAACGTCTGCATGTCTTAAGGGAGTTTTATTTCTTTAAGTGATATTTTCATAACTGATAATGACTAATTTTAATTTTTTTTGCTTCGTGCAGCCTTTTTGTGCTCGCTGCCTATTTTTGGCTTTCTTCCGCAGAAGACTTTCTTGAAAACTCAGCCTGGTATTTTTTTGAGCGTGCCTATCTTTTGCGCCACTTTTGTTGCCAAAATGAAACAAAACAAAAACAAGTATTAATCGTTTGTTTTATTTAAAAGCCATACTTCCTTGAAGCAGTCTCACCCATCTTCATTTTATTAGTCTAGGAGCTAAGAGTGCTAATTATGAGTAGAAGTCTTGCTTGGGATAAAAAGAGATATTGTTTCCTTATGCTAGTAATGATGATGTAAAAAAAAATAATCTCTATATGTTTTTCTCATCGCATCATTTTCTGTCTGTGCAACTTAGCAAGAGATTGAACCGACGTTGAGTGGACCTTCGCTTTACAGGGCTTTTCATATTGTTAAGAGGTTTAGCTTGCTCAACCCCGAAAGCCTTCTCTGACCACTTCTTTGCTGGTGTATTTTATATCCATACAGGAGCCCTGCAGATCGAACAGAGTGAAGAGTCCGACCAAGGGAAATATGAGTGTGTTGCCACCAACAGCGCGGGCACTCGCTACTCTGCCCCTGCCAATCTATATGTCAGAGGTAGGAATGGCATAACCCTGGCATGGCTTCTCCATTCAGTGTCAGGGGGAGTTGAGATGCCCACAGGGTCTGTGTGATTATGAAAGTATTGAACAAGAGGGTTTGGTAATGATGACTGTCGCTGAATCAGTTTACTATGTAGAAAATTAAACTTTGAAATCTGTTGTTTTTCAAATCTCCATGAGGCTTGAGGTTTGTAGATTTTTACTTGCATTTTTACTTCTGATTCTCTTTCGACTGTACTGACTGACTGTGCTTGGTATTCGTTTGAAGTTTTCTTCGTTTCTTTTGCTCTTTTCTGTTGTTTCTTATCTGTTTCCTTACAAACCTTGAAATAAGTGCTCGGTGTGTTACTAATCAGCCCTAAGCATGAAGGTGTTTACATCTCCATGAGGTCTGCTGTGGAGCTAGGGGCCTAAAGGCTCCAACTTAAAACCAGTTGTTCCATAAAAATCCACAATTGCATTCCTTTCCCTTATGCTTAGCGTCCTAGTTAAAACACAGTTTTATATATGTATATGCATTTATATGCCATAAAGTAATGACTGTAATTTAGCGACTACTATTAGCTGTTCTTGAAGTAAGAATGAGTTATAAAGATCCATTTGTATTTTTTTATGAGTATTTAAACGATTGCCCCTTGAGTTTAGGAAGGCTGTACCTTTCATTTCAGCTGGAAGGTATCCTGTCTTCCCCAGAGTAGTCAGAGTTAGTCCCTGAGGGTTTTATTTGTCTTTGTTTTCTGGTGGAAACATTCCTATTCTGGGTCTACGAAGCTGAATAATTATAAGAGGCATTGGGGGCTGGGGGATGGTTGTAGCCTGTGAGGGCTTTAAGGTACTATAGAACGGGCTTCCTTAAGAATATACCTAGCTTGATTTTGAAATTTTGTCAGAGATAATTTTGTGCCCCTGGGGATGTTTTTTCCTTCTCTCTGTGGGGTCTGTAGCTGGGGTGGGGGTGGCCGTGAAGGTGCATTGAGAAATGTTTCTTCCCGACATTCTTTGAGGGCCCCAATCCTTTTTCTCACAATGGTGACCTCCTTTGCTGCATGAGGCATGTATTCCTTCTTCTATGGAAAATTTCAAAATAATGCTAGCTATTGTTCCTAATACTGCATTAGTCCATGAGGTATTGCTAACTTTTCCAGCTGGGGTAGGAAGATGAACTAGAGCAATTAATGATGTTCAAAAGTAGTAGTTGAAAGCCTTGATATGGCCTTTTTACTCTCTCTGTGTTTCCCTTGTTTTTCTCCTTTTCCTCATTTCATTGTGTTCTGCATCAAACCCCCCTACATCCCTCAGAGCTGCGAGAAGGTTGGTGTGTTTTTTACTTTTTACCCACCTTACAAAACTACTACTTAAATCGATAACAAAGAATACAAATGAAATGAATGTAGCTGCACTGTGGTCTTCTTTTGGTCAATGGTATAATATTGCAGAGAATGTTTGGCCTTGGCTTCTGTTGCTTGCTGATGGTGTCCAAATGCAGTGCATGATGGGAGAGAATGTACCTGGGTGCATGGGAAAGGTAACACTTAACTCTCTATGGTCCAGTGCATTGGTCAGTGTTCCTGCTTTCGTCTCCTCCCCAACTCTTCCCATTTATCACCCATCTTTTATTTCTGTCTCCTCGGGGTGCCTGCTGTCCCCAGATGATGTTTTATAATTGTTCCCTGACCTTCCATTTTTTGATATGTTCTTTGATGCCCCAGAGTCTGTGCTGGCCCCTGCTTGCTTCAGTAAGCTCTGAGTTGACTGCAGGAGGCATGCTTAGCACTTCCTTTCCCATGAATGTCTCAGACCCCTACACCATTGCAGTGAGCCCTCTCTAATCAGAGGATTTCTGGTCTTAATTTCAGCCAGAGTTCTCAGACAGAATTCCTTACCTTGTTTTGGGGTTAAGAGGTTTATTCCCATTCCTTTCCTATAATTGCAAAAAAGCATTGTTTACTATCTGTATTTGCACTGTATTCCTGAAAGTTAATTCCTTGGATTTAAAGTTCTCATAGTGTAAGGTTTTGCCCCTAGAGTCCAAGATAGAACCCATTCTTTCTCACCTTAGCTTTGTACCATGTCAAAGTACGCGTCTTTAAACATACCTGAACATGCAGATTATCTGAAGCAGGAACACTGAACTGTGTTTGCTTGGTGGTGGCTCTTTTTTCTGTGTCATGTTGTTTTAATATGGTCACTCCTTTTAATGTCACATCCTTGTGTATTTAAAATTGAATGTTCATCACTTTGAATATATTCATAAAATGTCTTTTACTGGATTCTGTGGTCATTGATGCTATACAAACTGAATGGAATCCTGAATGTGAACACCCTCCCCTGAGTCTACAGTCCTTACCTGTAACAACCTTCCCATAACCTGTAATCTTCTAACTTTCAAGTCCCCATTTCAGTAACTACACGCTACCTTCTGTCTTTGTGTTTGTTCTTATTTTTCCACTATTTCTTCATTGTCCTTATCTAGAATTCCAGCCATTCTTTCATTGCTCTATTGTGGGACTTAAGAGTCCATTTTGCGCATGACTCGCATGACCCAATCCAGTATTGTATCTACTGTTATTATGTGTTTCTTCTTCTGTTATTGTCAGTTTCTACACACACACAGACACACACACAGACACACACACATACACACACACACACACACACACACACACACACATCGGACAGACACACACAAGACAGACACACAGAAACACTGGCATACACAGAGACACATACACACACCACATACACAGACACATGCACAGAACATACACACACATACACACATACACACACACACACACACACCAGACAGACACACACCAGACAGACAAACAGAAACACTGGCATAGACACATACACATGCCACATACACAGACACATACACGAGACACACACGCACACACACACACACAAGATAGATACACACAGAGACACTGGCATAGACAAACAAACATATACCACGTACACACACACACACACAGAATATATACACAGACACATAGACACATATGTATATCTATGTTTGTTCCATCGTTAGTTGAACTTTTGAGGCTGTATCCCTCTAAGTCTAAAAGAAAATAAATTGTTGTTTCAGTGTCCTTAAGGTTATGTTTTCCAGGGTGAGATGTGACTGCCCCATACACACATTCATATCAGCTGCGAGTACACAGAACTGAAGTCAGTCTTGCTACTCACACATGCTGATGACCTTCTGCCACCTATTTGAATATACATGCCTGCATAGAATCATTGTTATATGCATGTATGTATATAGTTTGGTGTTTCTCTCATGCATGGTGTTTGTGTACTATTAATTTGTAAATAGATTTTCTTTTTTGTGTGTGTGGAGCCTATGTAGGTCTGAATCAACTGTTGTACGACTGTGTCTAAGATATCAATGATTAAACTAAATGAATGATTCTGTGTATACACACACCATACTTGTATGGTCTGTATTATCCACAGTTTATCTTTTTGTTGTGCTTTTGGATAATTTACAATATGTTTCAATTGTTTAATCATGTCTGTCTGGTGCATGTCCCGTGTTTAACAAGCTCCTTCATTCTTGCCTCGCATATGTTATCATATGGCCTTGTGTTTTCTTGTTCCAGTTCGCCGTGTCCCTCCAAGATTCTCTATCCCACCCACTAATCATGAAATCATGCCAGGTGGAAGTGTTAATATCACCTGTGTGGCAGTGGGGTCACCAATGCCTTATGTGAAGTGGATGTTGGGGGCAGAAGATCTGACACCAGAAGATGATATGCCAATCGGAAGAAATGTCCTAGAATTGAATGATGTAAGACAGTCAGCGAATTACACCTGTGTTGCTATGTCGACACTGGGGGTCATTGAAGCAGTCGCGCAGATCACTGTCAAAGGTATGCTCCGTTTGTGTTCTGAAAATCGTACTTATACTCATCCTAGACCCAGAATTTTAAGATGAACTAATTTCTCTCTCAGTGTTTCAGTTGTCTAGGGCCTAATCTCATCTGTGGTATTATATAAAATGTTCATGTTTTATGTAGAGTTCTCTCATCTTTCCTTCCCCCTTATCTCTCTCTCCATCCTCCCTTTCTTCTTTCCTTTGTGAGATACTAGATATTGTATCTAGGGCCTTTGGCATACCGAGTGTTCTGTCACTAAGCTCCATCCTCATTCCTTCCTTAATTTTCATTTTGAGACAGTGTCTCATTAAAATGCAGGCTGTAGTGGAATTTACACCGTTTCCCATAGAAGTCATCAATCATTGATCTCTTGCTTTAGCCTCCTGAGGAAGTAGGATTATCTATTTATTACTAGAAGCCACATTCAGATTATTTCCTAAGATATTAGCAGTCTAAGTTGGGATAGTTAGAAGGAGGTCTGATTTAGTCATTGAGCAGACGGAATCCTGAGTGCTCTGCCAGGTCCGCTGTTCTTGTAAGATGGATGGCTTGCAGATTTTGTACTGGTCCAAATTTTTGATAGGGATCTTAAGAAGAATATTAATAACTGTCATTAGATGCATAAAATCTCTGAAAAAGCAGAAATAAGAGAAAGTGCTGAAATCAGTATGGCCTAATAATAGATGCTCTGTCTGATGGCCCTACCATTAAGAAGCAAAATGTAAATGGATCTGTTCTATCTTAGTTCTGTCCTTCACCTTGCATATATGAATACTCATGAAATATTCGCTTCTCCAATAAATGTGCTAAATATAACTAAAGTAGTACCTTCTGTGAAAAAATTTCTCAGCAAAAAGGGAGTTGAATATGTGTGAATACCACTTTCTTTTACGCAATACTTACGTAATTATAGAAAACTTACAAATAGGTCACAGTGAGGGTGATTTGAGTGTCCAGCCAGTGTCTGGAATTAGTGCAAAGTGAACGCAATTCACCCTGCCACTTTGGAAACATGAATTTAAAATGTGCAGCATACTTATTACTAATTGATAGATCTGTGAGTGAGTATCTATTAAGTATGTTATATTGTATAACAACAAAAGTATACATTATTTTTATTGCAGCCATATACTGCAGGAATATACTGTCTTATGTATCCTTAAAGTATTAAACATATTCGTCTTTGTTCACACGTTATAGATATACAATGTCAGTGAAAAATATATGACAATCCAATCATTGGTGCCACCTCAATAAACCCAACCTTATTTAAAAAAATATTACTTACCTGGAAAAATCAGACTTGTCCACTTTACAAAAAGAAAGACAGAATAATTCAATAAATGTTTTTGTTACTAATTTTAGTAAATTCTCTTTGCTAAGTGTTGTAATTCTGAAGGTACTAGTCATATGCAAATATCAAGCAACTGCCTTTCATTATAACTGTTTGAGCTTCAGATATTTGAGGTTTGCCAAGGACATTAAAGATTTTACAAGTGAGAGTCACACCAAGCTAATTAACATATTTGCTTTTGTAGCTTTGATTTCCTGAATCTTCCTACCTCCCTATCCTTTCTTACCTCAAAGAATGAAATATAAAGGTAAAAACTTAAAAGAAAAAGAAACAAAACAACATAGAAAGGAAGGCCATGTTTGATGTTCCTCAGCTGCCGTCTCAGGGGTCACTGTGATTCTAGCCGTATATCAGGAAACTGGTCTGATTGAGCACTATCTTCTGGGTTCTTTCTGTCCTTTTTCTTTTTTTTATGGAGGGCGGGGGCGAGGGGCGGGATTTATTATTTAGAGTAAACCTTTCAGATGAGGTGACCAGTAAAGATGGCTTGTACTCTTAAGCTTTCCTTTTTGAATTGACTTCTGTTAAAAGGAAAACAAATCAGATCTCTAAAAAGACATATTTAAAGGAGTGGATGGGAGGTGAAGAGGTGGGGCGAGGGAGTGAGGGAGAGGAGGGAAGGAAAACTGTGGTCAGTATGTAATATACGATAGAATAAATTAATAAAAAAGTATACAGGTGTTTGTTGACTAGCTCTTGTCTCAGATATATCCACTGTAAAATACAAGAATATTATTATTGACAAAATACTTTAAAAAGTGATTTGTGAATATGTCATTAATTTTCTAGGCCATTGAAATAACTATGAAGAAACAACACAGGCCTCTTCAATTATTAAGCAGAATACACTGTCATAATTCTTCCTTAATAGTTTTCTAGATAAATTATTTTAGATAGGTTATTTATAAGTATCTTGGTCAAGTTTTCTATTTCTTGATTAAACACCATAACTAAAAGGAACTTGGTAAACAAATGGTTTATTTCAGCTCATACTTACACATCACAGTTCATCACTAAAGGAAGTCAGGCCAAGAAAACCTAGAGGAAGAATTGAAATAGAGGCCATGGAGGATCACTGCTTGCTGACTTGCTCATCTTGCTTTCTTATATAGCCCAGGACCACTTGACCATGGGTGGCACTACTCACAATATCTGGGCCCTCCCATAGAAATTATTTATTAAGAAAATACCCATAGGCCAGTGTTATGGAAGCAGTTTTTAAATTGTGGTTACCTCTTCTCAGATAACTCTCAAACTTGTGTCAAGTTGACACAGATTGATCCAGAACTAAGATCCACTGACAAATTCATAATTCCTTACAAATAAAAAAAAAGCACTTGGGTACTAGTCCATTAATAACAACTTAATTTCATTTGCATATATTCTATATTTAATGTTTATTGGTATTTATTTTCAATATTAATGTACTGAATTCGAGAACAAGTGACTAAGCATCTAAAATAAAAATTACACTAATTGCAGTTACTGTTTTTGAGAGTCTCAAACTGTATGCATATTATTGCATTACCTCATTAATCATCACAGGAAATGTAGCTGATCAACTGTATAGTACAACTCCAGTACTACAGCTTGTCCAGTGTTCACATGAGGAAATTAAAGCCAAAAATATTTAAGTGATTTATCCAGGATCACATAGTAAATAAGTGGTAGATTTGAATACAACCCCCAAAATGTCATCAAGATCTGCCAGTAACATGGGATCCGGACTACCTCTTATGTATTATACTGTTCTCTTGACTTAGTAGGACAGCAGATTTCAACCTGTGGGTCATGGCCCCTTTTGGGTTCAAATATCAAATATTTACATTAGGATTTATAACAAAAGTAAAATTAAAGCTATGAAATACCAACAAAATAATTTTATGATTGGGGGACCCCTAACATGAAGAACTGTATTAAAGGGTTGCATTAATAAGAAGGTTGAGAGCTGCTGTCTTAGGATATGTTACTTTGCTTCATCTGGATAAATCTTCAATAGGTATATAATCTGGTCAGACTAACTGTAGTGTAGAGTGATATAATGATTGATGTAATACTTAGAAAAGATAGTCATTATCTTTTTTTCTGTCCTAAAGCCTTACCCAAGCCTCCAGGAACTCCTGTGGTGACTGAGAGCACAGCTACAAGCATCACACTAACATGGGACTCTGGGAATCCTGAGCCCGTCTCTTACTACATCATTCAGCATAAGCCTAAAAATTCTGAAGAACCATATAAAGAAATTGATGGGATAGCAACCACACGCTACAGTGTTGCTGGATTAAGTCCCTACTCGGATTATGAATTTAGAGTTGTGGCTGTCAATAACATTGGGCGAGGCCCCGCAAGTGAACCTGTGTTAACTCAGACCTCAGAACAAGCACCATCCAGTGCCCCACGGGACGTTCAGGCACGCATGCTGAGCTCTACCACCATTCTGGTACAGTGGAAGGAACCTGAGGAGCCAAATGGACAGATCCAAGGATATAGAGTTTATTATACAATGGACCCCACTCAGCATGTCAACAACTGGATGAAACACAATGTAGCAGATAGCCAAATCACTACTATTGGCAATTTAGTACCCCAAAAAACATACTCTGTCAAAGTCCTGGCTTTTACCTCAATTGGAGATGGTCCCCTTTCTAGTGATATACAAGTCATCACTCAGACAGGAGGTAAGTCTGACAAGATGGGACTAGGGTAGGTGGCTTGGAAAGAAACAGCAAAGATAATGTAAATCTAAGTCATTGAGATTTAAGCCTAGACATTTTACTTTTAAGCTTGCCTTAATCTATGAAAATTTAGGCCCCCTTTTTTCTAAGAATCTTTAGAAGGGCCACATTACTACATACAATATCTAGTATATACAAGCACCACGTTGTTAATCCTGACTATGCATTAATACATTTTCTCTGGTTTCACTGATGGAATGCACTCATGACTTATTTTCCTGGCTGGCATAGCCTTTGTAAGTCCTGTGACCTGGTGTGTTTACTTCCTGTCTTTGTAACCCTAAATTTCAAGCATATTTACAGCCAAGTTTGCTTTATTTTACTTTACTGCTGTTATTTGGTTCTTCTGAGCTTGTTCACAGATTCTTCCCTTGCCATAGTGTATGGAAGATGACTGCAAGCGTATGCTTCACCACAATTATAGCAAATCTATATCCCTTCATTATCTGGTGTTTGCTCTTCTTGGGTATTTATTTGTTCAGTATATCAATATGTAAGAAAATGCTGTAGACTAATTTAAGGTTCTCATTAGAAAATAATAGAGGTCTATGAATATTGTTCTAATTTATCCTGACACTTAAATGTGTGAACTGTTAAAGATTTTTTTATTATATCCAGCAGCTCCATAACCATAAAATATCAAGGAAATATATGGGCATTCTGATGCACTTTGAGCTTTTCTCATGTTTTGACCCTAATGTTGGAGTGACATAATCACAATCTAATTCTTAAGGTACAGCCAAGCTTGGTGAATTTGGATGAGTTGTTTTTTCTGTCAGCTTTTTGTCACTGTGATAAAATACCAGAATCAACTTAAACAAACAAAGATATATATATATCCAAATATATATATTAATCCATGATATATATATACATATATATCTATATCCATGATATATGGATTAATTCAACTAGAGGATATGACTTTGGCAGCAAGTATAGTGAGGGTCAAAAAAAAAAAGCAGGTTTAGGTCATATGGTTACTAAGTATAAGGGAAATCAAAAGTCCCTGGAGACTTCTAATTACCATCATCTTTAACAGGGGGAATTTTTTAATGTGATAGTTTTAGTGTTTTTGTATCTACTAGGTATTTAGTGGATAAATAAACCTAGAGAGTATATAAATTTTATCATTATTTAAAATTACAAAAGTTTTAAAAATTAAAATTAATTTCAATTCTGAACTATTTCAAGTGTTTGAATAAAGTTAAAGGACAAGCATTGTTCTTAAAAACATTGTTATACTCTGTCGCTAGATTTAGCTAAGTTTTATAACCACAAATTTAAGGCTAACAAGCTGCAATGCTTTAATTTATTTTTAGGGGACAAAGGATTTAACTACCCAAGAAACAAGATTTTCCTAAAACAAAATTCTGTCAAAATATGCAGATCCCTAAGACTCATGAATATCTTTATATTCAGAATACTGAATTACAGAAACTTATCCTATCCCAACTTAGTAAAAAATGTAAAAGTGATATTTAAACAGTATATTTTGGATTTTTTTTGTTATTACCAGAGGACATGAGCATAGTTTTATGGAAGTTGCAGCAGTGTGAGAGGACATTTGAGTTATTTTAATCCAATAAATTTGGTTTTGGAAGGTCTTGTTTAATTCAGTTGCAAAGTTTAGAAAATGTACTCAAATATATGAGGGTGTGCTATGTAGCTCTCACTCTCTTTCCATCTCTTTCTGACAAATGGATTTTTGCATGAAGTCATCTCCAGCCACCTTCTGTAGTTGTAGCTTGAATACTCAGGGAGATGTAAAAAGGCCGAGTACCAATGCCTGCCTAGGTCAGGAGTCTAATACACCTCACCAAGTAGCACCGTGATTGGTTTTGTCCTGTAATCTTCATTAACAACGGCCCGGGATATTAGTGGCAACTATGGAATGCCAGGTTATCAGTTCTGGTGATGTTAAGTTAATGCTGAGCCTTCTCATTTCCTTCCTGATGATTCCTAGAATCATGAATATACAAGAGTGTGTTACCAGCATCAAATAATCCTCTTCGATGGTTATATAGAAATCTAGGGAAAACATTATTTTCCCTATGGTTTTTGTTTTAGTAAATCTATAAAACCATACCATTCAAAATAATTTAAATTTGTTGTAATTACATTGAAACCAAAACGTGTACTTTGACATCTGTGTCTGACAGGTGCTCATTTCATTTTATTGCCATGATCCCCCAACACCAGCATTCTGTATTTTGTTGAAGCCAGGTACAAAAGTGAATAGGTAAGCAAAAAAGAGTCTCAAACAAAGTGTTTTTTAATAGAAAAGTCATCATTTTGCATTTTACCTAAGAACAACTGATATCCTGACGGATCGAAATTGGATATTTATGTAGTGCATTCCTAGTGGTGGAGAAAATTAAATCGTGATGTCTATTCTATGATTAATCCGAAGAGCACTTCCCCTTGTCTGTGACTATTAGTTCAGCTGACAAAAATATTTAGATATAAAATACACTTTTATTAAGATTGTTGTTTTCTAGAAATATGGGTCCCCTCCATTTTCCATAGCTCGATTTTCTGGAGTGATTGTTACTTACAGTTAGTTTAACTAGACGATATGGAGAATGGATGGATGTTGACAAGGTAAACATTTATACAGACAGTCCCAGCCCTTCTATTTCAACTACAACATCTAGAAAGAGAAGAATAAACTTTGAACTTTTCAGGAATTGGTTATTGTAATCTTATAGGATGACTATCTTTGGTAGAAGGAACAGAGAACTGATAAGTCTTAGGAACTGCATTGTCAGGCATTAAAATAAATGTTGCTTTAAATTCTTGCTAACAGACATGGTAACCCTTAAATTTTGAGTTGAGTCATTTCTGAGCTTTCTTTTAGAAGAATTTCTGATCTCATTTGGAATAATATTTGGACAAGTCTTCAAACTCCTTTAAGGGAATTTGATGGAGATTGCCTTAGATTCACAGTGCCTCTGAGGACCACCATGAATTTCTAATGCCTCATCTCCGAAATACTGGGATTAGAGATGTACACCACCTTCTCATTTTACTTTTAGAATTTTAAGGATTCTACCACAAACTTTTAAAATTAGAACACTGTTAAAAAAACAACACCATTGAGAAATGTTCTTATCGCTTCTCGGCCTTTTGGCGAAGATCAAGTGTGAGAAATGTTCTTTCATAGGTGTCTAGAACTTTTTAAACCATTTCATTACTTTATTTCTCCAGGCCAATGTAAGCAAACTAGAAAAGGCCTGCATTCTAATGCTCAAAAAGCTAATTGTAATGTAAGGCTTTCTGTGAATGATTTTAAAACTTAACGTTTTGTACTTACATTTACTGACAGTTGACAATATGTTGTGTCATTCTCAGATCAGACACTTTGCTTTGAATTGTGTTTACTATCAGACTCTGACTCACTATCATGTGCCAGTGTGCTGGATACATATGTTTTTAAATATGAGCCTCCTGAAAATACTTGTTACCTTAGCAAAAACGAGGCTTCTGTTGACTTTGGCTATGTTCATTCTTACAATACACTGAGATGAATTTGCAGTCTGGTAGGGACACTTCAGAGACAGTCACTAAATTTTACACAAACACTGATGCCTTCTAGTGCATTAGCAAATCAGTCTAATTCCTTAGTTCTTCATTTATTTATATTATATTACAATAGAGTAACTGTAGCAGTAAGCAAGTACTTGATATTCATCAGTTCATTATTATTCTATGTTAGGATTAATAATTCTTATTTTTATTTCTTTGTGGACATTAAATTGTCAAGTAAAATACAACTAACCAAATATAAGAATTGTTTATGTATAGTTTTATTTCTTTATATTTTGTTTATTAGTTATTTACCTGTGCACACTGTGTATATATATTTATGTATGAAGGTGTGCAGTGAATTAGGTAATGTGTGCACATATATGTGTACAGGTACAAATGCCAATGCATTCATGCAGAGTTCAGTGGAGTGATATCAGGTTTCAAGCTCTTTTACACTCTGCCTTATTGGCCCGAGAAAAGGTCTCTCAATTCACCTGGAATAAGATGGTAGCCAGCAAGCCCAATGACTATCTTGTGTCTGCCCTCACAGTGCTGAGACAAGAAGCATGCATGGACATAACCACCATTTTGTATTCATACTGGGATTGTGAACTCTGGTCCTCACCTTTACACAGACAATGCTCCTACCAAAATTGCTATTCCCCAGGCCTAAGTATAACTTTAATGAAGTATCTACTACATGTTTATTTCTTCTTTTCTCAATTTGAATTTTTATAGTGATGGCATATTTCCTTTTTTGATATATAGTGATCACATTTAAATTTCTAGATGTGCATTTTATTTTCTCATCAGTTTTAGTAATGTGAAAATTGTTTCCTTTCCTTGATGTTCAGTTAATTAGTGCAGAAAGTGTTACAACACAGAAAAGCTCCTACCTGAAATGACAATATGTTTATAAATAAAATCTAGTGCAAGAAGAAAAAGGAATGTCAATAATGAGGTCTACTAGGTAAACCTGAGAGGAAAACTATGCATATATATATACATACATATATATATGAATGAAAAATATGTCTATAAATTTATATATTTAAGTATATGTAAGTGTGTATATATTAATAAATAGGAATGTAGGTGTTATGATGGTTTGTATATGCTCGGTCCAAGGAGTGTCACTATAGATGGTGTGGCCTTGTTGGAGTAGGTATGTCACTGTGGGGGTGGACTTTAAGACCTTTATCCTAGCTGCCTGGAAACCAATATTCTCCTAGCAGCCTTCAGATGAAGATGTAGAACTCTCAGCTTCACCTGCACCAAGCCTGCTTAGATGTTGCCATGCTCCCACCTTGATGATAATAAGTTGAACCTCTGAACATGTAAGCTATCCTCAATTAAATGTTGTCCTTTATAAGACTTGCCTTGGTAAAGTGTCCGTTCACAGCAGTAAAACCCTAACTAAGACAGAAGTTGGTACCAGGAACTGGGGTATAGCTGTGATAGACCTAATCATGCTTTTGCTGTGGATTTGGGGACTTTGGATTTGGAAAGCATTGGAATGCTTTAAGTGGGCCTTAATGGTCTATCCTAGAAGAAATATAGAAGACTTTGTTGCTGTGAGTGATTTGAACTGTGCTGACCTGGCCAAAGAGGTTTCAATGGAGAAGAATTTTAGTATATGGTTTAAACACTGTTTTTGTTGTATTTTGGTGAAAAATGTGGCTGCTTTTTGTTATTGTCTGAAGAGTCTGCCTGAGGCTAAAGGAAAGAGATTTAGATTAATTGCTTTGAAAAAGGTCTCAAAACAGCCTGGTGTAAATTCTGTTGTGTAGTTACTAAAGTTCACCCTTAAGAAGAGCATTTTAAAGAAAAGGAGCACGTTGAGAAAGGAAACATAACAAAATATGGTTCAAGGGTTCACTTAAAGGAGCACCAGGAAGTAGAATGGAGCTGAATCCCATGTTCAAGGACATTGCATTGAATTAGGGAGTAGTGTCCTTGGGGAAAGATTCTCCCAGCTAAGTTTAGGTGCAGGCATGGTAGTACAAAACTTTACTCCTAGGAGGCAAAGACAAGCAAATCTGTGAGCAAATTCTAGGTGCAAAAAAACATCAATCTAGGCTGGGTCAACCATACCTTTAATCTCAGTGTTTAGGAGAGAGACATGCAGATCTCGTGAGTTCAAAGTCAGCCTACAGAGCGACTTCCAAGACAGACAAGCCTAGGTAGGCAGTGAAGAAGGTGGGAAACAAAGCTGGTGATAATGTAATAGAACAATGGGGTTATGCTACAGTCCCAGCATGCAGCAGAACTCAGCAGCTCTGGCCAAGTGGCTCTGGCTTTAGAGTAGAGAACAGAAGGGACCACTGGGACAATTGATGCTAGTTAGCAGGTGCTAAGGTATTAGTGGTGATTAAGAAGAGACCAGCACCACTGAGATGTAATCTTCTGGGAAGTTTTTTCTGAGAGCACAAAGAAGCTGTGCTCCACAGATAGCCAAGGCTGTACCTCCTACAGCTGTACTTGGTAATGTATAAGAGTTACTGGCTTTGAAGGCATGAAGATGTCATGAAGAACAGCTGAGGCTTGGCACTGTGAAAGGCCATGGAAGGCCATTGGTGAAAGTACAGCTTCAGTTGCAGTTGTTAACCCAGGACTGAAGGGGTCATGCAAAGGATTTGAGGCTTGTCACCATGAAGAGGTCTTATGAGAGGCTACTGGTGAAGCCTAGTTGCAGCAAAAGACCCCAGTGTATTGGTGATGGCAGTAACATGAGATGATCACCAAGAACAGCAGCAGCAGTGGAGTAGATCAACTTGAAGTTAGAGTGCTGCAGAGGGCAGAGCTGGAGAAATATGCTAGCCCTTGGGAGGAGCCCAGCAGATCATGTGTGGATCCCAGACATGGAAACATGAAGCTGTAACACTGAAGTTGCCTTGGAGACCCCAAGATGTTTGATATGCCAGAGCCATGGACTATCTGTCAAGGAAAGCTGATACCAGGAAGTGTGATCAGTTCATGAGAAAGAAGTTTGTTATAGTCAACAAAGATGAAAAATGAACTGGAGATCTGAAGACTGCTCTGACATCTGCCATGGAGCTGTAGAGTTTAGAGTTTGCCAACATGGTTTTCTGCCTTGCTTTGGGGATTACAGTTAAGTGATTGAATGAATCTCAGAAGAGACTTTGAAATTTTGATTTTTAACATTGCTCAGGCTGCTATAGATTATGAGGTTCTTTGAAGGTATAGCCTCCATAGGCTCATCTGTTTGAACAAGCCTATGGGGATAGTTTCTATATGCTTGACTCAGGTAGTGGTAATATTAGAATGTGTGGCCTTGTTGGAATAGGTGTATCATCATTGGGGGTGGGCCAGTATTCTGTTAGCAGCCTTCAGATAAAGACCTAGAACTCTCAGCTCCTCCTGCACCATGCCTGTCTGGATGCTACCATGCTCTCACCATGATGATAATGAACTGAACTTCTGAACCTGGAAGCCAGTCCCAATTCAATGGTGTCTTATAAGAATTGTCTTAAGCTAAATGGGCTGCAACCCCATAAAAACAACAATGCCAACCAATCAGAGCTTCCAGGGACTAAACCACTACCCCAAGACTATACATGGATTGACCCTGGGTTCCAACTGCATATGTAGCAGTGAATAGCCTTGTTGGGGCACCAGTGGAAGGGGAAGACCTTAGTCCTGCCAAGGTTGGACCCCTAGTGCAGGGGAATGTCAGGGGGGGATAAAGCGGAGTAGATGGGGGGAACCACCCATATAGGGGAGAGGAAGGGGATAGAGAATTTATGGACAGAAAACTGGGAAAGGGAATAATATTTGAAATGTAAATAAAGAAATATATTCAAAAAAGAAAAAGAAAAAAAAGAGTTGTCCTGGTCATACTGTTTGTTCACAGCAGTAAAATCCTAAAACAGGTGTAAAACAGGTCTTCTGGCACAAAATTTGTTATGTAATATAAATTGGTAGGTGATAAAATATTCTTTATTTCTGGATAGTTTGAAGAAAGCAACTATGTTAATATTGAGTCTCGTTAAAATAGTTACACACACACACACACACACTGCATATACATGCATATATATATATACATATATACATACATATATATGTATGGAAAGAGAGAGAGAGAGAGAGAGAGAGAGAGAGAGAGAGTACACTTCGTCAGACACACCAGAAGAGGACAGGTCATAGAATCCTATTACAGATGGTAGTGAGTCACCATATTGTTGCTGGGATTTGAACTCAGAACCTCTGGAAGAACAGCCAGTGCTCTTAAGGGATGAGCCATCTCTCCAGACTCCAGCGTGTATATTTTTATAATGAGCATTTAGACAACATATTTGGGGACTTAAAAATATATCATTTATTTGTCAGCAGTTTTTCTTTTTCCTATGAAGAAGCTTCAACTCATGTTGGTTGTTTCTAATTTAAAAACTAAACCCAAAGAAAGGTTACCCTAAGTTCTTCCCTCAATTTCCAAGGACTTTTGGCATCCATAAGCTCTTGATGAGCATGATGGAATGAAAGGGTAACATATAGCTCTGCTGTATATACTGAGTTTAACTTATTGAATAATGGATGCTTTAGATGTTATGTTTGTGAATTCAACATTTTTCCATCACTGACACCTGAAAAGCTTTTTTTTATGTAGAAAATACATTAATATCTTTTGAACAAATTTTGAACAAGAAAAAAAAAAGAAAGAAATATTTGTATGTTGGGCCTGGCTGGGCACTCATTCTACTAAGTATCAATCTACTGATGCTTACCTAGGGTTGATGTCTCTCTTCGGGTAGATATGTTGGTCCAAAGCCCCGATAGACTATTCTTATTCATCTAGGTGTGCACTTCTTATCTGAGGCACTTAGATCTCTACTGCATGTTTAGAAATGTGCTTTAACCTATCCTCAAAACCACTTCAAAATGAGTCTGTAAATGAAAAGGAAGAAAACCTTCTTGCCTATTACATGTCAAGACTTTCCATTAAGTCATCTAGCTAACACTTGTATTGTCCAAAGGTTACAAAAGGAAAGGAAGCTGTCCCCTCTGGGATATCGATGTTCCTATTCAATTTATTATTTAGCAGTAAGAGCTTTTTACAGAACCAAACAGAATTAGATCAGTTGAAGATGTGTCACTAAACAAGAATGAAACCTTGAGACCAAATGGCAATACAGGAAGGATAAATTAAAAGCAAAAGCCAAACAGTGTAAGTAAGCAAAAGTTAATTATGTTTCTAAGATGGTTTCAGTCAGTGTCAACTTGCTAGCCTTAGGCAGGGAACAAATCCTAACTCTAGTGACTAGTCCAGAGCCCCTTTGGAATTGTCTCTCTTTCTACTTCTTGGACTCGGAACTGGGTTCCAATTTTGGCTTGAGTCACATGTTAGCACAGTCTTCTTTATTCCACAAAGTGGTGGAAATGGGGAAAGAAATAAGCAATGAGATATAGCAGAATTAGTGACTACCACATATTCCTTTGAATGTTACGGCAAGCAACCCTTTGATCGATTGTCTGGATAGTGGAACCCAGTGACAAGTATCCCCCCTGCCTTATAGCTCTTTACTGTCACTGTAGCATGAGCCAGGCTTTTGACTTCTCCCTGTCAGATAATGCATTTGCCGTTTGCCGGTCACCATATGCTTTTATTTCCTTCTGAGCCCCTTGCTTTGCCCCTTGATCTTTTATGTCCCGTTGTCTTTGTCTCTCTGTCTGAATGATTATGTGAGGTCATTCACTGGGCAGGTGCTGGGGAAGAGTGATAACCTGTTCAGGAAGCAGTTCCCAGAGGCACCAAATTAATGAGAATCTCATGGTACAGACTTTGAGGTAGGGGGATGAGAGGAGAGGGGCAGACGAGGACTATTTGTGGCCCCGAGCCTTAGTGCAAACATGAGTGAGGCACTTTTTCACAGCACGCACAGTTACTGAGGCTGATGGCTATGGCTCCTAGAAATAGACTTTAAATCCCTTTAAGAAAAGCAGTAAGGTTTCCTTATTCTGTAATCATGTTACAGATAGATACTTGTAAAAGAAAAAATAATACATTCTGTACCTACAAAGACTTCTCCAGTGAAAATTATATCTATAGTATTATTTCTACATTTTTATCATATATCATCTATGAATCATGTTATTTCATTTGTGTTTCAGAATGTGCATTCTCAAGAAACCAGAAAAAATACTTTGGAAGTTCCTTTCTGCCTCCCGTGGCCTAACTTATTCTTGTTATATTATGCTCTTGTTCTTGGTTTTTATAAAATACACTTCATTTCTCATGTGAATCTTGGAAAATATAGAAAGATTCAGTCACAACATACATAAACACTCCCTAATATTAGGGCTAATGGATAAATTATTGAGCAATTAACAAAACAAGCATGGACACCAAAAATCAGAAAACACAGTGGCAGAAGCAGCCTGCTAGATGTGCCAGTGAGGCCTGGTGTACCTCAGTCTTATGGATCATTCCTCGTGCATAGCTAACATGGACAGGTTTTAGTAAGGAAGCTTGGATTACGAAACATTATTAATTAAAGTATTTTAAGCTAAATAAGGTTTGATTATTTATAATATCTCATGTGCGTTTCTTTCAAATAAACAGGTAGACTGAGTGACTGCCATGAGAATCATAACTGACTTCTGTTACCATAAGTTCATGATGACTACATCTTGTAATCTTACTAATTTGCAATAGTTTAGGACTAAACTACTAGGGATGATAACTCTGCTTACATTCAGTCAAATAATTACACTCTAATGCTTTAAAACTTAATGACTCTTCATTGTTATGCATTGTCTCTGTGTGTATGATCATGTATATGTGTGTGCATGTCTGTATGTGATCCAAAATATATATGTGAAACTTGATCAATTTGTATAATGTTACATCTATTTATAGGATTTTAGGGTTGACCATCTGGCATTAGGCAATCAGTTGGTATTAATCTAATTAATTAAACTTAATCTAATGCTTTAAATAGGTATACGCACCTATTTATATATAATACAGCTCTGCTTTATTTTTTCCTAACTCTTTTCTAAGATCTAAATATTTAAGATAAAATTTTGAGGGTTTATTATTGCCTGTACAATCTATTAATGGTCAAGGTAGAATTTTATAGGCATAATTAGTGTCTAAGTTAAGGTTTAATGAGAAGAGACACCACGACCACCGCCATTCCTATAATAGAAAGCATTTAATTAGGTCTGGCTTGCAGTTCAGAGATTTGGTCCATTGTCATCCCAGAGGGAGGCATGGCAGCATGCAGTCAGACGTGGGACTGGAGAAGGAGATTGGTCCATTGTCATCCCAGAGGGAGGCATGGCAGTATGCAGTCAGACGTGGGACTGGAGAAGGAGACTGAAGGTTGGCAGGCATCAGGAAGAGAGAGCCACTGGGCCAGCATAAGGTTCCAAAACCTCAGAGCTCAGGCGCAGTGATAAACTTTCTCTAACAAAAACATACCTACTCTCACAAGACCACATGTCGTAGTCCTTTTAAATATGTTATTCCCTATGAGCCTATGGGGAAGATTTCCGCTCAAACCAACAAAATTGGAAATAATACTGAATGTTACATGAAGTCATAGAGACCTTTTTTACTCAATTGTAATATTCACAACTATGTAATTGGCACTTGGTATGTTTCAGGCTCTCTTAAGCATATGTAAAAATGTTTCTTTTTATAGGTTTTGATATTATAATACAATTGCAACATTTGCCTCTTCCCTTTCCTCCCTGCAAATCCTCCACATACTTCCCACGTTTTCAAATTCAAAGTGTCCCTTTCTTTGTTGTTATGTGTTGGTCTGAGTGAGAGTGTGTGAGTGAGTGTGTGTGTGTGTGTGTGTGTGTGTGTGTGTGTGTGTGTGTGTGTGCATGTGTGTGTTCCTGAATATGTATATCAAACCTGATATCTGTATAATGCTCCAGATTGTATAATGTATTAATCTATGTGTATGATTTCAAGGTTGACCATTTGGTATTAGATAATCAATTTGTATCTCTTCCCTGGGGAAGACCATTTTTCCTATTTTCAGCATTCCTTACTTAGTTGCTTGTAGTTCTTTGACTCGGACTGAGGCCTCCTGAGCTTTGCCCTTTCACCTTAGCATGTTTATGGATATCATGCTTTTCCAGGTCACATTTAGGCAGCCATGTTAGTGGCTTCATGGGGATAGCGTCTGACATTTTTAGGAGACAAAATTCCCATACCAAACTCTCTGTTCCTCTGTTTTTTAAAATCTTTCTGTCCCTTTCCCACAATGACCCATGATCCTTAGGTGAAGGAGTTGTGCTGTAGATGTATTAGTTGGGACTGTGTTCCACAACTCTGCATTTTGATCAAGTCTATGTTTTTATAATGGTTTCCATCTGATGGCAAACGAAGTTTCCTTAATGAGGGGGGAGAACTATACTTATTTATAGGTAGAAAAATAAGTATGTAAAATGTAATAGGGACTCTATGTGTATTTTATATGAATTATATATTACAATATTATTGGAAATCCACAATTTTACTGTCTTTACAACTGAATTCTGAAATGTAGACATAATGGTCTTGTTAACTACTTTATACTGTGCGCAACTTCATATTGTGTGCATATTAAACTACTCAAGGATGGAGACAGTATTCATCACATGACTTTTATCCTTTTGAGAAGTATAAATGAACTGTCTTCAAGGAGGCCCTTATATCTCAAATGTCTCTTCTCATAGAACCCTAACTGGCAGTATTCATGCCTTGGTCTTCATTAAGTGTACGTGTACTTAGCCAGAAGAGTTCCTGAATACTGGCCATGATGGTGAGCTCAGTCCTTTGCCTCCTTGTTTTTAGTACCAGGACAGCCACTAAACTTCAAAGCAGAACCTGAATCTGAAACAAGTATTTTGCTGTCTTGGACACCGCCACGTTCAGATACCATTGCCAGCTATGAACTGGTCTACAGAGATGGGGATCCAGGAGAAGAGGTAAGACTTACAAATCTTTTCTTTGTGGAAAAGATTTACACATGAAAAGAGGAACTTAACCAAAAAATCTCCAATGGTTATTTGGAGCCTTCGAGATTGGATGTCATATTACCTATTGTTCCAACTAAAATGCTTTTTTTTGCTGGTTATTTTATTTATTTACATTGCAAATGTTTTCCTACTTCCCGGTTTCCCCTCCACAACCCCTCTATCCCATACCCCCTCTCCTTTGCTTCTATGAGGGTGCTCCCTACCCACTCACCTACTCTGTCTCATGTAAAATGCTTTTTGGATCAGTTTTCCAAGCTCCATACTATAAAAGTATCAGGTCATAGGAAAACAGAAAATCCACAAGGTAGCGCGATACCTTCAATTCTCTTCTGTAATTCCTCATAGTATTCATTTAGGCCATTATGCAAACATATGAATATTACTATGCTGAAAGTAAAATAATAGATTGCTAAATGTATAGAAATAAAACTCAAACTCCTGCACATTTATTATTAACAAGCACAGCTTTAAGAGTTTTACTAATAAATTATCTAATTCTCATGACAGCCTCTTGGTTTATATACTATTTTTTTCACCCATTTCATGTGGAAGAAAAGAGATGAACAAGAAAAATTGCAAAAAACTTCCAAAGTTTCACATTAATGATTGGCAGAGATGATGTTTGAATTGAGACAGGTAGGACCTGGTGCCTGTCCTCATCCTTAAGCTTGACTTTCATTTGGATTTATTTAGAAGGAGATCAGTTTCCTAATGGTACAGTAGGATATATTGAGCAATCATATAAGAAACACTGGGCAAAAAATAATAATAATAATAATTATAAAGCCATATTAAAAACTCAATCCACGTAACTCATTTTGTTATATTTCTTGTTTTTTTTAAAGAAAAAGTCATCTAAAACTTTGTTTTCCTCCAAGTTTTAAACAACCTCACAAAATTAATAAGTACTATAAATTCAAATATGATACCTTGTTTTGTATTCTATAATAAATTACTTCATTGTTATTAACTTCTGTTTTATTACATATCCTGAAACTTATTCTGAAGAATAAGCCTTACTGTTTGCTTCTTTTCCAAGATGGACTCCCACTATCTAGTTCTAGCTGCCCTGAAACTATGTAAACCAGGCTGACCTTGAACTCACAGAGATCTGCCTGCCTCTGCCTCCCAAATGCCAGAATTAAAGGTATGTGCCATCACACCCGGCTTATGCATCACTTTTAAACTAAATGGATTTTTAAATTAGTAATGTATTTATCTGTAATATGTTGCTTCGATAAAGGTTATGACCAAATGCAACTTGGAGAAGAACAGACATATTTGATTTAGGTGCCCTAAATACAGTCAGTCACAGAGATGTGTCTGAGCTTTCTCATACAGCCCAGGACTATGTCATACCCTCAATATGATGGGCCCTCCTCAGTAATCTTTAATTGAAAAAGTGTCCTATACACTAGCCTACAGGCCAATGTGATGAAGGTATTTTCTTAATTATGGTTTCCTCCTCCTAGATGACCCCAGGTTATATCAAATGCAAAAAAAAATAAAAAAACAAAACAAAACAAACAAACAAAAAACCAAAAAAACAGCTAAACAGCACAATTGACCCTTGTCAACTTACCACACAGATAAATCACTATTAAACCACACTATCCTTCCTTTCCTTTCTATCCTTGAGTTCACATTAATGTTACAAAGTAAAACATAGTATAACTATAAAAGTCCCTCAGCTCTAAACACTTTAAAATTCAATCTCTAAATAATCCAACATCTTAAAAGCCCAACGCCCATTAACTGTGGCTTCTTGTAAAATAAAAAATAAATTACATACTTATTCCAAAAGAAAAGAGCCAGGGTTTAGTTACAATTGACATAAAGCAAACCCAAAACCAAACAATGTAAATAGGTTAGCGTCTGAAGTCTTAGACTCTCTCTTTTTTATTGGCTCTAAAAGACTTAGTCAGCTTTCTCTGCCTCTGCCATTCACAGCATCTGCAACTTGTTTGTAGGCTCAGGTCAGCTCTGGGTTGCATCTGCTTCTATCTTTGGGGGTCATCCCACAGCCTTGGCATCTCGATTGTCCGAGAATTTACACTGTAACATATACTGCCCCCTTACTTAAGCTTTGCCTAGGATCTCTCTAGGGACCCTGACCTGTGTTATAGTGCCAAGCCCCAGCTGCTCTCGATGACCCCTCTAATCTTGCAGCTCTCATATCACCAATAACATCTGAGGGAGTAGTAGACATTACCAACTTTGGCTGACAGCTTTGGACCACAAATGGACCACCGCTTCTGTGTTCTCACCATGAAAAAAAAAATTGCTAGATGTCACTTCATTGAGGCTAGTCTCTTTGTAATTACAGCCAATTTTGCAGGCCCAAATAAACAGCATGGATTGTCCCAGTAGTCTACTGATATTGATCTCTTGTTAATGACAACTGAGTCCTCAATATCATTGACAAGAAACCACAGAGTCTTGATCCAAAATGCACAAACAGCCTCAATAGCTTCTTTAAAGGACTCTTAAACTCCCCTCTAAGACTGTGTAGGTCACTCCTCTATGTCTGCATTGCTCTCACATTACCTTTCAAGTTCCAGCAGAACATCTTACTAAGCTCTGCGTTAATGACTTTTTCAGACGAAATTTCTAAATTCTTCCACCCTACTCCCAGAAAGAACCTATAACAGTTCAGATACAGCCCAGCAATGCCCTACTCTTGGTACCAATATCTGTACTAGTTGAGTTTGGAGGTAAGGTTTATTTGGGCTAGGTATCCTGACCACAGTCCATCACAGAAAAAAGTCACGGCTGACATTCACAAAAGAAGGCAAGGACTGAAGAATAAATCATGGAGGAGTGCTCCTTATTGACCTGCTCCCCGTGCTTACTCATCTTGCTTTCTTGTACAGTCTAGGACCCAATGCCAGGCAGGATGTGGTTGCCTGCAATGGGTTGGGCCCTCTTACATCAATAATTAATCAAGGAAATGTCCCAAAGGCTTGTCTACAAGCCAGTGTGATGGGACACTTCCTCAGTTTCAGATTCTTCTTCCCAGATAACCCTTGCTTGTTTCTAGTTGAACATCATCATCATCATCATCATCATCATCATCATCATCAACAACAACAACAACAAAGACACAAAAAATAAACCACACAGGTAACAAAACCAATATTAATTAAAGCTCCCAGGGACTAAACCACTAACCAAAGAGTACACATGGAGGGACCCATGGTTTCAGCTGGATATGTAGCAGAGGATGGCCTTATCTGGCATCATTGGAAGGGGAGGCCCTTGGTCCTGTGGAGGCTTGATGACATAGGGTAGGGGAAAGCTAGGGCAGTGAGGCAGAAGTGGGTGGATGGGGTGGGGGCCCTCATAGAGACAGTGGGAGGGGGAGGGGAGGGCATAGAAGGTTTGTGTAGGGGAAACTAGGGAGGGGGATAACATTTGAAGTGTAAATAAATAAAATAACCAGTAAAAAAGTGAAAAAAGACAACTAATTATGTTTACTCATGATACAAATTCAAATCTTATGCTATTGTTTTTCTGAGGTGTATACAGTAAGTCAATATTAAATTATTGTATTTCTTCACCAATATCAAGTAAAATTCTTTCCCCTTCCTTCCTTCCTTCCTTCCTTCCCTTCTTCCTTTCTTTTTCTCCTTTTTCTCCTTTCTCTCTCCTTCCCCTCCCTCCCTCCCTCCCTCCTTCCCTCCCTTCCACATGAATTGAGGTGTATATAACAGTCATTTGGAGCTTATGGTGGGCAGTAGTTCTCCGTGTACTACTATGCTTTACAATTGTTTAGGTGACAGGATCCTGTTTTCCTATTTGGGGAATCTAAAGTTTCTACGCATCCTTATATTTAATAGCCAAAGCACTCTAGAAATGTTTTCTACACATTTATATCTGAATTAACTTTGTCTGAATCCATTTGTGTGACTAGCAAGCACTAGTTGGTTAGAAAAGAAGGCTTAAGATTGCTTATGCCTCTGTTCAATTACATATTTGTTTGTATTTTTATCTTTTATTGGATATTTTATTTATTTCCATTTCAGATGTTATCCCCGTTCCCTGTTTCCCCCCTTGAAACCCCTTATACTTTCCTCCTTCCTTCTGTTTCTGTGACAGTGCTCCCCCACCCACCCACCAACATTTGTTTGTATTTTAATGGTTTTCTCTGGGTGACACTCTACCTGGTATTGATTATTCATAGACAGACATGCTTTTACTCAAATGCAAAGGCAGATTTGAAACACAGCTTTGATAAACAAGTATATTATTTTTAAAGTCCCCTATAATGTTAACAGGTATGGAGAAGGATTGTCTTTTAGCTATAGGCTCTTGAGCCACAAAAATGGTCTCAACTATTCTAAAGAAACCCACAGTAATTGTCTTAGTTCTTAGAAATCATTCAGCTTTCTTCAATGACACGGGCGATTATAGGACCACCAACAATTTCAGATTTTTTTCCTTTTTTTTTTTTTGCATGTTCGTTGTTTTTAAAATTGGTTGGCCTCAAACTCAGTACTGAAATGACCTTAAACTCCTGATCCACCTCCCTCCACTGCCCCTGAGGTGGGATTGCGAGACTGGATCACCACATTTGGTTTTGTTTATTCTGTTTGTTTTATTTGTGTAGTTTTTGTTTTTGTTTGTTTTGATTTATGGTAGGAAATCCAAACCAGGACCTTCTACAGCATTATGCATGCTGACCTATGTCCGTAGTCATTCACATCTCTTTTATAACATCTTGTGAAATGTTGCCAATTCTGGGCATATGTTGGCCCTGCATTTGGATTGTAGAGTCCTGGAAGAAACGTGGGTGTGTAATTAAATGGAAATTTGTATGCTCAGTATCCTGCATTATCAAGACTGGTCAATGTCCTTTGCTTTTGAGGTCATAGCACCTCTTCAGGGCAGCATCCTGGCTTAGTCCTCTCCTTGCTTCTTATTTCGTAGTGCTGGGTAGTTGTCAGCATTGGAAAGAACAACATTGGTATCTCTGTTTCAGCCACCTTCTGTAGAAAAATACTTTTCAACTTTGGCTTCTTCATGGTACAATTTCCAATGTAGTCCTGGATATTGTTTCTTTTTGATATCTGCTGATGGCAGTGTCGTTAAGAGAGACGTCTAATGTTGTAAACATTTATTAGGCCATATGTGCACCAACTCACAGGAAAATGACTGACTCCTTTGTTTACTTGCAGCAGCGAATCACCATTGAGCCAGGCACATCTTATAGACTTCAAGGGCTGAAACCAAACAGCCTGTACTACTTCCGCCTGTCTGCACGCTCTCCTCAAGGCCTGGGTGCTTCTACAGCTGAAATATCAGCTAGAACCATGCAATCAAGTAGGTGTCTCTCTTTGCTTCCTTGTTGCGCGTTTCTCTCTAGGAAATGTTTCTGACAATTGTTTTAATGTTTTGTTTTGTTTTGAACTGAAGAACAAACGTGCTAGCGGGCTGAGTCTCAGCAGCTAGCTCTGTGGCAAATAATATTATCCTCCGGATACACGACACAGATAGGACCTGTGTCGTTTCCAAACATGGTGTAAATAACAGACCCTCCATTCTACTTCCTAAATACAAAATTTCAGAGAAGCTAATTGACCTCCATAACTAGGAAGTGGGTGCAATGGTTAGGTCTTTCCTCTTCCAGTAAATGATGTGGCTACATGGCAAAATTCAGGTGGAAAACACTGCAGAGAAATCAGGTCAGAGCACATCAGAGTATGAAGTGGCCAAAAAGCAAAATGATTTCCTTTTAAAAACAAGCAATTGTCATATATTTGTTTCTACTCGGGATTAATGCTCAGAGCACTTGACTGGTTTCTTAAAACTCTGTGAGTGTCCATGTAGACATTGGGAATATTCACAGAAAATCTCATTTAGATAATTGCGAGGATAATGAAATAATCAAGGCACTTCTGTGCCCTGAATGTTACTTTGCTTCCTTAACTTCATTCTCTTTTGAGCTTGCATGCCTCGGCATAGCCACGGTTGTTACAATGGGGCTGCACCATGCCCTGAACGTATTGTTTTCTATAAATATTATCTAAAAGACTGCTTTTTATGGAAAGTGTGATGGTTTATAATACCGCCATTCGCTCTGTAATAAGTATTGATGATTAACCATCCACTCTTACAATACAACTGTTGTCAGGGATTTTCTTGTGTGTAGTATTTTAGCTGTACTTCCTGACATGGTGATGTACTGGGGGTAATTTGTTGGGAAATAATTGCTCAGAAGATGGTCGTCTTATGTTAGTAAGGACAGTAAAAGTGTGTGGTTTCGCTCTCATGTAAATTTACTTGAGATAAATTACTGTATACAAAAAAAAGAAACTGAATGTAAATCATATAAATATCTGAATAATATAAGTCATGATTCTTTGGGGGATTAACTAGGTATTTTTAATTGCTGTGTTATTGACCTTTTGTAAGGGATAGCTGATTAATGCCAGTTTTACCAAAATTTGCTGGTGGGATCTAATTCTTTACTAGCAATGGTGTCACAAGAAGAGTTATAATAAAAAAGCTGAAAGCTGACATAGGGTAAGTACAGTCAGAACCAGCAAGCCTGACCTTGCCCTCGGTAGGTAAATCTCAGCCTGCGCATTCTCATTCTTTAATGATTCTGCATGCTCATTTCCTTTGGGCTACAATCAATAGTAGATTAACAATTTTAGTTAAAACTGGTCAGGCTGACTTAGATTTTTTTAGATAGAGTAAGCCCTTCTGTGTTTTCTGGGTTTTTCTGTTTTCTTTTGTTTTTTGTTTTTATTTATTATTTTTTTTCATTGACTTCAGTAGAAGGGCTTCTGTCAGTTATGGTTTCTTTGTTCACTTAAACAACCTTCCACGAATGAGTGCTGTATATGAATTTTCTTTATTCTAGAATGTGGAAAGGAACACATAGAATGAATATGGAAATGGCATTTCTGGAATCTCAGGTTTACAAAGATAGAATTATTTGAGATGTGGGGTGCTAAATAGTCAGTTTAGTGGTGATGGGAGATACCAAGGAGTTGGTTTAGAAGAAGAATTTAAATTGCAGGTAGGTGGTTTTATTTGAGGCTCTATTATCACATGGTTTCATTTCCATGCATCTCCCCCATTCATTATTTAACAGTTATTTTGACCATTGACTCATATTTTTTGTTTACTCACGTTACTAAGCCAAGGTTCATAAATTTATGTTAAAAACTTTAAGTTTCAAAGTATTATTTTTGTTTCTTTTGCCCTTGTTGTTCGTTTATTTATTTTTGCCTTTTCTTTTGTTTTATCATTTTTTTTTCCAACCACTCCTGTCCTTTCACTCAAATCCTCCTTTAACTCACTACCAAAATAAGAGCCATCAGCTCCTCCTCAAGATATTAGTTGCACCAGCCCAAGTTCCACTAGTATTTTGGTAAGTTGGCAACCCCCGCCAGTGGAAAAGCAGAATGGCATCATCACTGAATACTCGCTCAAGTACGCCGCAGTGGATGGGGAAGACTACAGGCCGCATGAGATTTTGGGAATCCCTTCGGATACTACCAAATACCTTTTGGAACAGCTGGAAAAATGGACTGAATACCGGATCACTGTGACTGCCCACACAGATGTCGGCCCTGGCCCTGAGAGCTTGTCCGTGTTGATTCGAACCGATGAAGATGGTATGTTGCCTCCGCTCCGTCAGGTCGCACCTTCTGACACAGTCTGGGTCTGCTTTTGATAGGCTAACAGTTATTTTTCTAAAAAAAAAATCTTTTTTTTCTGCTCATCATTTTTGATCCAACATTTCTATTATGTAACAGTTTTTGCCAAAGACCTGTCTTTCCTACATCCTGAGCTTCTTTTTTTTTTTTTTTTCATTTTTCTTTTTCGATTTCAATACAACAATTTTCTACCTTTTAAAGGGACACTCTGCTCTTATGGTCCTATGATCCAGATTTTCTCTGTACCTCCAACTAATGTCTCCTGTGTTTTTCTTGGCATTTTTATTGAATTCTCTTTCGTTGTGGAATTAACTTTCAAAACTGACACCTACTTACTGTCTTTTCTCTTGTGATTTTTGGCACCTGTTGTATGGAACGGCCTCTTGATATGAGAAAAAAAGAGAAGAATCCATATAGTCAAGAATCTTTTTATTCTGCTATTAAATAAAAAAAAACTTTAAAAAAACCACACAACTGTCAACAAATCTGTTTTTGTTATTATTTCAGTGCAATACTTCTTTTGTGCTTTAATGCTTTGGACATCAAAGCATCTTCCTTGGCTTTTGTACATTTTTTTTACATGTTTTTCTATTTCTCTGATACTCTTTTTTTTTTTCTTCTTCTTCCATTTTGGTTTTTGCATCGGTCATGGTTTTTGATCTTTTCTTAAAACGTAGAGCAGATTGGTTGAGCATTTTCCTTAGTTGAAGATGTGTGTGTTCTTCAATGACGCATAGTGGGTCTACCCATTTTTAAGTAAAGAAAGCACTCTCGCTGCACCGGTGGCGAGTGCCTATAATTGTCTTTTACCCATGATGTTGTTGCAGTTCCAAGTGGTCCTCCTCGAAAAGTCGAGGTGGAGGCTGTCAATGCCACAGCTGTTAAAGTCTCGTGGCGCTCACCTGTGCCCAATAAGCAGCATGGCCAGATAAGAGGATATCAGGTGCACTACGTGAAAATGGAAAATGGCGAGCCCAAGGGCCAGCCCATGCTGAAGGATGTCATGCTGGCTGATGCACAGGTGAGCCTGTTCTGTTGGCTAACACTGCTTCTAGTCTGTGCCCGGAATTTACTCTTTGTCGCTTTTAAAACAATTCTACACAAAGTTTTAGACTTAAAAAACCCATTGCTATGTATTACCTTTTAGATTAAAAGTAACATCAACTCAAACTGAAATAAGATGCTTTTAATTTTAATTAAAAGTCATTTTAAGAAAACAGATATTATGCACTTTATGCCTGGGTCTAAATTGACATTCCTCACTTCAAAGAATAATGATGATGAGCCTGGCTAAATCAAAATAAAGTACTCCAACCTACACTTGGGTGGATAGAATCTACCTTCTGCTGTGTTTAAATTACTTGGACCAAGGTTGATCTAATTTCTTAATGTCTGACATTTTTACTAGAGATCAGATATTTTTATCCAAGGGAAGGAACTCAGTATTTTATTTTATTCTGCCTTTCATCCAGCCATGTATTTTATGGGAATAATTGTTATCTGTCCCAGAAGGTGAAGTGATAAAAATTATATTAAGGTTTCCAAGAGAATAAATATGATCTCCTATCCTGAACCAAGTTAAGAGAATTACTAGTGAGCTGGGGAAATGCCCAGTCAATAAAATGTTTCCAAAGAGAACCTGAGTTTATTCCTCAAAATCCACACATGAAACAGCCGAGTATGGTGCATACAGTTGTAATCCTAGAGTTGACGAGTGGAAATGGGTTGATTTTCTGGCCAGCCAATTAAGCCTACTTGACAAGTTAAAGGCTACTCAGAAACCTATGTCAAAATAAGCTAGACAGTGCCTAATAACAATACCAAGGTGGTCCACAGGCCTTCACAATCACACAGGTGTGCATACAACCTCACTTATATATGTACGCATACAACCCTGTACACACTATTGCATACACAGCCTGTACAAATGAAGGAGTTATTAATAATGAGTAGTTTGAGCTGTTCTGTTGACCTTGAGGAAGTGGCTTACAACCATGGTGTCCCTGCCTGGTTTTGTAATCAGTGATTTAAAACAACGCATATTACATTTTTTTCATTTTCCCTGTAGGTTGTAGGTATTTAAAAGTCATCCCCCCAAATGAACATGTACTTGTACCTCAAGTTTTTTCTGGGAGGAGGAGGAAAGCTCCAGATTCTAACTGCACTGTTGGAAATGTCTCATAACCCAGGGCCTGTCTTTCCACAGGCCATCTTCTGACAGTGATGGTATATTGTGGTTATAGGAAATGTAGATATTTGATACTTTGCTTAAGGATGGTGACTGATCAGGAAAGAAGATGAAGTTTGTGAAAATTTAAAATTTGAAATAAAAATATTTTTTATATGAGCATGAAAAGATCAGGAACCCAGTTGAAAACTTATGTACAAGTTTGCCCAGTTTTATCTTCTTTTATCTCTGAAATATGAAGCACTGTGTACCCCTACAGTGCTAATGAAAGTGTTTACCCTAAAAAGTCCTTATGTTGTCAACTCACAAAAGTGTTTATGTTTGCTTCTATTTTGAATCATCCTCACTAAAAGCCTGAAGGGATCTAAATTTGTGGCACATTCCTCTGGCTCAAACCTCTTACTAGCTTGCAGCTATTTCTGCAAACATAGCTGATGTAATGCATCATATGCCTCCGACATGAGGAAGGGTTTTCAACAACTCTTTTCATTGTTAAAATATGTAGGTTTGCTTTCAGTTAATATTTTGAGAAAAAAATGTTGATTTCATTTTAAGGCAAATCAAGAATATTAATCTTTACTCAGTTAATCATTAATATATTTACTAGATATATACAAAACAAAGGGAGACACAAGTCTTAAAATGAGCAAATATAATGACTACATATTCTCATCAGAATAAACACAATGGAACTGTCTAAAGGAATTTTAGGAATTTTTTAATAGTTTGCAGATATTTTGCAAACATCACTTAAAATTATATGTAGATATCAATTATATTTCAAATTTTAATGCATTTTAGTTCTTTTACTGTTTAGTGACGTCTACTTTTTGGGAAGTTCTCACAGTTTCTGTTCTCAGAAACTTTACATTCTGACTATTACCAGGGCTCTAATGAGTTTTGGAATGTGGGTTAAATCTGTCAATTTAATCAATATTAATTGTTAACATTTAACTCAATGATACTGGTTATATTGTAATTAACATGTGATATATTTTATCTAAAATAACATGTACTTTTAAAACTAAAGAAAAATAGGTAGTAGGTAGAATGAAGAACAGGCAGATTTAGGTCTTCTTTTAACTTCTTGCATAGAGTTGCCTGCAAGCACAGATTTTAATAAATATCAAATAATGCTGTATGTATACCTGTATATGTATACACACACAGTTTTAAACCTAGCTATTTCAGTTCATAGAACTACTGAATCAATTCCCAGGGAGTCTCTGCGTCTCGCGATGACAGGACACAGCTGTCACCGCACCCAACTTTGACTCAGACTCATACCCACTCTTGTGTTGGGTGTCTCACAGTCCCCAAAAGCCTTCATTCAAACTTCCAGAAAACTCCATTGTCAGTGGAATAAAATGGATACATAGTAAGGAAATTTTATAGAAACAGGTTGAAAAGAGGCCATTAATGGTTCACAAGGATAATTATAAACTCCATAAAGGAGATTTTTAAAGCTAAATCAATTTCAAATACTGGAGAACCACAAAAGTCTATATTTTTATAATTTTTATCTATATTGCACTGCTCTTAGAGTACAATTTTTCTATTGTAAAATGATAACAAAGTAATTGTTGCTATTTTAAAATCTCTAATTTGGGGAACAAAAGCATCATCATACTTTGATCGGCTCCTTTAGATTTCAGCTACCTTATATTATAAAACTACACCTCTGCCTTTATTGTTATATGGCTAATAAATTTATTTGTTCTTCTTCTATTTTGACATCTGCTTATTAATCGTTTTTTCTAATTTTTCTCCTCTCCATTTCATTTGTTTTTCTTGACACTTCTTTGAAATTTAAGCACCTCTCATAAGTCTTCAGTGAAACTTATGATTTCACTATTTTTAAAAAGGTAGTAATTTAAGTAGTTAAATTACTTAACTATTTAAAATACTTAAATTAATTATATAACCTGTGAAAGAAATCAACATTGCTGACATAAGTACTTTGAGGAAAGCAACATTAGGTGTTTTTCCTGTGCTTTACTTATTTTTCTAATAAGCCATGTAGTTAGTTGATAGATGTGTTAGTTTGAGCAGAAACAATAGCACATATTTACCATAACCCCCTTAGAGGTGAGAATGTCTACATCATAATGCATCTATTCTTGGAATGTTAGTGTATATGTTGCTTTAAAGACTGTATTTTCCTATTTTAAATTAAAGGAGGCTAACATCATTTTTATAAGGGTACAAGTTTCTCTTCATTTCTTTTTATTTTGTCCCCTTCCCCAATTTTCTTAACCTCAATCAGTGGGAATTTGATGATGCTACTGAACATGTGAGTAAATTTTTACTGTTTGGCCGAACAATCAGACCTTATATGCTTGTGTTTCTCCAACATCAGTCTTTCACTTTCTCATCATGATTTGATATCACACTTGCTTGGATATCACATTTGCATGGACTAATGGACTGTTTTTAATTGATGTTAACGATGTCTGTACTTTTTTCAGTTTGTTTCTGGTCTTGTGAAATGAGCATGGTGCTACTGGTTGTGTAAAATGGTCATGAGCTTATAGCATGTTTTTTGGTTTCTGCTACTAACTCTGGCTTGTGACACAGTTAGAGGAAGCATGCTTTAAATGGAGTTGTCCCATATGGGTCATATAAGGTGTTTGATGTAGGTTACTAATATTTTCTACATCAGGGTTGTATAGTCACTATATCATATACTACAGATATGACACTAATTTACTCCATCTGTACCTGGCTAAATTGTCCCATATAGAAAAAAATGAATAGAAATATGTAATATACATCAAGGAGCAAAAAGAGTTTCACAGAGGTAGGGTCTTCTTTAATATATATGAGTAGCTTTAGGTACGTGTAAGGATTGTGATAAGACATATACCATCTAAGTACTTATAGAAAACAGGAAGAAGACTAGAAATATATACATACAAGTCTGAAACAGTTATAAATTGTAGCCCCAAAATGTTCTAAATGAAGGTGTAATGCCATGGAAATCATTGGCAATGCTCATATGTTTATAATTCCAGAAATAACTGTTCAAGATCGTAATATACTCGAGACCTGAAACAATGCCCTGTAGTTCCATAAGTGACAGTATTTATTTATATTTGGGCTAAAACAGATGTGTTCCCTGTTTATAGTGGTGCACAGCAGGTGCAACCATGGAGACGAGTTGAACTGACCTCTTGTCATGTGACAATAAACCTTCTAATCAGACACAAATAAATGCTTCTTAATAAAATTACTGTGAAATGGAGCAAAGAGGTAAACTCTGACAGCTGAAGTGTCAGGAGAGGACTAATGAGTCCTTCACTATTTTGTCTTGGAGAGATATTGAAACATATTAAAAAGAAAAATCAAATAAAGGTTACAAAGAGCATTTTCCTTTCTTAGACTGAATAGAATTAGCATTAATTAATCTCTTGGTATTCATTATTACACTATATGCAAAGCATATAGAGATGAATGTGCTGTAAACATTGACCCTGAAAAACTTGTGGTCTCTCAGGTCTAATGGCCATAATGCCAATCAAAGTGTTTTAAATGCCACAGAATGCCATGAGACCTAATGTATAAATATTTATTGCCAAAGCATAAGACACGTTTTGGAGTTCTTGGGAAATATGAAGAGTGTGTCAGGTATCATAAAATTTAGTACAGAACAACATTTTATGTGACTAAGACCCACAGTTAGAAACACATTTATGATATGATCCTGTGTATATATATATATATATATATATATATATATACACACATATATATATGTAATATGTGTGTGTGTTTGCAAGAAATAAAAGTTTTATAAAACCATATTTATCTTAAAATATGTAACGAACTCAACATTTTATACTCAAGTCCATTACATTTTTCACTTTATTTAAAACTGCTCATGGTTTATTAGATTGACTTCATTATAGCCAGAATTGGACACTACTTCATTGAAAAAGCATCAGTTTAAAGGGTAAAATGGAAAATGAAAAGACAAAAAAATTATGAAGAACAAGTAAATAGATATTTTTCTAATTTCCTCATGAAGTGAACAAAATCCAACAAAATTTTAGGCAGCAGAAATGAAAAGGCTCAGATTGATCAATATTTAAACCAAAACTTGACAGATGCATGCTGATGAAGACCTTAATGAGGGAAAGTGGTGGAAGGTCAAAAAGGTGTGATCAGTCATTAAACCATGAAATTGATCAGAGAGAGTCCACTCTGGGGATGACTTATTAGCTTTTCTAGTTGAACTTAGGATTATATATGACAGGGAGACACCAAGCAGATTCTATATTACGTAACTTAGAGCAGGGGGCCAAGTCGGGACTATACACTAGTTTGGGATATAGTGAGAAATAATTATTTTCAGTTCCAAAATAAATGCAGTTATTTTTCTAAGTCTAGAAGGAAATTAGGCTGATGCCACTGGGACAAAACCTTAGGAACAGAGACTATTAGGAGGCAAGAATGCAAGGTGGGTCAGAAGGTGATGAGAGGAAGAAGAGATTCAGACATGGAAGTTGTGACCCTGACTTACAGAGGAGCCCAATACCATTAATACAAATGCAGTCCAATTAAAGTTAGAAAATGTAACATACTTGTGTTATGGTCAACTATGACTCTAGTAGTGTATAGGACTTGACCAGTTTCAGTGTATATTACATACTGTATCCTATAACAACTGGAAAAAAGAAAGACAAAAGGATGAAATATTATCTCTAATATTATGAATGAAAAACTTATAATAGAATCTAAGTTGTCACATACTTGATAAGAGAACTTCTTTGTGCCAAGATTGTCTGCTATCTAGCAGTAATTATGGGAGACTCGTCAAAAGGTCAGCATCTACACCATTATTATTTCTGAATATCCAGTTTTTCTACCATAGTGTATAATACTGCTCACCAGGTCTGGGTGTCCTCTGTGAAAGCATTTCAAGGTCCTGAAGATAAAATATATTTTTCTGAAAATGTCCATCTATGTGCCTGAATAAAGTCTTCAAGCACTCAACAGGATGATATTTGAAATGTTTCAATTTCCACAATGATGATATTCCTTCTTTTTTGAGAAAGTAGCTTGTCAAAGCTGTCATATTTGGCATCAGCCTCAGCAGTTATGTTCCATGGTACCTGTAAATTGCTTTGCTAGGAAAATTCCTACTGTATTTCTTAAGGCCCTGTCCACTCACTCCTCACTCACTCATGTTGCCTTTAACTTGGGAAGATAATGATATTGAATACTTTCTTAAATGGATTCATAATCAACTTGAAAATATAGCTATGCAAAAGAGTGAAGGAGTTTGTTAATTGCTCTGTATATGTCTTGTCTGTATGGAATGTGTATGGATCTAAAAACAAATAAGACAAACAAACAAACAAGCACAAACATCAAAACAACTTGCTAGCCAGAGCTCCAGCTGAAGAATTATGCAACGTCCAATTTAGAGAAACAGTTAAATGGCAGTCTTAAAGCTATAATAGTTCTGGACCCTTATTGAAAGAAAACTAAGAATTTTCAGATAGTTTTCCAAATTATCAGAAATAATTAATTAAGTGCACATTACTGATCTCATAAACTCAAGTCTCATTCTTAATTGCATGAGCTGCTCACTAAATATCCAAAATATTCTCTTCGTTGTGTGACAGCTTTTCTTGTCTGGCTATATAATTAACCAGTTGTCATTTTCTGATGTCTTCAAAATGCTTTTCGGCCCCAGGGGATATCTAGATTCAACAGGTCAACCATTTATTTAGCTGCAACTTCCTGGGGGCAGAAATACCGCGCTGAAATCTGCCCTGTCACCAGTCTAGCTACATTGCAGGCCACCACTTTGGGAAAATGCTGCTACAAAATAACAGCTAGGGTATCAGATGGCTGTGATATACCAGAGGCAGATGCAAGATTTTTCCTGATAAAACTTATCTTTCACCAATCCGGGATTCTAATATTCTAACTTTATGTTGGGAAATATGAATGTAAGTGGATAAGCACCCCTAGATTACCAAATTATTAATTTTTTATATTAAACATTTAAGGAAGTTTAAATTCAAGTATGTCAAGGAAGTCTGGTTCCAGATTTCACTCTTAACCGTTACTTCTGAAAGCTGCTTCTGAGGATGCTCGAATACACAACTTCACTACTAACATCAAGACCCATCTCCGTCCGAAGCATGAGCTGAAGGCATGGAATTGAGTGCTTAGCATGGCTTCAGGGCATGTCCAGGCATGCACGGAATGAACATCGGCCACCTTATTTTTCTCCAGGTTCTCTCTGGCATGCTTTTAATCATTGTTTTTGGCATGTGTCATTTCAGGACATGATCATCTCTGGGCTACAGCCTGAAACTTCATACTCCCTCACCGTCACAGCTTACACCACCAAGGGAGACGGTGCTCGAAGCAAGCCCAAGCTAGTGTCCACCACTGGGGCAGGTAAGTCTTCTGTGCACATTGATACCTTCAGCCCTATTCCAGACGTTCAAGTAGTATGGATGTAATCTATGATTTTTTTTTCATTATGATACACTGAGGGAAAAGAGACTACTCAACCATGAAGCTGAGAGGGAAAAAGATTGAAATTTATACTGTCTAAATAATCCAAGTATTTATTCAACGAGTTATTTTTGAGCATCTACTATGTGTCCACTACCACTTACAGTACTAGGTACATAGTAACACCAAAAAAAGAAATTCTTTTCATTAATTTTATTTTCTGATCTTCAATGTGCAAAGATTTAAAAAAGGATGTAGGCATATGGACTCTGGGGAGCCTTTAAAACAGGAAGATGACTCAGAGGGAGGCTCTTTTTCCTGATATAAGGGGGTTTTGTTTGTTTGTTTGTGTATTTGTTTTGTATTGTTTCTTTGTTTTCTTTGAGATGGGATCTTCTTGATGCCATTGTTCCTGGCAGAGCAGGTTATTAAACTGAACGTTATAGGAGCTAGACTCCTGAGGGTCAAGGGAAGAGGCATCTAAGCAGAGAAGTCACACGGTGATTCTGCACCATCCCCACAAGGACTCTGACTTCGTTTCTTTTTCTGTTGCTGTAATGAAAGAGTGACAAATGTAATTATAGAAGGAAAGGGCTGGTTCTCGCATAAACTTCAAAACACAGTCTGTCATTTCAGAGAGGTCAAGGCAGCGGGATTGGAAACAGCTGATCGTATTGCGTCCCCAGTCAGTAAACAGAGCACTAAATGCTTGTGTACGTCATGCTGCCTCTTCTTACTCAGCCTGGAACTCAAGTCCAGGCAGTGTTGCTGCCTGCATTTAGGCTGTGCTTTTTCTCCTGATCAAGATCATCACCCAGAGGTCCACCTTCCATGTGATTCTAGATTCTGTCCAGTTAGCAGTTAACATTGACCGTCGCAAGTCTCTAGAGCGGTTGCCATTTGATAGGGATTATGGCTTACCGCTTTATATTTTCTCACTTCCCTCTATCCTTTTCTGTGAGGCTTTAAAAGAAGGTAGTTACATAAATGATGGAAAACAAAAAATAGTATAAAGAATATCAAAAGGCTAAATAATTTTAGATTAATCCTAGAAACATGGGCAGCTTCTTTGGTGCCTGTTAGACTTGTTTTGCTTAGTCACATTAGAGAAAGCCAGCAGGAAGAACTGGCATCATAAACTGATAAATTAAGGGATAATTACAGAGGGCGTCTCCTCCAATCCTGTCCCAGCAGTTTCTCATGGAATACTTCTGCTGTGGTTTTGATTTGCTCCTCCTCAGTTCCCTCTTGCACAACTTTGTAGGAATCCCTCTCTATGTAAAGACAGAAAGCGGAGAACAGCTGTGATGTTGAGCGCCCTCCTGGGTGCCACCTCACTGCCAAATTTGTCTAAATGTCACACGATTTGCCTCGCTTGCGTCCTGCCACCTGGGTTTGCCTCAAGTGGCAGGAATACAGATGGCAGAACTGTCAGAATGAAGATGTTGGGTTTTTTATTCTTCCGTTTTCTTTCCATACTTCTCTCTCTCTCTCTCTGATTTTAAAAATACCATCGTATCACCCTGTTATGCCATACTAGAAAGCAGACATTCAGTGAGGGTGTGGTAGCATGACATATGACTGTGATTTCAGAGGCAATACCATTCCCTGGTATGAAATCCCAAGTTGAACAAAATAGGTTTGTTCTACTTGTACCGACATACTTTTGTGTCGCTAATGCCTTATGTGAACTATCAGATTCTTACTGCTCGTGAGATGAGACTTAGGAACAGAGACATAAAAGCAGAGTGCATATGGAAGAGTAGCCCAAATGATTTTTTTTTTTGTAAAAACACTTTTTATCACTGCACGAAATTTTTAGAATGATGGGTCTTGTTCATGATGTTCTATTATGTTGATATTTTCTCTCACAATTTCTAATCTTTCTTAACTGAGAGAGGCTTGGTTAATGAAATGAAAATTCAATTCAATGCAGATGCTTGAGTCATACTTGTTTTCCTTAAAGAGACCATCTAATGCTCCTAGGTTGCTTACCTATGTTGTAATAAAAAAAAAGCATCCCTTCACCCTGGTTCGTTTCTCTGTAATTCATGAACCTATTAATTCATTTTGAATATAAATCAGAAAAATACTTCTTCTCTTTCTGAGTCTATGATGAGCATCTAATAACAATTGTAAAGGTATATAGCTGTAGCTTCTGTGGATAATTTGGGGATCCCTTGAAATTTTATATTTACAGTAAAAAACCTTGTCTATACTTTTATTTACTGTACATCATTTCTAGAATCAATACGCAATCAATCCTTCAAAAACAAGCAGTGTCCCTAACTTAAGCAATCTATGTAAGACTTAAATATAACATAAGAAACTCTTGCATATGATAGGGATATGAAGAAGCCAGCTTTTCTATGTTTGAATGATAATGATATATCTAGCTTCTCTGTTAATATTCTCACTTTTCAGTATCTTAACTGCCATACTGCCTAAGGCTTTGAGATTTAAGACAACCAAAAACTTTATTACTTTATGTGCTGGAGAAACCTCGCTCTTTCAGAGTCCACAACCCCCTGTAACTCCAGCCCCACAGCATCCTACCCCTTGTCTAGCCATTGTGGGCACCAGCACTCATGTGCACATCCTCCTACACAGATAATTGCATATAAACGTAATTTTAAATAAAATAAAAATTTACAGATTCATTGCTTTGACAGTCTTCATGTATTGTTGCATGGATTTCAGTACTCTGAGGACCAGCTGTGTGTAAAGGTGATCAAATGACAGTGATTGGAGAACTTGGAAATAATAGGCTAAGGGCAATCAGCTATGTTCACTGCTACTCGTCAGTATTTAAATGAGGCTGAGTTTGAAACATTTGAAACTGGACTTCAAAGAGATTGATCTTGCAAAGACTTTTGCACTAACCACATGTACTAATCATTGTGCCACCCTAAAAGATTTTAGAGTGAAAAGTCTAATAAGGGAAACGAATTGAAAGTGCAAGAGGAGGCACTAACATGCCACAGAGGTCACTGGCATGTCCTAAAGGTCCGAGAGCAGGCATGGATTGACATGACACAAAAGTGCAAAGAGAGACAGTGTTAGTTGTTGACTGTGCAGCTTGTTGACTCCTTCTCTGCTGTTTACTAAGATGCTGTTAGCCCTCACCTCAGCCCTCCTCTGAGAATGTGAGACTCTTCTAACACTGTGAAAGCTCTCAAGCATCGGTGCTATACAAAGTAGAACACCTACTCTGATACTGGCCTTCGTATGTGGTCCCCACTGTCACCTATGAATGTCATCCAGAATCTACATAGAGTACCATCTGGTCCACCTCTTTATCTTTTTCAGTAGCTGGGCATAAGTTTATAAACATTATTACCCTATGGACTTTCATTCTCCTGCTCTGATCCCTGTATGACTTGGTAAAAGGTGTTGTGCAGTGCAAACAAATTATAAATGTTTCCTATTAATAATGCTTCTTGGTGTCCCAAATGAAGCAGTGCTATTATCATCATATTGACTTTTGGAAAATAATTTTTTACCATATATGGAGTGATAGTATTTTTCCTTTCCTTTTTATTCCTATCATACTCTCAGTAAAATACAGCAATCCTTTGAAGCCATCATTCCCAACTTCTTTAAACTCTGAACGTTGTTTTTCTTAGGCATTATTAAGACTTCATAATGTGGCCAGTTTGTCCAAGATAGCAGTGTGAGTTCTCCCTCAGACTTCAATATTCACTTTTTCAGCCAGTGCTTCATGTGGTAATTTGTAGTGTTTGCTATAACTGCCTCGGAGTTCTTATGCTTAGTTGTATTTCTACCTTTCAAACAAATAACTATTTTGAGCAAACATGAAATGCTTTGAGAATAGTAGTGGAAGAAAGTAGGTTAGAAGTGATGCTAGAGCTTGTGGTACATTATTCCATCCCATGGTCTCTAGCCCAAGAGTGTTAGACCCTAGAAAAACGGAGACTATTACAACAGTGAAAAAGTGTCTGCATATTTCTGCCCAAGCTTTGGCTCCTACTGGAGAGCAATTGCCTGTTTTCACAAAATTAGCATTATTGTTTATAATTTTCTGGTGCACTGTATATTTGCTAATTTGAGTCCTAACAGTATTTTAAAGTGAATCATTCCTTGGCTAATAATAAAATCACGTATGACTAGCAAGTTTAAATGTGCCTTCTTCAAAAGAATGTAAAAGTGTTTTCACTTTTTTTCACCTTTCCTATTGAAACGAGAGGGATAAAATTTTAGAAAATGCTAAAAAATATATTTAAGAGAACTGATACTTCCTGGAGCATGTAAGATTAAGAACTATATTCCCACATCATAGTTTCAAGTAGGTATTGTTTATTAAGAGGTGTATTCTCTGAGGCACCCATTATAACTTGAACTTTTTCTTAGCAGAGACTTACATTTTAATGAAAAAATTGTGTAAACTTCATATATACATGAAGTGATGTATCTGGTCCTATCAATGTCTAACATAAAGTCTTTCTCTTTTAAACTAAAATATTCTGCATTCTGAAAGTGAAAATGTTAGAGTACATTTCTCTGAGAGCATGTTCAATGTGAACATGTAGAGTACAGTTCCTTGAGAACCACTGAATTTACAGTAGTCAGAGCTCTGGCCTAACACATGCATACTTAGATCATTTCCACATATTGGATGTGAGCTACATACTTGTACTCTGAATCTGCTAAAAATGTGAATGAAAGCTATTACTCCAGGTATTAAGGAGCATACCCTTGAGCAGTGCTCATATCTAATTGGGCCTCAACTTACTGGCATATAAAATGAACGTGTGAACCAGGTATCTTGCAAGATTCTTGTATTGCCTCATCATCTGTCTACACTTTTCTTACAGTTTGTGTAAAAACCCCTATGATGCTCCTTTTAATCTCCTGTATTCCAGGAATGTGAGCCTTCTCTTCTCCCTATTTGTTTCCTTTTTCTATCTATAGATAGAGCTTACTGTTGTTTATGCTCCTCCACCTTTTCCATTCTTCCTTAGAGTTGTCGTTTATCCACTCCAGAAATAGTTGCTTTCTCCATTAACAATACCAAATGTAATAAGATCTGAATGAATACAGCGTACATCTCTATACATCTAATCTAACTTGAAGTGTGTCCTCAGAAGAGAGTAGCTCCTAGTCACAAACAGTTCATCACTGTGATGATTGATAATTTTGATTAATATTAGTGAAAATCTTTTATGTGTACCTCTTCATTTAATAACTCACAATAATAATATGAAGAACATCATAAGGGTAACTTGTGTATAGAAAAGGGAAGTTACAAAAATGTACAAATGGATGCATGTTGTGGATGTAGGCTATGGTTCTCTGGGTCTGACCTACAGCTTTCTTATTTGTTGTGCACCTTAACCTGGGAGAGTGTTTTAGTTCCATGGACCTCTTTTTCATTACAGAAAATGGAGGTCATAGTAACAACCTAGCACATGCAGAGAGGAGGGAGTGTTTATATCTAACGATGTACAATATTCTTCTTATATTATTAGTACATTGTGCGTATCCATTCATTGTAGTTATTGCTCTCATTAGCTATATCTAGTTTGTTAATCATTCCTTGGATTCATTTTGCTATGGCAAGAATAAGCATTGATGTATAAAGCTTGTATTCATTACCAAACTCTATGTCAGCCTACTTTACTAAAGACAGGAAAGGACAATTATTTGATAATGGTATATACAATAAGCATTGCTTCCTTTATAAACGAGGAGAATACTAGCAGAGTGACTCCCCCACTTGGCACTAGTTGACATATGGTCATAAATGGCAGTCATTCTTACCATTCCATTCTGTGTGCTCTAGTTCCAGGGAGACCCCGGCTCGTGATTAACCACACTCAAATGAATACTGCCCTCATTCAATGGCACCCCCCTGTGGACACATTTGGACCCCTTCAGGGCTACCGACTTAAGTTCGGCAGAAAAGATATGGAGCCACTCACTACTCTGGAGTTCTCTGAGAAAGAAGATCACTTCACAGCCACAGACATCCACAAGGGTGCATCGTATATCTTTAGACTCTCAGCCAGAAACAAAGTGGGCTTCGGAGAAGAAATGGTGAAAGAAATTTCTGTCCCAGAAGAAATACCCACTGGATTCCCTCAAAACCTCCATTCAGAAGGCACTACTTCAACCTCCGTTCAGATATTGTGGCAACCACCTGTGCTAGCAGAGAGAAATGGCGTTATCACCAAGTATACCCTCCTGTATAGGGATATCAACGTTCCCCTTCTTCCAATGGAGCACCTTATTGTTCCAGCTGCCACTTCTATGACACTCACTGGCTTAAAATCTGATACTACATACGATGTAAAAGTACGTGCTCACACGAGCAAAGGGCCCGGGCCATATAGTCCCAGTGTCCAGTTCAGGACACTGCCTGTGGATCAAGGTAGGATTTGTCTGCTTATGGCCTTCCTCCTTTAAAGGAATATCGATCTTTGGAAATCAGTATTTTGAAGCTGTAAATAACTGATCGGCCCATTCATATTAATAGGTTCAGCACTACAAGCAGGTAATGTACGTATGACTTAATCCATTTTGAAAACCGTAGATTTCAGTGATAGAATGCCACGGCAAGGCTGGCTGGCAGAACTCTGTGTCCTCAGGTAAGATAAACAGAGGATAGTTGACTGAATTGGAAAGAAAGGAGAGTGCTTTATGAGAATGGGTATTAAAGTGAGTTCTCTCAACAGGTAGGCAAATCGCATTTCTGTCTTTGTTCTGTGTAGGCAGCATCTGTCCTAAGCCCTGCGATCCATGGTGGTAAAGAACAAGTTATATGCTTTAAGAATAGTTTAAATACATAGTTTTTCCTTTTCCAGCAGTGTTTGCAAAAAATTTTCATGTCAAAGCAGTTATGAAGACCTCAGTGCTGCTGTCTTGGGAAATTCCCGAAAATTATAATTCTGCTATGCCTTTCAAAGTAAGTAATCTTTAGGAATCATGGGCAGATGTATAATGGACAGCTCACAATGGCACATTATTTGTAACATATACAGAATAGTTGATGGGGACAGATGGGTCATGGATAGAGTTTCATGATAAAGCATTCACCTAGCTTGTATGAGGCCCTGGGCTAGCTCTCCAGGATTACAAAGCAAAGTAGATTTAGGCTCATAGTTTCTAGTGCTATTTGTGACTTTCATGAACAAGTTGCATGTGGAACTTTAACTCTGTGACTTTTGTCATTCTAGAGAGTAAGTAGACCCCCAGAACCACAGTGCCATGACTGACATGGTACCTTGTTCTTTGAACTTGAACTTTTTACAGCAAAGTAATAATTTTTATTTCCATTAGAAAGGGAGACAGATCTGTCTGATTTCAACTAATTTACAATACAGTGCTTTGCATGATTTTAAGATTGTATTTATTGATCTGAAATCCTCACACTTTAAAAATATAACTGACTTGCCACTGAGATCTTGCAACGTACCAACTAGTTATTATTTGTAAAATGAATAGAAAACTATTTTTGGTAAATAAAAATATATTTAGAACAGGATTTAAAGCTTCCTAGTAAATTATGAATATTGAAAGCCTAGAATACTTTGTATTATGACCACATGTAACTAATGGGTGAAATCTTGAAAAGTCATTTTATTATTTCTTTGTTATGCATTTTTGAGAGACTCGGGAACGTTTTCCCTTTACAGAGTAAGAACTATCACGAGAATTGATGCAGATGCCAGAATTACAAATACTTATGGGATTAGGAACTGCCCAGAAATAGAATTGAGCTGGGAAAGCAAATAAATAACAATTGGTTGAGAGACTGATAACCAATTTGTGACTGATTGTATTTCTGTAGATTCTTTATGATGATGGGAAAATGGTGGAAGAAGTGGATGGCCGTGCTACCCAGAAGCTGATTGTTAACCTGAAGCCTGAGAAGTCATATTCCTTTGTGCTAACCAATCGTGGGAACAGTGCTGGCGGATTGCAGCATAGGGTGACAGCAAAGACTGCCCCAGATGTGCTCCGCACCAAGCCTGCCTTCATCGGGAAGACAAACTTGGATGGCATGATTACTGTGCAACTGCCTGATGTTCCTGCAAATGAAAACATAAAGTAAGTTAATTTAAGGATAGAAAGGCAAGTAAATATAGAGCCTGTATTTCAGTGTTATTGTGGTTATAAAAGAATGGATTGCTGACTATAGCATGTAAAAGTCTCCAGTATGGCGCAGACTTTTGCTCTCTAGGTTTTAACACACTCTGTGTTCATATTTATGTTAACACAGTCTCATCATTGTAACATTGTGCTTTTCTTTTTCTGTTCCAGACATATTATTTTGAAAGACAGAGAACAAGTTGTTAAAATGCAATTTATAGTGGTATATGAAATACAGTTGGTAATTGACAGTTAGCAAAATAATAATACTTATTATAACTGAAGGAAGTATTAAGATCTCTAAAAAGACTGAAAGAAGATATAAGAACTCAAGTATCTGAAAATAATGTATAACTGAGATTTTGTTTGGGTGCTAAAATATAGGAACGATTCAGGTACAAAATAATTTTCAAGGAAAAATAGATACAACACATAGCAAAGTATAAAAGTTAGCAGACCAGAAATACAAAATTAACCCAGTAAGTTAAGAAGTTTTTCTAAAGATGACTTCATACCTAATAGAAAAACAAACCATATCATTGAAGTTTATGAAGAACAAGTGTTGGAGTAGACCTTGGCAATGAAAGGAAGTTAGCTCTGTCTTCAGTGAGCCTGGCACAGGATAGGAGATATGAAAAAACTAATGTTACAGTAATCTCAAGACTGACCATGCTATCATCATTTCAAAGGTCAAATAGGAAGCTTACAAACTATAAGAGCCAGAATGTTATATGTCGAGGGACAGTGCTCACTTTAGTGAGGGCATCAAGTAGTCCTGTCAGGCCGGACCCAGAACAGTTGGGCAAGCTGGGGAAGGGGTGAGGGTGGGGGTGGTAACAGGGTAGACAAGAGGCTTGTTGTGCTTGGCAGGTGCAGCTGCTTTCTGTAGACAGCAGAAACTCACTAAAGCTCTGGATGCAAAAACCAGCGTGATGGCCATCATGTGATGCCTCACTTTTGTCTTTCCACCCTTGGAGCCATTTGCTGAACATCTGGCGATGTATTAGATAGAACTGTTACCTGTTTGGGATGAAAATACATTTTATCTTTATTGTGTTACATGGTAAAGTCAAGATGAAATCATTATGAAATGTTTGAAGTTGTACAGAAGGGCATGTGTGCATAGTTCATGTACTGCTACACTAACCAGAGCCCCCTAATGTGGGAGAAAAAATTTTGGAGAAGTCATCACATAGTCAGTTGGCACTGGACAAATTATACAACTACAGAGTAGGACGAATAGCGGTCCACACAAGAGGCAGAGGGAGTACAGCAGGGGTCAGCATGTGCTTTAAAGGTGTCAGAGGAAGGAATAGTATCATACATGGTTCAAAGTTGTGAACTTAGATAACATAACAAACTGGTTTGGTTTACTATTCATTGAAGTGGTGAAATATCAAGAGGAAATCTAAAGCAAAATCAACAAGGTTACTATTCACCAAAGATGTGCAATACCAAAATGGAATCACTGTTTAACTCAGCAATGAATATGCATTCTAAATGAGGTCTTTTGGGGCACAAATCTGGGAGTCACCAGAGCAGCATTGGATTTTATCGGGAATGGCAGAACAATGAAGCAATGTTGCAATAAGAGGAATAAAGGTTTTAATAAGGGGAGAATCCATTGACAACCGAGAATAGTTTCATATATCGCGGCACCTAGGTAAGGACACAGTGGCCAAGGCACTATATGGGATGGGTCATTTAAACAGTAAGTTCTGGCCAGGTATGGTGACACTCCTGTAATATTAGCATTGGAAAGGCTGAGGCAGAAAGATTGGAAATTTGCAGACAGCCTGGGTTAGTAACAAGTCCCTGTCTTAATCACACAAAACAAGAGAATCCCCAACTTTGGACAAGATAGCACTCTTACCCCAAACTGAATGAAAATAATGAAAAAAAAAAACAGTATTAAAAGTAAAAATATGAAAGAAGAAATTTTTTTTCTTTTTTTTTTTTTTATTAACTTGAATATTTCTTATATACATTTCGAGTATTATTCCCTTTCCCGGTTTCGCAAACATCCCCTCCCCTCCCTTCCTTATGGGTGTTTTCCTCCCCACCCTCCCCCATTGCCGCCCCCCCCAACAGTCTAGTTCACTGGGGTTCAGTCTTAGCAGGACCCAGGGCTTCCCTTCCCTGGTGCTCTTACTAGGATATTCATTGCTACCTATGAGGTCAGAGTCCAGGGTCAGTCCATGTATAGTCTTTTAGGTAGTGGCTTAGTCCCTGGAAGCTCTGGTTGCTTGGCATTGTTGTACATATGTGGTCTCGAGCCCCTTCAAGCTCTTCCAGTTCTTTCTCTGATTCCTTCAACGGGGGTCCTATTCTCAGTTCAGTGGTTTGCTGCTGGCATTCGCCTGAAAGAAGAAATTTTAGTGAAGTATAATTTGTGAAATTCACTCAGGATTAAATAGTAACTTTGACCCACTTTACACTCGGGCAAATCAATCTTTCCTGCATAGTCCTTCGGTTGACGTTTATTTGATAAAAACGATGGCAGGTTTCCCCACAAGTAATAGAATTTCCAAAATGCACTCTGATAAGGTCTTCATTTTGTCTAATCTTCTTTTTCAGTTTCTGAAAATTAAAAGTGAAAATACAATGCCAGCACATTTTTTATCAAGTAAAATTTAAAATGAGTGCAAGATTATATGTTCTGTGTTGACTTTTTAATTCATTCCGAGTTTCTATTATTAACAGATACATGTTTTTGAAACTGCTTTATTGAAATTTAATTGAACCATATAGAAAGTGGTAAAGCTAAAGTATACCTCTTGTCTAGCACTTGGCAGGCAGAAGCAGGATGATCTCAGAAAGTGTGAGGCTAACATCATCTACATAGTGGGTTGCAAGCCAACCAGGACTACATGATAAGACCTTGTCTCACAAAAAAAAAGTGGTACATATTAAATAATCAGAGTTTGGTCAGTTTTTATTATAATTATCATCCATCAAAGTATGGAGGCCCTAGTCCTAGTAGGCAAACTGAACAACTAAAGTGTGGCAGGCAATGTGACAGAAGTTCATTCAATGAAAAGCTTCAGAATATATTATTAATGGTTTTTTTCCAGATTTTATTCTTCCCTTGGTCCACACTAACCCCCCAAACAGTTCCACATCCCATACTGCCCATCCCCTCCATACACCCTCCCCCGTCTTCACAAGGATCTCCCCACCGCACCCACCCCACCAGACCCCTAAACTTCCTGGGACCTTCAGTCTCTTGAGGGTTAGGTGTGTCTTCTCTGACTGAACCCAGACCCAAGAGTCCTCTGCTGTATATGTGCTGGAGGCCTCATCTCAGCTGGCGTATGCTGCCTGGTTGGTGATCCAGTGTCTGAGAGATCTCGGGGGTCCAGGTTAATTGAGACTGCTGGTCCTCTTACAGGGTCGCCTTCCTCCTCAGCTTCCTCCAGCTTTCCCTAATTCAACCAGAGGGGTCAGCAGCTTTTGTTTGTTGGTTGGGTGCACATATCTGACTCTTTCAGCTGCTTGCTGGGTCTTTTGGAGGGCAGTCATGATGGGTCCCTTTTTGTGAGCACTCCATAACCTCAGTAATAGTGTCATGTCTTGGAACCTCCCCTTAAGCTGCATCCCACTTTGGACCTGTCACTGGACCTCTTAAGCAACTCTTACTTGACCTACTTGGGAGAGTTGAATAATGATGTTTGTCACAATGTTCTGTGATTGGCTGGCCTCCTAACCATGTTTAGTAACTCATAGAGGCATTGTAGAAAAGGTGACATCTGTCCTCAGGCTTTAGGAATCACAAATTTTCTTGGGTGGTAGTGGCTTATGCCTCTAATCTTAGCACACAGGAGGCAGAAGCAGGCAAATCTTTGAGTATGAGGCCAGCCAGGGCTACAGAGATAGTTCCAGGACAGCCAGGACCATACAGAAAAACCTTATTCCAAAAACTAACAAATAGACAACAACAAGCAAACAAACAAACAAAAAAACAAAACAAAAGAAAGCAAAAACCACTCAGGGTACTATCTGGGTGGGTGCAGAGCGCTCATAGGAGACACCAGGAAAGAGCTTGTACATGGTCTCTTATAGCACATACTACATTTTCTGTTAGGATCTAGCAAATCCATTATTGGGTACACAGTGTATTTCTAGTACTGTGCCAAGTTGAAGTCCTATCTTATCATAAGATACAGATCACATGGATCTGATGGAGTAGGGGGCTCTGGAAATAGAAATCATGTCAGCCTAATACAGATGTCTAGAAAATCATGCTGAAGATAACAGTTAGACTCAGTGTGAAAGAAAGCCTAAAAGTTGTAGACGATTACAAACCAGCAAAAAAATGGGGACGATAAATTCAATCCATTAAAGAAAACTTGTGTATTTCCTTGAACAAAACTGAAACTGGCGTTGTTTTTGTTTTTATGACTTTTCTTGGCTGATACAGAACATGTCTTAGTGAAGCCTTTAGAGAAAATTGGCAGTTTACTTATTGATTGCAAATTTAAGTTTCATGTTTCAACTTTTGAGTGAGTTCAGATGCTCCAGAATGTCTTCCGTGCTTTAGGGGTTTACTGTGTTTGTTTTCTAGCTGTTCAGTGTTACTTTTGACTTATGTGCTTTGGGTACATCCACTTGCATTTAGAGTCAGGAAAAAGTGATAAAACTTCGGGTAACAGGAGGACACACAAATAATGAGGTTCAGAAAGAAAACAAACAGCTGTGGAAAAACTGGTTTCTAGAAATGAAATAAAGATTCTCAGAAATACATTTTTTTCCTTCTGGAAAAAATATTAAAAAACCAAAAACAAAAATTAAACTACAAAAGCAGTGGAGAAGAAAGAACATCAGACCTATAGGGAATGAAAAGAAATCTGATTTAAAATTCATAATAAATCTGTACTAATTTTTATGTTAAAAAATTATTTTCTAGGGCTCCTTAAAGGAATAATAGTGGAAACATGCCCATTCTGCCTGGCATCTCTATTTCCGTACATGGCATGAAGAGTCATTTCAAGAAGGGCCCATATCATCCTGTGCCATTAACTACAGTTGACAAGTTTTGTTCAGTATTCTAGGAGCAAAATGCAGAAAGCAAATAGAAATCTGTCTGACCTGTGGGTGCTAATGTCTTAACTATAAGCTATGTGGAACCCTGCTGAGTGACATTGTCTCCTGGCTAGTGAAGCAGTTTGATGACTGAAGGCTATTTGCTTACTAATAGAAACCATGCTTTCTCAGTTACTTCCATGTTAATTGTGAGGTCTTAACTCCTAGCCTGTCTTTACCATGTGCTAAATAATTAGTTTCCTATTCACTTAAAATATGATAGAGCATGCTCTGACTGCATAAGCCAGAAGAGCACTTAGGCTATCCTAAAATTTCAATTACAGGTGAGCCACGGGTTGTGGGTACTGGGAACTAAGCTCAGGCCCTCTGGAAGAGTCCGAAATACTCTTAACTACAGCCCTCTATCCAACAAGAAATATGAATTGAAGGCACAGCTTCTTATTTCTGTCTTTTTCTTATATTGTCTTGTTCTTATATTGTCTTGTGGAGACGAGCAAATGGCTGAATTATTTTGTAAACAAACTCAAGGATGCATCGGGCTCTGTCGTCATGAGTTCTATGATGCTTCAGTCTTAGTTTGTAGTAGTGGTGAAGACAGAATACCAACTAGAAAATGCTATAATGCTACCATTACTCCAACATGAGGCACATTCATTACAAAGGGCACTCCTGTGGTTTTTATATAGCAGCATTTTACTCTGATTGATTAAAACTGAAAGCAGACCGTGGACTGTGCTTATAGATAAAGCTTCTGCCAGGTACCAGGTATAAAATTAGTTTCATAATGGCTTAGCATGTCAGAACAGAAATGGAAAAGTGTATTCTCTCTGGTCACAACACACATTTGGTACACAAACATACAGGCAGAATATGCATATACATACATATAAACACAAATAATATAATAGATACATATGTACATATATATATATATATATATATATATATGAAATAAATAGATAAGAAATAGGATTTTAAAAATACCCCTTAAGTAGATGGGAGAACAAAGAGAGTTTCAGCACTTACACCTGGCCCCAGGACTTGGATGCTGGAAATGCCATAATCACTACATTATCTAGGTTGCCAGAGTTACAGGAAAGATAAGGGAAGCCTTCCTATTTATCACCTCACTGCTTCATCAGTGAAGTGAATGAAGCTAAGGATACTACACACGACTAAAAAGATTCAACATCTTAATTTGAAGATAGAAATTGGAAAGATCATTCAACCTTTCTGTGATAAAGTAATTTTATTTAAGCAATACACACAAAACATAACAGGAAAAAATTATGTGAAGATTGACATTTATCCTTGAACTTTGAGAAAGATTTGACCTCCAGTTAAATAACAAGTTTCAAAATGCCAAGACTGATTATACATGCTAAAAGACTGGCTGCATCTGAAGTAGGGCTATGTAACAAAGAACAGAACTTGTCTTCTCACATAATTATATGGAGCTTGGACTCTTGATAATAGTGTATTAAATGAAATTACTAAAACTTTGTTTGATATAATTTGAATTCTGAAGGTTGTATTTAACTTATGTAGTTAAATACAACTATACTGAAAAAAATCACAATTTAAAATTAGTTGTAGACTTCATAGATACATTAATTAAGAAAAATTTTAAACTATTCTATTAACATAATAGTTGAGGTCTCTGTCGACAAAGGTATTTTGAGCCCAAAATCCAGGCTTCAGGCAAACAAGCAAAGTGCAAGGGCAATATAGAACTTAGTTTTAAATATTTTCCATTTCAAATAATTATACTCAGTTGTTATGGTTTTGTCAGTATAAATGTATAGGACATATATCAGCTCCTTATTTGTCCCGCTCCCCTTATCTGGGTCCTCTCATCTTTCATAAGATGTTATGTGAGATTAGAGCAAAGATTACTAGTAAACTTATCAGAAAAATATAGTAAGCTTTATGTTTCCTATATAAACTCCATGTGGCCCTGTCATTATTTTTCTAATGGAAGGAAGACAAGCTTGATCAGAATGGAAATTGTAAACTCTCATAGGGAAATCCACACATTTTAACTACTTAATTTAGAAGAGACACAAATCCCATGAGCCACCAAGCCTAACCATTTCCACTGTTCAGTAGGAAAGTAATTCAGTGATAAACTGGCAGTGCTGCATGAATTTTGAAGAGATCACATGTACATCTACCTTAATAATATTCTTCAAAATATCAAAACATTCCTTAAATAGTATAAAATTATAGATGCAAAATGGTCAATTTATGTAACAGTGCTACCCAAAGTCAGAAAATGGTTCTCTTGTGCAGTAATAAGTTAATTAATATTTAAGGAAAGAAAATTAATTTGATGAGCTTCTAAGCAGTTGGGACAGAATGATCAAGGATGTGTTGACCAAATGCCCCCTGGTCAAGTCAAAACACTGAAAACCAATCTAGGTATAACTCAGTGTGGGCAAAGGGATTCAAGCAAGATTCTGACTGGTCTTACAATATCTTGGTCTTTATCCTAAAAGAAATGAGGCTTCATTGAAATATCATCAGGGGTTGAAATGGCACAATCAATTTTGTATTGTGAAATGAAAATTTCAGAGAGTAGACTAGAAAAAGGTAGGTGGTGGAGAGGGAAAGTTATGGGACTATTGTCCAGGCATGACAAAAAATGGAATGAGGCCAGATGAGTGGCAGTAGAGTGCCAGAGAAGTGAATCCCCTGGAGATAGGATTCAGAAGTGAAGAGCACTCGGAAATGAAGCAGGAAAGGAAGGGGAAAGAAGAAAGTGAAAACAGACTTCCAGTATAATGGCCAGATCTCCTTCTGGGGTTGCAATGGCTATGGTGCACCCTGAGACCAGAAAAGACTTGGTATTTATTTAATGTCACCACAGTGATAGCTAACACACTTTGGCACATAGAATTGATGAACCTTTGATATTCAGAAGAGAGTTTGGAGTGAAGGTAATTATCTATGCATTATTTGCATAAAGCTAATATTCTAGATTCTGAGTGAGAATGGAATCTCCTTGGATTAACAAAAAATGAGCAGGAAGTAAAATTCTGGGACAGAGTGTCTTAAAATTCTATGATTTAAGAATTTTACATCAATAATAAATTCTGCTACAATGATAAAGTTTGTATAGTAAATCATAAAAGGAATAAGTCAAGAATGTTGCTAGTTATGAAAAAAGTCATAGAATTCTTTATGGAATGTCTTACCTATATGCTAAGAGAAGTTTTAAACAGATAAAAAAATTTCTTCTTTCAGTATAACACCATGTAGGCATGTGATGCTTTAAGTCCCTAGAGTGCTGATGGATACAGTGTACCACTGAGACAGTGCAGGGCTGAGGCAGTGCAGGGCTGAGGCAGTGCAGGGCTGAGGCTGTGCAGTGTTGAGGCAGTGCAGTGCTAAAGTACTGCTGTGCTGAGGCAGTGTAGTTCTGAGTCCATGCAGTGTTGATGCAGCACTGTACTGAGACAGCGGTGATGCAGTGCAGGGTTGAGACAGTGCAGTGCTGAGACAGCCCTGTGTTGAGGCAATGATGAATCAGTGCAGTGCTGAGACAGATGGAGCAGAGAAAGCACAAACCTTACTAGAGAATTTGGACAGGAAGAGATGGGAGAGACCACATGATCGGACTATGGTTTTGAATTTTTTTGTATTTTGTATTTTGTTTGTTTGTTGTGGTGTTTGTTTATTCAACTTGTAGAAGAAAGGATTTATTTGGGTTTGCAGTGTTTGAGACAGTTTCCATGGTGTCCATGATGACACTGTAAAGACACAGCAGCTGGCACATCAGCTGAGAGCTCACATCTTAAATCATAACGAGGAAAACACATCAGAAATTGTGTTGGGCTGTAAACTTGAAGAGACAACTTTTATGCACATACTTTTCCCAATGATCACACACCTTCTGAGCCTCCTCAGACATCCCCATGAACTGAGGACCGTGTATTTAAATATCTGAGCCTATGGGGGACATTCTTATTCAAACCACAGATGGGACAGCTGTTTATATAGAGAGGCTGTCCCCCAACCCCTGTCTTTTAACTAGTAGGTACTTGGCCAGGACTTCTCTTTGCTTTGAGCTTTCAAGTGTGGTTTATTGGCAATCTGAAGGCTCCAATGGGAAGAACAAAGTTGAGATCGATGTACTTGCATCAGCAGTACTGTGTTTAGTGCATGTCTTAGGAAATTAAGAGGAAGGAAAATGGAAACCCATTAGTCAACCAGTGTCATGGTAAGTATAGTTCCAGTCATAATCTGTACTTAAAGGAAAGATTATGGCTTGTCTACATAGTCAGGTAGGATTATAGTTTGCTAGAAAGATGAGGAGGATTTTTCAGATTATGTTTTCTCTATCAGTAAGTGATATGGATCCCTTCTCCTAAGAAGGTGTAGATGTTCAATCTCAGAGCCTGCATGAGAAAATTATGTTCAAGGGACAAGCTGTATGGAGACCTAGCAGCCTGTCTATATCTGAGGGTCATAAATTTATGGTATGATCTGCACTGTTATATTATTTCTCGTGCTTTATTTAGCCTCCTGGGCTTAGGGAAAGAAAGTGGCATGGATTTCAACTGTGGCTTTGGGGGGAAAATTGACAGCTAAAAGCAATGAGAGCCTTAGTTGGTGTGTGAACATCTCTCTAAAGATAGAAAGGAAAGCACCAGTGACACTGGCAGAGTTCTGAAGGTAGAAAACTCTGATCCCTCACACACACACACATACTCACACACACACACATACACACACTCACATCTTCTAGAAGGAAATGAGAAGCTGGACTTGGTAGGCTTTTGATGATGCTGGAACACATTGCAAATCCTTCACTATAAAAAACGTGCTTTGGATAACATGAATTCTAGATTGCCAGATCTCATGAAAGGTGCAGGGCTGTTGTGAAGGCAGCTCTGCCTGCCTTGCCTGCCATAGATGAGTGCTTAGATCAGTAGACAAAGAAGGTGATAGATATCTGACCATCCTGGTAATTAATTGCTCTGGGGTAAGCTGCTACTTTCTTATCTCACCAGAGAGTTCCCTGAATAATTGGGGGATAGTGCTGAAGTAAAAATAAGGATTTTTTATGTATAAGAATGACAACTGAATATGAAAGAGGAAGAAAAATTAATAGAAGTCGTCAGCTTGACTGATCTACCAGAACCTGCAGGGAAACAATGGGCACTCTCTGCTAACCCCCAGTGTCATTGCCGTAGGAAGAGAAGCTCTCCCGACTGCGCAGGGATGAAAATCAAGAGGCTCCTTGACAAGTGTGTTTATCAAGTGCATCTGCAGTGTTATTTTGAACGCTCAGTTGCAGCTCTGTCTTTTCTCTCCATGCTCACTTAACATGATGGACTTGTTTGGCAAATCGTTCAGGTGGTAGGAGGGTGTGAAAGGAGGAAGCTTAGTCTGGATCACAAAATAAAAAAAAAAATGGCCTCCTTTACACACTTCAACTCTTACTTCTCCTCACCCTCCTTGATCATCATGCTTCTTTGTAGTAAAGAAAATGAATGGCCGGATGCCGGACTCTTATGCATCTGTAGATTAGTTGCTCAGAGCGCCATGGAGAAAAGATTCCGGTTTGAATTGAATTCTTGATTAAGGGAAGGGTTCAATGACTTCTGTACCTGTACGGTGTAGCATCTGTAACATGCTAGTGAAGAACGCGGACACCTTGCTGGTATCCACTGGCTTCTCTTCCATCCTGTGTGCTGCACGGGCTGCCAAGCTCCTCTAGTGCTTCTATATTCATTTCTCCTGAGAACAGGCTCATAGTCCTTATGCAGAATATACAACTGAAATTCAAGGTGTTTTCTATGAGTCTCCACCTAATTTATGAAATTCTCAGGAATAGAATAAATGAAAAACAAAAGAAAGAAAGAGAAACCATCATGAAGGTTTCAATGGATTCCCTCACTGTCTGTTTAAATTGGGCAGTTATTTAATTGTTCTTACTTTATCTGTGACCAGCCTCTCTTCCCAATCTTTTAAGGATTGTGATGGAAAAAGGCAAAACTAGATGATGCATTTAATACAGTGCCTAAAATTATAGTGTCATTGCTATATTATCAGTTAACATTTACAGTGTTTTCATTCTGAACATTGATATGAGCATAGTTCTCACACACGCAGAGGAAGAGAGGGCTGTGCACTATATTGAAGTTACCGAGCACCTTCATTACCAATGAATTCCTCGTCTTAAACATGGAGCTTTTTGCAGTACTCATGTTTCAGTTGATCATCCTCAGTGTATGGAACGTTTGAACTTACTTCTGGACATTTTATTACACCGAATCCTATTTTGAAGGACTTTAGGTAGAAATAGTCCCCAAATACCTGTACTACTTAAAATTTTACAATTTACCTAGCTTTTTAATGTGCTTTTATCTTTATATAGTTATATGATGATGAGTGATTTTAACATTCTTTTGTTTTTATTTAAATATAATAAACATAATTAGTATTTGTACAAAATAAGAGATGCTTAGACAATAGACATTTTACTATATTAAAAACCTTTTTATTAGTTAATATTAAAAACGTTTAGTGCATCAGTCTGAAGTGGTAATTTCAATACAGCTTGGGTGTGTCTAGTGGCAGGATGCTAGCAAAAATATCTGCTGTTTGGGATATTTAATAATGAGCAGACAACCATGTGAAATTACTGTATGAAGTCATCCAGGTCGCACATTGACATCTTCTATATTTTTTAAATTAAACAAACAAGTAGTTATTTTTTTCTTAGTATAAAAAATAGATGAGTCACCCTACATTCATAATTTTTCTTCTGTCTTAATGTTTGGTCTGCAAAAGATTAAAGGTTGTTGCCATTTTTCTTTTTCTCTGAAGTAACTATATTGTTTTTTCATTCTTAAACAGGGGTTACTACATTATAATTGTGCCTTTGAAGAAGTCTCGTGGGAAATTCATCAAGCCCTGGGAGAGCCCTGATGAAATGGAGTTAGATGAGGTAACTGTGTCTTTGTTGTCTGTCGTCTTTCTATGGAACCCTCTTAGCACTTTATTAAGGTCTCAGCTATGGTGTGTCTGGAAAACTGAGCGAATCAGGAAAGGGGGCTTACTTTACTCTAGGAATTCTAACAAAGATCCTTCTGTTTTAATTAAAAGATTACAATCTGTTTTATCTGCATTGTCCTTATTCTTTTGCTACCTACCCATTGTAACCATGATGCAGAAGTGTGGAAGGTGATGGATGTTGCTACTCTTAATGGAATTCTAGAGGCCTTAGTTTGGCAGTTGCCAAGGGGCTTTCCTAAGGGGAATGTTCTTTATAGCACATTACATTTCACCTGCTATAGGGTCTTTATCACATTTTCATTGAATTCTACTCACTCCCAAACATTTAGTTGCCTTAATCTATGCTCTGTAACTTTTCAGAAACCAAAGTTCATGTGAGTGCTGGGGGATAAAAAACAAAATTCTGAGGAAAGAAGGGAATGTAATATAAAATGCAGCATGCACTGAAGAGTTTGACAGACTCCAGAGTCTTAGGACTACACGATTTGAGTGCTGCTTCTTTGTAAAATGGTCTGGTTTTATGTGTATGGGTGTTTTTCTGTGTGTGTGTGTGTGTGCTTATGTATTGTGTGTGAGTTCATGGTCCCTGTGGAGATCAGAAGAGGGTACTGGGTCTCCTGGGACTAGGCTTACAGATGGCTGTTAGTCCCCACGTGATGCTGGGAAGGAAGCCTATGTCCTCTGTCAGAGCAACAAGTGCTCTTAACTGCTGAGCTATCTCTCTTGCCTCATTTGTACATTTTAAAAGTAACTGTTACATACTTCAGTATTGTGAAAAAACAGATACAGTGCATTTACCAGGATTTCAGACATGGTCATAGCCACCGACAAAGGCTGGGAGTCACCGTTGAAATACTACAGAGACTTCTTTTTATACACATGTTGTAAGTTTATAAGTCCCTCCAACATCAAGATACATGAAGTTTTAATTTATGTGGTTCCTTTACAACATGGCCCATAGCTCATAATAATCATATTATTTCTGTATATTCTTTCTACCTCAGATTAGTACAAAATGGACCAAGGGCAATGATTCATTCCCTGACTACATTACAAGGAATTGTTGATGTTTTTGTAATGTCACTGGACAAAGGTGGTGTGTTCCGATAAAGGGGGATTTGGGGTTGGGCTTGCATCCCTTGGCAGATGTACGCCATCTTTACAAGTATGCCGCATCCTTACCTACCTATTTGGTGAGTTAAATCCGTTCAGGCACTGAAGGATAGACAAGTTCAAGGTCAGGACTCTGCTTGTGTCACTAGTGATTAGGTGACATGACTGCAGTATATGACACATTTCAGTAATGTGGTCACACAGCTTAGTTGTCAGTTTGCTTTCTGTCAGTTATGATGCTAGAGAAAAAGGATCTTTTCTCTAAGCAGTTAACCCCATGTCAGTCTATAGTTCATAGCTGAGTTATAATATTGTCATTTCCACATTTTTGTTGAAATTGGATTTTTAAATGCAAAGATAACTTGGAGAATCTATAAATAGTTCTACCTATTTAAAACAAGTTTTCAAAGCAGTGAGATCCAAGCCAAAAGGGACATCAAATGCTTTCAATAATGTGCCTTTCTTAGATGTAAAGCCGTTTGATAGGAGGGAATAGAAAGCGATTCTCTTTTACAGCCAGGTTTTAACCTCCAGAATGCACAGTAATGCTAATGGATTAAAATATAGAGTTATGTGACATTGAACTTTCTTGCAATTAAATTCCACAGGTCTGTGCTACTGATTCCCATAACAAAGGGTCATTTTAATCATCCTTTGAGTTGTGGTGCATTAATCTGTATAATAGCTTGATAAAGAACATTTTATTAATTCACAACTTTTGGGTCAGGATGGGTTGTTTCCCACTTTTCTTACTGATATAATTGAGACCACATTGCAGAATTAATGGTGGAAGAAATAAGATATGCATTGACTGGAAAATGAAAATTATTTCTGATAAAGAACTAAAGCCCTTGATATAACTTCTGGAATTATATCTAATATATTTTGTGACTGTTGTGGAGGGGAACAGATGAGAGTTGGCTGTAGCCCTTTCTGCTACCTCAGCCTGTTTCTGACCCCTGCAGATAGGACTTGTTTTTTACCTGGTATGGATGACAAAACCTTTTAGTAATTTTATTTTGGATTTGGTACTGCTAGGTTTGATGAAGCAATGTGCTTTGCTTAATTTTGACTAAGTCCTTTTTTCAGTAAGGCCTGTAATTAATTAATTTACATTGTTGAAAATACATCAAGTAGAATGATGGCCTGGGGAGATATCCACATGTATGCCTCACATCTAGGCCCATACAAGATTTTTAAAAAGACTTTTTAAGTGAGTTACTCTCAAAATTATATTCTGAGATCATTTTTGGGGTCTGGGCTATTATCTGAATGATAAATTCATAGACTAGAATTCCTGCTTTCAAGGTCAAACTGAGCAGAACAGGCCTTGATAGTTGTAATGAATTTTGGGCAGAATGACTCCCCAATGTTCATTGCATTTATTTCAGGGCAAGTGAGGTAATGTGCCAAAGCTTTTCATGGCTCTATTCTTCAAAGCATTGTCATAAAGTAATGAGGTCATATGTGGCTATAATTTTAGCATTGTGGCTAACTTTGCTATCATTTAAACTTACTTACGCCATTTAAAGTTTAGCATGAGAAGCATCCTAAAGGATACTCTTTGGAGACAGGGTCCTGCTCCACATTTAACTTTAGCCAATGACTGCAGTGGACCTAAAGAACACCAAAATGTTCTAACACTTAATCCCAAAGTACTTACTTTATGTTTTCTAAATAAACCCTGCTATATTGTGCTCCTCAGGATGATATTGATGAACAATGACAGCTGCCTATATCTGAAATGCGAATAGGACCAAGGTAGGGTTTGATCAGTGAAGTAGAAGCAAGGATATAGTCACATAAACAACTGATGGTAAATGTTTTTGATTGACCAACTTCAAAAGACTATTCATAACATTTGTAGTGCTTTTTCCCCAGGGTTATGTAGACTATCACATACTGAACAGTGACAATCACCTTTCTAGTCACCTTTCAAGTATGATATACTAAGTATTTGGCATCAGAATTTTATAATTTCCATGTTGAAAAATCCAGGAAAAGGAAAGATGATATTCATTTATGTTAATGAAAGCAGATACACAAAAATTACCTACAAGGTAGCTGAATAAAAATGATTCAAATGATCAGCATTTAAACGTGGCATTGGATTTCTTGATTTGTGTGAAAATTAGGTTATGTGAAAACTAGGTGGAAAAATCTATCATATGCATCTCTCCTATGGATGGTTTAAAATTTTTGTTACCCAGCAAGTCTATTCATACAGGGAACCATTCTATCATGCCCAGTTTGCTCCCAAAGAATTGGATGTAATTGTGATCTATTTTACATGGTTATTGTGTGGAACCAATTTGTGATCCCTGGAAAAGTGTCTGGTACCCAATAAGTACTTACTAAAGATATCATCATCATTATATGCAAACTTATATGTAACAACAAAAGATAAATTTCTGTTCTTTCATCTGAGAAGTTGAAGCGTAATTGAGTGGCCCTCCAGGATGTCTACATAGATACATAAACACTAGAATTTCGATCCACATTTGCCAAACAGAGCATGTCTAAACCTCTGAACTTCTATAAATGCCTTAAATCTCATATAATTTTAGTTGTAGCAATAAGATCAAATATCACAGATATTTTTAGAGCATGATAAATTAAATATTATTGATACATGTCCTAGGAACAAATTATTACATAGCCAGAAGCCCGTCTTTCACATTATTAGAGTTTGAGTCAGCTGTGCACATTTGTGACTCTTGATGTAAAACACACTGTATTGCCTTTGGTTGCAGACAGAGCCATTTGAGTTTACAGAAGGCCAATAATCATTTCCTTGAGAGTCTTGACTTGATTGTGTGAGCAATTTTTGCTTTGACTTTTCAGATTTTTAATTTATGAGTATGAGTGTTTGCTTGCGTGTGTCGCTCTTCACCAAATTCATACTGGTATCCACAGGGGCAAAAAGAGGGTGTAGGATCCTGTGGAACTGGATGTATAAATGTATGTAAGCCATTCTTTGGATTCTGGGAGTTAAACCTAAGTCTACTGTAAGAACAGGTAGAATGCTCAACTGTAAAAACCCTCTATTTCTCCAGCTATTACTAGCATTTCTTTGTACAAAGTAAATTTAACCAGTTTCATTTTATTGTATCGTTTCCAGCACAAAAAGCAAGTAAAATAGTTTTGCTGCCCAATCTGCCTAAAGTCCTTTAACTTTGTTTACCAGGATAAAGGTCGCGTTTGCCCTCAGGTAGACAGCAGTTTCTCCTCAGACACATGCCCCTTTCTTCACAGACATTTAAACAAAGTTCTTTCCAAAAAGCCACTAAAAATTGAACATTTTTTCTCAAAAGTCATCCAAGACAAATAGAGGCTACTTCTCAATCAGACTCTATAAAATAACATTGCACTGTATTGAAATCAATTCTCATATCATTAATGAGATTTTCTTCCAAGGAAAGACAATGACAAGCAATAAATTATTTAAACATTAATTTTAGCTTTTCTTTTTCCTTAGAAATATAAGAAGTGTGTGTGTGTGTGTGTGTGTCTGTGTGTGTGTGTGTTTTTTAAGAATAAATTTTGAAATTTATTCTTACCCACCCTACTGACCATGTCACCTCTCTAAATATTTATTCTTCAGAGCTAGATTCAAGGCAAAGTTAACTCAGTGGTTAAAAGAAAAGTCAAGGATTAAAAAAATCAAATTCGAAACTGGTTAATGGAAGAGGTAAGCTGAGGCAGACATGGAAATGAGTGACGACTTCTTAGAATCAGCAAATCAGTGATTCATTAGGTTCCATGTCTGCAGACTTTAGAGAAGGTTCATCAAATAAACCATCCCATAATAAAATGGTGGCATCTTCTATAAAAAAAAATATCATCTTTTAGCATTTAGATGGCTTTGACTGGTTAGTAATTGTGTCATGTATCTCCCATGAGGCTAGCATTAATCTGTGCTTCTTCCTTAAACAGGATACAATGTCGTATTGGCCTTTTAAAGAATTCTATTACTGTAGGAAATTACGTGGGCTTCCAGTGAAGGTCTAATGGCCTGGGTTTATACACTGGCCCTTGCAAATCAGTTTAGCATCTTAGCTAAGAAGCAAGTGTTTGAAAATCACAGCAGAGAGTCTGTTGAGGTGACGTGCTGCAGGAAAGGTGAACAAACTGTATCAGGTTCTTCCCAGTGCTGGATTAATTTCTCCTCTAAGACATCAAGAAGTTGGTTGTTTATGTTTCTTTTTTTTTCTGTTTGTCATTTTTCCCTTAAGCTGCTTAAGGAGATATCTAGAAAACGCAGAAGCATCCGTTATGGGAGAGAAGTTGAATTAAAGCCATATATTGCTGCACACTTTGATGTCCTTCCCACTGAGTTTACCCTGGGGGATGACAAACATTATGGTGGATTTACAAACAAACAACTCCAAAGTGGACAAGAATATGTCTTCTTTGTGTTAGCAGTGATGGACCATGCAGAGTCTGTAAGTTAATTATGATGGCCCCTTTCCTGCTCCTATCCATTTTTTTACCACTGTGCATGTTTCTTTGGTGATGTGCCTGCATATACCCAAGTATTTCTCACAAGCTGTCATCGATTGAAGTATAACATTGAGCTGCTTGTCCTTCCAGCATTACTAAGCATTCTGCATGATACTACATTATAAATAAAATGGCATCTCAGAAGAAGGAATTCCCATGTGAAGTACCAGATTGATAGAGCATAGTTCTTCAGACATTTTTGTGTACACACAGTGTAGCATTCCCTCCACAATCTCTAAGACTTCTCTCTCTTTTTTGTTTAAACTGATTTGCATTTTAAAATACTATTTTAAAGTTACATGATCCTGGAGACATTAGCTCATATGGTTTAGTAGGAAACAGAAAGCTCTGTCATTCAAATAGCATGTTTGGAAACATGGTCTAGGCTAGTTATTTAGTTATTTAATGTACTCTCCTGTGACTGGGAGTACACAGTGCTTCTATCCAGCTTCACCAGACAGGGAGAAGTGAGTACCACCAGCTTCTTCGATTACAGAAAGTATGAGTGACTTTATCAGTGAAAATCCCAGAAAGCTACAGAATAATTCAGTGAGAGTGAGAATTCCTAACGTAGTCTAAATAATGAGTTGTCTTGTTTTATATAATTCATCTACCTACTATGTCATTTTATGCTTCAGTTGCTTTGAAAGCTTTAAATAAAAGGAAAAGGGGGGAGAAACAATAGAGTGGAAAGAAAGTAGATGTTTAAAGTGGCAGTTCACATTAACATTTAATAGATATAAGCCTAACTGTGTCCTAATCAAGGTTTAAATCTGACAGGTTTGACAAGTGAGTTGAGCTGCTCTCTTTATAAGAGAATCCCACAATTTATGAAAGGTCTCTGTATCAGCTGTTCTTCTGTATGGCAGGCCTTCTCTTCAGATGACTGGAGGAATTATCCCTTGGAAAAATCAGAACACAAAAGTAGCCTCATTTACCTTTAGGTGTAAATGTCATTTGATGTCCTTCCTGGAATTTCAATTTATCAAGATATTCTTTCAGGGGTTGGGGATTTAGCTCAGTGGTAGAGCACTTGCCTAGCAAGCTCAAGCCCCGGGGTTCAGTCCCCAGCTCCGAAAAAAAAAAAGAAAAGAAAAGAAAAGATATTCTTTCTTATCTAGTTGAATCTTTTAATGTATCAGGGGAATTGAATGTTAGAAATAATATTTTCTTTAAAAATAAAATACTTGAAAAAAGTTTCTTAACATAATTCTAGGAATAATTCAGATGATGCACTTAAAATGCTTAGGTAAACCACAGAATTTAGCAAAGACATCTCACCCAATCCTACAAAATGATGATGGTGCCTTCCTCAGGCACTGTGGAGTCTGCAGTCTCCTAAGAACTCCTATTCATGTCCAGATGCTTCCTCACTGATAAAGTCTGTGTCTCTCTTATTTTGTCACTATCTCAAATTGCCCTCTCATGTTCTGCTTTCTTGAAGAAAACTGACTCTGCTTTCTCCAATAGATATCAATTGCCAATAACTACTCATCTAGGGGTTGGACTTTGTTCCCCACGCAACACTACCATGCTGTCATTTTGTCTCCTTTGAGATTGCACAGGCCTTTCACTGCTGAGTTTACGTGTCTGGAAAACATTCTTTACTTTAGTCATCCACTATCTCTGAGTCTTTCAGTTTTTCATGGTAACCTCTGAGCCTTGAGGAGAGAGCATGTAATTGATATAGATGGGAAGTTCGGGCCAGTGTCTTGGACGCTGACCAGTTATGGGTCTTTATGTTAATCTCCTCCCAGTAGAGAAAGAAGTTTCACTGATGAGGGTTGAGAGATATACTAATTCATGAATACAAGGATGAGTTGTTAAGAATCAATTTAATACTGTGTTCATCTAGTGGAATAATAGTAGTAAGTTCTCTCCTAGGGCCTAAGGGCTCTCTCTCCCCATGATATTTTTGACCCCAACTATGATCCATTATATTAACAATATTGTCCTTATGTGTCATGTGCTCTTGTGCCAGCATTCACGTCAGAGAATATAGTTGTGTCCAGGTTGCAGTGGTATGGTCTATTTGGTGGCATCACATCTCTATGCCTGATTAGCAATAATAGCTATAATCTTTCCAATTCTTGGTTGGCATTTTGTAGACCCAAAATCACTGCTCTACTGTTTGTACCTCCTGCAACAATAAGCATTTTGTTAATCTGTTGCCTCCTATTAAGAAGATCAGAAGCTGGTTTTAAATGATATAATGGTTAATCTCTTCTATCATTTCTTTCCACTTAGCACATTCTACTTTCCATGAGGCCGGTATCATTTTATGCTTCTGCTTTCTTTTCATTTTAACATAGACCTCTTTCCCGACTTAAGTTAGAAATTCCCATGTGCTTTGGAAAGCCCATCTTTACATTTGCATTGTGATTCAACATTTTGATTTTGATCTCAACACCATATGATAAAGAATTTCAAATCACCTGCTTTGCTCACTTAAATCAATTGAAGATTAGCCAATGAAGTAGAAAAGATCCTACCAAAACAAACATATAAAGAATCAGGTTTCTTTGATATGTAAGCTCAATCCCCAGTTCTTTATGTAAATTATTATGTAATATATCCTATATTTGCAAATCATATATGTATGCACATATATACACATATATCCATGCTCCAAGACTTCCTCCTTCCTCTTTCTCTTGTTTCCAGTTACATCTCAGAACATTAAAGAAATAGACTGATTTTTCATGTGTTTGATATATAGAAAATCTTGAAAGTGTTTTTAACCTCTGTTCTGGGAAGTAAATAAAATAGGAAGCAATAGTAAAGTTGAGATACGCAGTGGAGCATGTTCTCTGCTAGTCTGTTGATCTTCTACTAAAATTCAAAATATGTGTCTTAAAGTACGTTTGTGAAAAATAGAGGTTAAAACTTAACTAAAATTGCTTACCTTGAACAAATTATATTCATTCATGTCTTAGAATTCTCAACCTCTTGAAAAAAATGAGATTTTTGATTGTTTTTTTGATTTTTACTTTATTCTGCAAAAATTTGCTTAAAAGTTTCTAAAATCAATGTACTGTGCTGGCCACTTTGAACAAATAAACACAAATAGCATATATATCCCAAATCTTTCAGGAATTTACTTTTATTTCAGAAAACAAAATATATGTACACAATCTTTAAGAACAAAATTTCGGGGTTGGGGATTTAGCTTAGTGGTAGAGCGCTTGCCTAACAAGCGCAAGGCCCTGGGTTCAGTCCCCAGCTCCGAAAAAAAAAAAAAAAAAACAAAAAAAAAAAAACAAAAAAAAAAAAAAAAACAAAAAAAAAAAGAACAAAATTTCATGAAGGTCATCAAACAAAAAATGAATGGCTAAATAAAATTGTTCTGTTCCTATCCAGTGTTTGTTAGGACTGAATTCTTCTAGTGTCAAGGCAGTGTTTAAGTAGGTCCTTGGAAAGTAGTTGTATTTTAGAAGCTAAATGTTACAGAATTTGCAAATATGTTAATTAGCAAGAATAGGAAGCAGCAACAAAACTCACGATGCTAGAATTGTTAAATATGGTAAGGATGTTTAAAACAAAAGTGATAAGGTTTCTGATAACCATGGTCAAGGTACCCAGATTTCCTAGAGGAATTACCATAAATCCTCTCAAAGGCTTTGCAGTTGCAAGTTAGGATGATAACTTCAGTAGCAGTTGTAATGAATAAAATGCAGGCTTTGGGTATGGACAAGAGAGAACTAATGAGGTTCTAAACTAAAATGGGTTATCTATGAGACCAACAATTTGACCTTAGGTTACTAATAAGTCAAACCTGTAGTCTCCTTTCACCGTAAAAGCTTAAGGAAGTGGGAGTCAAGACAAAGGGAAGGGAAGCTCTTCATTTAGACCTGAATGTCCAGGCAATTGAAAGTGAAGGTCTCTGTTATTCAAATGGTTAAAACCAGTTATCTCCTGACCTTATGAAGAACAAAAAGAACAGAACTGAAGAATGCTGGGCCAGAAAGTCAGAGGATGAGTTCAAAGGGCTTATGCAATTTGAAAGATTAGGAAGGAACTGGTGAAAAACAGAGTCAGGAAAGTCAGGAAGGGAGTTAGTTATTAAGTCTTGTTCAACTGAGGCAAGTCTAAATACTTAAAACCCAAGGACTGAAGAAAGACAATTAGATTTAGTAAGTGATAAAGTAACACTACAGGTCACAGTTAAGTGACAACAGATGCATAAGCTGAAGAAGGCACCTGCAGCCAGTGGGTGTAAATTGACCTATGCACTAAAAGAGTAAATCGCAGAACTTAAAACAGGGGAGTCAAGAAAATGCTTTATTTTAAACGGGACAAAATAGACTGAAATATGACATTACCGAAACAGAACCCATTCTTTATTGAGTAACTGAGTTTTGAAGTTATGTGATGGAGTTCCTCTTGGGGAAAGCATATGAACTTCTAATTGGTTGGCTGTCAAAACTTTAAATAGAAGCTACGAAGTCTCTCTAGGTTCGAATAATTTCTGTTTCCAAAAGCTGGGTAATCAATTTCATACACCTTGATTTCTAACTTAAATATTATCATTCTCTCTTGTAACTGTAGACTTAATGCCCTGAAAATGTAGAGTGCTGAGAAGGGCTGGTGTGTTCCAACACTGGTTTGTTTTCCTAGAGAAATGTTTGCCATTTCTGTGGGAAATCTCTGTAACTTCATGCCATGGATTGCCTCATGTCTAAGATCTCGGAACCACAGTGCTTCTGATTTCAGAGTCTTCCTGCTTACTCATTGGAATGTTTTCTTAGGTTTTTCACAGTCATAACTCAAAAAAATCTGTAAAATATTCTGAAATCAATCAAAATTTTTTTGATTTCAGATCACAGGGACTCAGTTTTTGGACTGGGAATATTCAATTCTACCACCTTTATTTTCACATAGCAATTATATCTTACTACAGTATAAATGTTCATTGAATGTTGTTTAATGCTTTTTTAAAAGTCTTTATTTTGACATCAATATAATTGTATCATTTTTTCATCTTCCTTTCAAACCTATATGTTCTCTGCTTGCTCTTTCTCAAATTCATGACCTCATTCCTTTCAGTGTTCTTGAGTGTGTGTGTTCCTAAACATATAAATATAAACTCCTCAGTCAGTATAATGTTACATGTATGAATATGTTTTCAGAGATGACCATTTGTTATAGGATGCCCATTTGGTATTGGATGACCAATTTGTTTGCTCTTTCCTAGAAAACACCATTTCCACTGCTCTCACCATGCCTTAGTTACTTTTAATACATTTTATAGAGTAGCATCCTTACAAGATTCCCCCCTTCTATGTTAACATGTCTATTGGTATCATTGTTGTTCATTAAGGTGTCATATTAGATAGCTATATTAGTACAATTTCATGAATGTAGCTTCTCTGCCATTCTAAGGGAACACAGGCATATAGTAAACTTCCTGTTCCCCTGGCTATTACACTAATGCTGCTCCCTCTCCAACAGTGGTCCCTGTGGTTTTAGGTGCAGGCATAGTGCTGCAGACGTCTCAGTTGAAACTGAGCTTGATAAGTCTCTATTTTGCTCTCATGTGTGCATGTGTGTGGGAGTTTTGTTTTGTTTTGCAATGCTGTTTCTCTCTTGTAAAGAGAAGTTTCTTTGACGGGGGGGGACAGGAGCTACATTTATCTGTAGATAATAGGATAAATATTCAGAGTGTAGTTAGGGATTATGTTGATCTCACAAAGTGACTGTTAGTAGAAACTCCTTCAGGATCTATGAAGTCCCTAGCTGCAGATGGTTTATTAGGTTTCCAGTACCAGGTGTGTTTCTCTCTCTATGAATAGGTCTTAAATCCAATTGGAGTGCTGTTAGTAACTACCAATGTATCTGTGCTGCTACTGCACCCTCAGAGGTACCATGTCATCTTGGTTGCTGTGATTCATAGATACCACAGCTAGGTATGACTATTGATTATTCCCTTCACTCAGAAGCTTCTGATACTATGAATATTACTCTTCAGGGACTAGAGGTTCAGGTCAGATCCAGCTCATGTATTCTGAGTCCCATGTCTTTAGTGCACGTGTCTTTATAAATTGGAACTTACCTTCCACCTCTGAGAGGCATCCAAGGGCAACAGCAGTAGCCTGTTCTGGGAACCTCTTGGATAACCATGAGCAAGAACTCAAAAGGCTTCTTGTGAGTGTTGTTGGGGTTTTTTTCTTAGACCAACTCTTGAAGAGAACGTTGTCAGCTCAGGTTTTGATGCTTGCTCATTGGTATTTTAGACTTCATGAAATTATATTTGTAAATTCCATGAATTAAGTACCTTTGAAGCCATTAACACCACTCAAAATGATTTTGTTTTATTTCTCATTTTCATCATTGTAAAATGTCCTTCATCTCACACTTGCTTGTTTTGTTTGCTTCCTTCTAACCCATCCCTCTTTTCCCAGTATTTCCCCAGTGGTATGACTTCATCAGCCTATCATCAAATATGTATATAATTTTTCCCTCATCTTAGTAATTAAGGTACCCTTCAGAAAGACATTATCTAACTAAAATGGACTCTGCTTATCCTCAGAAGATGTATGCAACCAGCCCGTACTCCGACCCTGTTGTGTCAATGGATCTGGATCCACAGCCAATCACAGATGAAGAAGAAGGCTTGATATGGGTCGTAGGTCCTGTCCTCGCGGTGGTGTTTATCATCTGTATTGTGATTGCTATTCTTCTTTATAAAAGGTAGGCCTGCTCTATATTTTAATTGTGACTTTGAGGACTACTTTGACCTAGTAGAATAAATTATTTTTCAGCAGTTGTGTGGTAGACTTTATACTTTGAAGACAGTCCACTTACTAATATTGGAAAATATGTTTTTGCCATACCTAAAACAAGCCGAGATGACCCAGCTAGTGGTATGGTTTTTATTGTAAGCATCCACTCTCTCAGCTCTCATCTCCTGTGATGCACTGTGATGACCAGTTTTCATGAGAATGAGATATTATTAGTACAACCTAAACCTTCTATGTAAGCTTTAATTTGGTTTTTAGCTGTTTAGATTTCATAATCTAATGTGCACCTGTTCTAAAATGTTTCCCTATAGTCATCTCTTATGGTTTAGCAAAATACAACTGAATGGTTAAGGACTTTTTGAAAAGAAAAGAAAAAGAGCTAGAGAGTGGAAATCCTCCCATTTTTTTTCTGAATCATATTCCAAATATTCACTGTTAAATTTACATCAATGTTCAAGAAGGGGTAATCGGAAAGTGCTGACTTCTATTTAAAACAAATTGTAATCACAGTTCTCATGTGTCACAATATCAACCTGATTAGCATCTTGTTATTTCTATCCTTATTCCTCTGTACTTATGTTCATAGAATAGGCTTGTTTTTTTCTTCATCATCTCTGACCCTTCTCCGAAGAACTTTCTAAGGATCTGTTCTATTTGATCCAATCTGGACAAAAAGTTGAAATGATTAAAGACAAAGCAAAGCTCATAATCATGATTCATTAAGTTGCATATTCTATCTTGGTGTTAGGAAGAAGGAGAAAAATATGCCTAGTTATCCATTCAGATCACTGCTAACATGAAATTCCTAAAGTTTTAGAATAATAGAGAATTAGTGGTCAATTACCAAATCTGCTGTTAGTTGATAATTTGAGCCTCCTCATACCAGTCCTTATCTTACCAATGTGCATCTTATGGAGACTGGAGTTGGTGCCCTTCCCTCTATGCGAGTTACAGATAGAAACCTTAGAGACAGAGCAGATTTTATAAAAATTCAAGTTAAACCCTGGGAGTAGTGGCAAACACCTTTAATTTCTGCACTTTGTAGGCAGAGGCAAGCAGATCTCTGTAGATTTATGGCCAGCCTGATCTACAATGCAAGTTCTAGGATAGCCAGAGAAACACTGTCTTGAAAAAAAGTCCAAATTAGACTTCTCATTGTTATCTGAATGATACTCCTTCAAATGGTCACATCCTACACTGGAATCTGGCCATAAAACAGTAACAATAAAACAACAACAAAAACATCAACAACAAAAAAAAAAACTGTTTCTAGCCCAGGTCATGTGACATTTCTGATATTCAAAATGAGAATGCATGAATCATTTTCAGGTCATGTTTTATTTTGATACGTGAGGCAATTAAGTAATCTTACTGTTTGTGTATGTTAATTATAAAAATGTATAAAATTAAGAACTATAACCTTGAAAAGTTTTTATAACTATAATTACATTTTCCTTGATTCATCTGCATATGCTTGAAAAGAATCAACCCATTTATAATTTTCCTTAATCCTGCAAAAGAAAGTATCTGATTTAGGTTTCATGACTCTGTTAAAAGAGTTGCATTTTCGCATGTGCACATGTGAGCATCGTCTAATGCGATTGTTGGAAAATGCAAACATCCTCGAATGCTAAGTATATTTAGCTAGCCATCTGAAGGCCATGGAGCAGTTCTAAAATAGAAATGCTTGCTTCAGCACTAAAAAACGTTCCTGACTTGAAATTTAAGTAGACCCAACAACGTTCTTCTTGATTATCATGAGGCAGCTCAAGAGGAAATCTGTACTCAATGAATGGTGTCTTTTATAGCTTAGATACTGAGCAAAGTTAATTATATAATGTGTACTTCACTCCCTCTTTTAGGTGCCTTTCAAGTTATATGTAGATCATTGATAATGACTCAAAAATGAAAGTACTGTTACTATTACTATAATTAAGAAAATATTAATATTTTACATCCTTATGCTAATAATGTTTAATGAACTCAATGGCATAAGCCAGTACTGGGCCACACTAATTTGATAATTATCTTTACCAGATATACCTGTGAAAGAGGCAATCTCCATGGATGGCTTGCCATATTAATAAGTTTATTTTCCACAGCAACTTGAGGCTCTGAGACTCTCTCTTAATAATTATATTGATGTGGGGAAAGGACACTAGTTGATGTTACTCTGTTAATTTGAATTGTTTTATTCTCTTAATTTTTATATCTAGAATACAGTGTTAACCAGTAACAAAATGATCACTGAAACTTTATAAGAGCTCTAAACCATTTACTGACTCTGAAGAATATTAAACTACAATTAGTAGATTTAAAGTATTATAAATACTTCTTACTAGGATTACTTTGCAAAGATTTTATAATTCATTCATGCAGTGACTCAACATATAAATTCAGAAATCAGATGCTAACAAGGCCTAGGAAAACACTGGGATATAAATCAGGAACCCTGTGGTCAAGGTCAACTTCTGCATCTGAAGGACTAGAAAGTTTGGCCAACATCCCAACCTTTATTATTTACAAAGAAAATAAATGAACTAGAAAAGTGAGCTTCTTAATAATACTATTCCATAATTTGAGAACATAAGGAAGTAATAGGAATGGTTTTATATTATTTCTACTTTATATATATATATATATATATATATATATGTGTGTGTCTAATTGTGATATATGGACCCAGCTTCCCATAACCCATCCACCACTGACAATTAAAATTCACCAGGCCACTCATTTCTTCCACATTCATCTACTCAGCACAGCTGCATATATAAACTTAGCAATTAGTTCTAATATAGACTCAAAATTATTTATATAGAAAGTAAATATTTTAAAATAAAATATTAACTTTATGCAAAAAATATCTCAAGAAAATAGTGGATTTTTCTGTGTCATGGTGTAAGAAAGAACCTGGAGAGTATGAGGCTAGAAAAACCCAAGGACTCCTATAACTAGTAGTGGTATCTTAGATATGCTAGCTTAGCCCATGAAGTAAGAAAATTCTCTCCTTGTTCTCTGTTGCTTATGTGTGTAAATCATGAGGTAGATCAGACAAAACAACTCATTTTTAGCTTTCCAGCTTTTCCTATAATCACCTGTTTTAGCACCAACTTAAATTTATTTCTAAATGATCATCAGTATATCATTAGACCATATTAACTCATAAAGAAATCTAAGTCAATACCCAGAAAAGAGTCAAGGCTGCTTGTCTGTGCCTCCCATAACACAGCAGCCTACACTGCCTGGAGTTCCGTTCTTCCTTCCTGGCCACTTCTCCTCTCTTGATCATTTCTTTTTTTGACTAAGCTCTTCCTTTCCTCCTTCTGTTTAGGCTGTTCTGTGGCCCTCTTCTACGGCTTTGAAGTTCTAGTTCTTGATAGAACTGTTGCATTCCTATAATTTCCCATTAACCTGACTCATTTCTTTTTCTCTCTAATACCCAAAACATAACTACATTAAATACATGCCCATGTACATAGTCAATAATATTAAGTGTATTTTCCTCCAGTTGTCTATTCTATGATATGCTATTAGTTTCATCTTTGGCCTATGATATAAATTTGCCTGATTTTCAGGCCTTCAAAAGTATATATTTAAACATATGAATACACATCCATCTATATCAAGCTGTCCCATAGAAATATTCTTTCCACCCTTCATCTAAATCATTAAACAGCCTTTCTTTTCCACCTGAAGATTACCTGCACCTCAGTCTCTGATAAACTCATTGTTTAAACACTCAGTGAGAAAGGTTGATTTTATTTGTTTGCTTGTTTGCTTGGAATTTTTAAATTCAGGACACTAGGAAAATTGCTTTATATCTAAGAGTAGAAAGAGCGAAACAAATAAGTGTGACATCATTGTCATCATTCACTGTGTGTGTTTATACAGATAAATGTGAATTTTTGCTTTTCTTTATTTAAGCAGTGGACTGCCTTGTCTGTAGTTCTTGTTGTCTACAACACAAAACACTTTGCTTGTTGCTCCCAAATGAATATTGTTCAGATTAATTCTTTCTGGAAAACAGTTGCATATTTAATTAGTCAATGTATCATTACAGGTAGAAGTGACCAGTGGATGTGTTTGCAGAAAGTAGCACCCTCATGATGAAAAGTCTGTCTTTTCAATGGCTTGTAATAAGATGTTCCTGTGAATTAGCTATATAGAAGGGTCATGCACATTGGATTTATAATCACAAATATTATATTTTCCAAGACTTAAAATGTAATTCATCATTATTATAAAAAAGATTTGTGATTGCCTTACTTTTGAAAAGGTGTTGGAAAAATTATTTCTGTGACTATATTTCATTGTGGTATAATGGTCCAATGTTCAAAATTTTAAATACTTCAATGCAACTTACAGAATTTCATATCATTAAAGTATTGACATACTTCTTAGCTGAAGACTTTATGGGTGTGAAATTCTGTTGTATTTTCATTAACAAGATTATTTGTTTTCTTGAGTTAGATCTTAAAAAATTGAATATCTTGGTCATCATAGACTTGCTGTATTAATTAATCTTTGCAGCAATTTTTGAAAAATAATAAGTAAAAATGCCATTGAAAGCCATGCATTCTTTATTCAGTGATAGTCTCCCAGCCTCCATTTATTCATGCTTAGAGGCCTGTAAACATTTTGATGCACTATTGTTTAATAATACGTGTGAGTTATGTGTCTCGGCTTGTGAGCACTACTTTTGAAAACTTGGTTGTCATGGTTACTTTTGTTACCATTGGCCAACTAACATTAAGCCTTTCTTTTTTCCTTTTTTTATTTTTATTTCTTTTATTTATTTATTTTGTGCTGCATTAAATGGAGCAGTAAACCTGACAGGTGAGGAATAGAGACTAAACCCTTTCCATGCTCAGTAGGGAAAAAACTAAGATACAGGTAGACTTGAGTTGATGATCCCACCTAGCAAGTGGAAGCTGGACAGAGCCTATACACAGGTGATAATTTGGATATTGAAATGATGATTAAGGATATATTTTGCCTTTATGAGAAGAAAACAATGCTTGTCCTTAAAACTTAATTTAGAAACCAGTAAAGCAAGTCTCTGAGTTTTGTGTTCAGGGGTAAATGAGTATCTGTGTGTTTTAATGTGTCTACAGGTTGGAATTGTGAGTTGTCCTGTAGACCTTTTGTTTCGTTTGTTTGTTTGTACCCCTTAGTGAACACTCCTACCAAATCCAATATTATCCCCATGTCACCTAGCCCTGATTAGCGATAACAATTACAATAATAGCTGAAATATATTGATGATGAATCCAGACTGCTCTATAGTTTTTAACTCATATACATAACGCATGCAAACACACATATCTATTGATATAAATACTTGATTAAAATTCAACTAAAAGAACTATTTCAAAGGTTATCCGTTGTCTTGCCCACAGTACACTCAGTGGCCTTTGGTGTGGCAATCCTCTGCCAACAACACAGGAATCATTATTCCCCAAGGATTTCCAGAAATATAAATTCTTATTTATCACCTGACATGACTAAAACTAAAGGTCTCAACTTTGACACAGCATCCTGTGTTTTAGAATCCTCACAACTGATGTTTGTACACACTTAACTTTGAGAATCACTGAATTGATTTCTCTAAGACAACCCTATGTGGCCCAGAAGGCCAGAGTGAAATGTAATTGCAGGACTGTTAAAAACTATAGGAGAAGGTCTTCTTTCATGGACTCTGTAAGTAGCCATTAATAGAGCAGAAAAGTTCAAATAGTTTTGGGTCAGCCCAAGCATATAGCACCTTGAAGCTCCTTCTTGTCCTCTGGTTCTATTATAACTTATGCAGGCACTTTATAATTTATACTTCTCTCTTGTACTCGTGTTACAGAGTCTGACCAAAACTTAAAACATCATCTTCTTTTTCATCAGTGAACGAATTGAAATTGGTCTGTAGTTGATACTCATTCAGATAGATTTTAGAATGTAATTAGGGACATCAAAACAGCTAAGTCTGAACTACTTTCTTAAGTATTGAGTAGAGATTTTATAGAAGGAGTTGAATTCAAAACTTGTTTCCAGACCATGAATACAATCTTCTAAACAATTCAATTTGCCCTGATATCCCACCACATTAAGGGCTATGTAAACAGGAGTATCAAGTGATCTTTGGTTTTCCCTTAATTACACAACTTCTCTGTATAGCACACACTTATCAATTTACGAAGTAAACTGGAAGTAGAATTTGATAGCTTTAATAGGAAAAGAGCAGTACATAGAATTTAAATGTTTCTAGCCACTGTAGTTTTCTAATTAAAAATTAAATAACAGAACCTTGAAAAATTGTCCACAAATTCCTATGTCTCACATTTGTGCTAGGCCAGGTATAGACTATTTCATCCCTTTCGTAATTTAGGATAGTAAGTTGAAAAAAAGTGAACTACATAGGATGGTTACTGGTCATAATGATTACTGTTTCTTCTCACTATTTCTTAGACATACTTTGTATGTTTGAAAATCTCCAATTTTAGTAAATAAGTAGCTACCAGTAGTATGGTTATAAGCAGCCATAATCATGCCTTTGGTTTTCATCAAAACAAAGCTAAAGCAGTCTTTGATCTTGGGGGTCATCTCATTTGAGCAGTCATAGTAAAAATAAATTAGCTATTAGATGTCCCGAAGCTTGTTTCTGTCCATCATGAACCCCAATTACATGGAATGTATGACTTGTAAGTAATTTTATTCCCTTACTATGATCTTTCCAGGGCTTCTATTCTAACAATGGATGTAATTTCCAACTTTCCTACTACCAAAAAAAATGCTGAATTTCCTTAGAGAATGTTCCCGCAGCATAGCCATTGTCACTCAGCCTGGCCTCTGGGAGAAAGATAAGGAGGCTGTTCGATAATTCTCTCAAGAGTGTTGCAGTTGCCTTGCTTAGATATTTCTAAATCTGTTTTTCCACACCCTTGAATAAGTAGCAGCAGAGTTATTTGGAATAGAAGAAAGGTGCAGGTTTTAGTCATTAGGTTTGACATATCAATAAAGACGTATAACTGTGCCTACTTCTTACAAAGGCCCAAGCCTTGGAAAAGCCCTGATATGTGACATAAAAAGACAAGCTGTAGTTTTTTTCTGAGATCAACTGGTTAGCTGAACTCCTGACATTTATTAAGCCATGGAAATGTAGCATCTTCAACGACAAAATCAGTATCCCAACATTATGAGACTGATACCCATGGCATGATTGCAGTGGAATTTGATTATCTAGTCCCTCTTTTCATATAGTTTCTAAGCTCCTGTCTTTTTTTTTCATTGCTGTCACTAACCTTCCACTTCCTCTTTTCATTTTCTTTTTTATTCCATGTAACTGGAGATGCCAGTACCTTGGGCACAATTCAGAATCACTATACTCCTCAGATTGACAGTATAGCTTGGCTTGACAATACCTTCTATACTAAGGCTGTCTGTGACACCTTTAGTTAGTAAAATGAAGTCCTGAGATAGCTTAATTCAAGGTACTTAGAGAGGACGTTACCTAATAGAATCCATTACAGAAAATGCATTGCATGAAGGATATTTCCCTAATAATTTGAATTTCTGTTAATCAAGTGCACATCCTCTTTGTGTCAGTCTGCCCCTTATCCCCTGGTTATTTTTATTTTGTAAAGATGAATAAAAAATTAAGGAAATATTTTCTGGCTAATCTAGATATGGGAAGAGCAATGCTTGCTAGTCATGTATAGCATAATCCTATGAAAAAATACAGGAATACATAAATACATTTAACCATACCTTTTTCAAAATAAGAATGTTTATGTTTCAAGTAAGGATGAGATGCTATAACTTCTATTATAGTATGGATACTATATAATATATACATATATATTATATATACACATACATACATACACTGCTGGTATCAATATTTAGAAAAAGGCCAATCTGAAAAATGCTTCCATTTGCTACATGGAATTCTCATCATACTCTCTAAAAGCAATTATTTGGGTTTGGGAGAAAATGGATAAATGAATTCTATGGAAAAATACTAACATTTATTACTTGAAATTTTGTTTAAATTCCATTATGGCGGCTTAAGAAAGTACATCTAAGTAAGTTAGCATTGAAAGAGAGAAATGATGCATTATGGTCACATTTATAGAAAACCTTATTGTGGTATCTTGAATAATCATCATAGGAGTTGGCAATTCTATAAAATCAAATTAATTTTTTCTTGTCTTTCTGTGATTGATTGCCATTAACAAAATAATAAAGATTGTTACCTAATATCACTGCTCACACCCACTGTTTCTTTCCAGTGTGAGAAAGGAAAGAGACATTTGTCTTTTGTGGTCCTGACTTTCCTCCTATGCATTTAGGATAACAAAAATTTAGACATGCATTTACTTAAGTTACCACAATAGATCTGTATTTTGTAGTCACCAGTGACATATTTAAAAAGTGAGAGATAGAAAGGGGAAGGTAGGTTGAGTTGTTTACTTTGAGGTCAGGAACTTTTCCTGTGGTAAAATGTTACGTTTGTCTTCTAGTGGCATAGAATTCTATTCTCCACAAATACCAGTAGTAGACAGGACTATTGAGCAAGTCTAAAAACACCTTAACAGTGTTCCTTGCAAACCCAAAGACAGATGACCTGAATTGATTTTTTAGTTTCCAAAACTGAAGAATTCATCCACATTGACAAAACATGTGACACTAAGGAGCCCCTGTAAGCTAACAGAAGAGCACTTGAACAAGGTCACAAAGGTTCAGGGAAGAATAATTTAAGGAATGGTTCATTGCTTAGTTCTTTGTTTTACTTGTTTTAGTCTTAAATCTTGATTTTTATCCCCTATAGGAAGAGGGCAGAGTCTGAGTCCAGAAAAAGCAGCTTACCAAACAGTAAGGAGGTCCCTTCACATCACCCAACAGACCCAGTAGAGCTGAGGCGCCTTAACTTTCAAACACCAGGTAAGTGGCCACTTCATCTGTCACAATGTCTTGGTCCAGTTGGCATTGTCCTGAGAAATGGCATATCACTTAATTTTGAGCCATTTTGTCCATCCTGATTGTTTGCTTTAATATTGTTGGCATTCACATATATGTACAATAGAGAGGAATTTAAGTGCTTTATGAAATCTGAAGTGGGAAGGTAAAAAGAAGGATGTATAATATTTCCTAGTCTTTAGAAAAGTATCATTTTAATGGAAGTGACACAACTTACTTACATTCAGTCTGGCTTTTCATCTTATAAAGTAGTGTATGAAAAAATAGATGAATGAAATTAGCTCTCATTGGGATATGAATTTCATGCTTCGCTGTCTATGTTTATGGTACTATAAAAGAAGAATGGAGGAAGTGAAAACAAAGAAAAGAAAGACAGGAGAGGTAGAAGAAAGAAAAGGATGAAAGGAAGGAGTGAACGATTTCATGTCTTTTAAATTTTTAATTATACTAAATTTTACTGACCAGTGTAGGTATCATGCTGTAGAAACATTTGAATAAATTGAGATAGAAAATATACTTTTTCATAGAATAAAGAACATTAAGTGCTTCAACAGAGAAAAAACACAGTATTCTGATGAGTTTTCTGTGTAGTTTTATAATAACATTACTGCAAGACTAGTTCTACTCTGCTTTCTTCTGACCAAATTGTTTATGTCAATCAAATGTCAAATATCAAATGGTAGAGAGAACTAAAAACATCACACTGAGCGGTCCTATCATAGTACCTTCCCACAGTGAGCAAAACACTGTGTAAAAAGTCTTTAGGATTAAACTTTGGTTGTAGTAATACACCCCACACTGCTGGCATTGTTCTTTTGCTTCTAATTAATGTCTGAATGCTCTAACTCCCAGTGTGATGCACTGTAGGTATTAAGCTGTACATTCTCAACGAATTGCTTTGAACTGTGAGAATGCATGGCTTATTGTGTTTAACATACTTTTTTGCATATAGATGAACAGAGTAACTACTGAGTCTTCAAATGAAAGAGCTTTTCCACATTTCAAGGTGGCTGGCTATATAATCATCACAAATGTTGAGTAGTTTAAAATTTTGAGTGAAATGAGGTTAGGGTTCTTTAAATTTGCCTTTTTGAAGCCAAGCATATGCTTTCATAAGCATAAATGGCAGAGCAAATGTTCACAAAATGGAAACCCTTCTGTGTACACGTTTTACATGACTGATAAAGATAAACTGTCAACTTGTCCAGGATGGGTGTTAAGTCTCCCTTGTGGTGTTCTTTTAAGGAAATTTGATAAAATGGATAGAAATAGTAACTTTTGATTGGCTTCATTTTAAAATCAAAATATACAGACTACTATAAGAATAAATTCATCATCATTGTTATGAACCCAGAAATTTATTTGCTTTTTCTGTACCCTAACAGAATTCATAGAGGTCCCCAAAAACCACAGCACTGTAAGATATTCCTTATCCCCAGTAATCCATTGAGGAGAGAGATTCCTCTCTGCTGCTGCTGTAAACTGCTTCAGTGTGAAATGTGATCTGTATTGAAAGCAAACTTGGCCTTATAGCAGACACAGATTCACAGTACATCATTGAAAAGTAGGCAGATAGTGGGGATATCAACAAGAGAAGCACATGTGAGTGTTGCTGCTCTCTTCCTATAGCCTGACAGCAGTCAAAAGAATATAGCCTGAGAGGTAGCCATTTGTCATTTGTCAAGAATGCATCAGGTACAGATGTTGATGAACAAGAAAACAGCTATGCCCCTCCCAACAGACCCAATATTCAAGTGTCTTTTATGCCTCTAATTTTTGTACAAATGTGGCAAACCCAAAAATCTAAGAATGTATTTTTTTAATGCACATAGGACTGTCATGTCAGATCCCTTATAAAGAAAATATACTAAATTCAAATTTTCATAGGTTCCAGTTGACATATCATTGCTGACTTACTAAAAAATTTACTGAATTAAAAAATGGAGACTTAAGTGTATATTTATGGTATCATTTAACTGAAGTTACCCTTGTTACTGAACAGAGGGTTGTGTAAAGTGGAAAAATGTAATGAAGAGGAGGAAACAAAATGTAGTAAAGAAAATAACAGAGCAGAAGAAATGGTCCTACCCCACCCAGCACAAATCTCATGCAGGAAGCCTTGTCTTGTGCTGTAACTTGAAGGACAGATTTAGTTAAGCTTCATTTGTTTCTGAAATAAACTCATTTCCTCCAAAGCTGTATGGTGCTTAAGTCCTAAACAATTGGCCCTTTACAAATGAAATCAACCCTACTGTAGATGTTTAATATTTAGTAATATGGACATTTGACTCAGTCAGTTTGAATTTCCACCATTGACTGCCTTAGTAACATGCCAAAGTGTAAAAGCACAAGGTGGGGATATTAACTTTCTATATATTTTTGCTCTCCTCTTATTGAAGCAATAATTTTCTCAGGTGATCACTTAGAGTGTTCCTTAGTTAGATTTCATTGACACTATAATTCTACTTATTTTGTTCTTTAAATTTTCTGTAATTCATTAGGTGAAATATGCTTTTTCTGGTTTATACCTATTAATCTGTAATTACTTATTCCAAAATAACATTAACAGTTGAAGATATTTGTTAATGGCATGCATAAGTGTGAAATTAATAACCTATGTCTTCACTCCTAAAAATATGACATTCAGTGAAATAAGAAAACTATGATTTATATACCAACGACCAACTGCAGAACATCCCCAAGAAAGCAGGTGATGTCACATGTGACAGGCTATTAGGAATGATAAAGTAGCAAGCAAGTACTACCTGAGACACTCCATCAGCTGTGCAGAATAGAGGAAAGTTCATTGCTAAGCCTTCTGATTTTATTTTAATTTTCTTTAAAAATATTTTGTGTGTGTGGGTGAAAAGTAAGTTACATTTTAAGTTATTTATTCTCATTATAAAGTCTACAATTAAGAAGTCAGATTTCTTTTTTAATTCTGGCACATTTCAGTTTTCACATGACATCATTCTTATAGTTTAGCAGTACCACAGAAAAATTTTGATCATAAGGAAATCAGAATTTTACCCACTGATGTTCAGCTATGCAGAATTTTGGGTTACCATTCTTGTAAAATTTTGGATAGGAATCTAATCCCAGTGTGAACCTTGTACTCAAGCATCTAAGGAAAAGGCAGGATGGTTCTAACTGTGGGAACTGAATACAGGCTCTCATTCTGTCAAGATCATCCATGACTGTGTATTTATGTCTCAAAGTTCAAAGTGCAGTATATAGACACAATGTATTTGGGAGAACCTAGGCTACTTCATCTTTAAGATAATTAGAGATTACATGAGTGAGTCCTCAGTTATTGATGTGGTGGGCTAGACAGCATTCTATGGGATGAACAGTTAGATGACTTCTTTCTAACACCAATAGTAACTTTATAGCAGTAAAATGAAACCCGAATAGAGGTATGTCAGTATCATTCCCTCAGCAGAATAAGGTGGGCAGGATGAGTTAAAGAAAAACGGAAGTGACAGTAGATGGATGTATTTCAGTTATTAACCCCTTGGTAACTTTTAAAAATCTTTAAGTTCTATGGAAAAGGGCGATAGATTCAATTATGAAAGAAGCTTTTAAAAGAAACCTTAGGACTACTTAGATGGCTCAACAGATAAAGATTTGTTCATTCAAGCCAGACAACCCGAGTTCCACCCCAGGACCCATAGGAGGGAACCTACACATGTACATATACACACAAATAGATTAGTTAATAAACCAGAAATTTTTGGTAAGCCTTGCATGCCTTTTGCTAGAAGAAATGCTTTGTGAGTTAGGGATGGTTGCCAGGTAAGCTGTGAGTTAGGCAAAACTGAACTGTGTCTGTTAGCCTGCACTGCAAAGAAATACTGCACTTTTCCTTCATTGTAAGTTCTGTAGCCTACATTAACAGTATACCTGGCTTATATTTACAAAAGCAATACATATTTCTAAGGGAGGAAATTTCAGAAAATTTAAAATCATGCCTCAAATATTATTCACTGTTATTATTTAAGTTTTTATATGCTCGAACATGTTGATAATTTAAGTTGAAATTCAAAGGCATTTTCAAATAAGAATACATTTTAACTCATGAATTTTAGTTTTTCTTTTAATCACATGTAAAATAAGAAATGATTTTTAATCATTACTCTGATTTTACCTATCTATCTGCCTTCCAAGGTTCTACCCATGCCTTTTCTGAACTTAAGTCTGTGTGCACATACACAGTACATGTGTCAATAGTGGACCAGACAGACTGTTTTCTGGCTTAATTTTGCAATGCCAACAGGAGCCTTTCCGTGTTAGAGTAGGACATTGTTTCTCATTTTTGACAGTTCACACTGTCGATGTCATGCTGTTCTTCAGATTTCAACGCACATTAAGCCCACCCTGTTTATGGAATCTGCCTTTTGTGTCTTGTAGTTCATCTCACACCACTGTTCAGTCTGTGCATGTCAGATGCCAGAGAAAGGGATACCAAAGGCATTCTGATAAAGACTACCAGTTGCAGACTTTTTTTAATACTGTAAAGTTTATTTGCTGATAATTTTCCCTCTCTGTTCCATGGCCACTAGAATGGGAAAAAGTGAGTAAGCTGAAGGACATTGTGAAAAGCTAAGAGTGAATAAGGGGCAAAAAACAGATGTGTGTTCATGTTTGTGCATCTTCCCAGCAATGAAAATTGAATTGACTGTTTGAGAGAAGTCTGTGTTCGGTCCAGTAGAGAAGAAAAATAAAGGAAGGGCAACTAATAGTGTGGGGCACAGGTCCAGCCACTACCAACATGACAGCTTCTGCTCCCCTATTTTCCCCCTAAACACAACAAAGGGAGATTCAAAAAAGCAACGAACAGTGCAAAGCCATGCCCTCAGCTCTTAAGGCCTCCTTCCACTATGGGGCTGAACTTAGTGTGTTTTTCCTGAAAGAAAAAAATGTGGCTGGTAGGTGATTGATGGTCTCTGAAAACCAAACATAAACTCATAAAAAGTTAATGTATCAGAGATTGTGATCAGCAGCCGACTGCCTGCACAGTAGCCAAATTGATTTGGAGAGGTCATGCTGCAGCTTCCCTCATCCATTGGTGTTAGTAATTGTACCAATGCTGATAAAACCCACATTTATTTGTACATTTTTATTATCTTCATGGTTTAGTATAAGTAAATATGTGCATGCAACCCAACAATAAAACATCCCTGCCCTGTATTTTATATTGGTAAAACACTGATTCATTGACTCAGAATAGTACATTTTGGATATAAAGGAATATGGTTTGTTCAAATCCCTCATTCTCAGAAATCCTACGAAAAATAATGCTTACCTGACAAACACTCTTGGGAAATATTTTATTAAGGATATTACTGACTAAAATTGAGTAAACTTGTCATATTACCCTCAAAATAATTTTATGTTATAAATCAAAGTTCTTTTTATGTTTTATTTATTATTAATTTGTGAAACAGGTTTACAGAGAATTTGTTTTTATCTCATTTGAAGTAGTATGCAATTTATGTTAAAATGTGACAGATCTTTAAAGAAATGAATTTCTCTCAATGGCTGCTAAGTCAGATATACTCATGACAAGGTCATTGATTTGATGAACAGATTATCTTCTCCTTAATTCACATCAACTAAATGTTCCCCCCAGTTTTATCACTGACTATTGTCAGACAAAACCATAGCAAACTGCTGAGATACTGTAAATGCACATTTTCCGTGACAGCAAAAATCATGTATTGCCATTAATCCTGGCCACAAAAACTGCTCTTAGCAAACTTAAAGGGTTTCTACAGGCATTTAAGTAAAAATTAAGTGTTTAAAGTAAATAAAGCAAGTGTGAGTTAAGTATTCAATATATAAAATGCTAGGGACCAAAATTTTTTAAGATAGAATTTTCCCTCCATTTTGGTATATAGTTTGTTTTTCTAACAGATAATAACTTTTTATGCATGTACATTTGGTTTGTTTGTTTGTTTGTAAACTGGATATTGAACTGAGTTCTTTCTGCATGCTAAGTACTCTTTCACTGAACCACAACCCTCAACTTATTTTTTAACATTTGTGTATATGAACTGAAATATCTTTGAGCTAGAACCCAAGTGTGTTAATTTTGTTTCATAGCTAGAAAGTAGGTTTATGTGATATTTTGCTCTGCCTGTATTTCTACTGCTGCCTATCATATGAGGTTAGATGTGGAGTTTTCCACTTATGTATCAAATCAAGGTCAAGATAATTCAAATATTGGAGGTTTTCAATTTGATGTTTTGGGATGAGAAATGTGGAGGCTCTTTTGGATAAACACTTCTCCATGGACAATGTAGTTATTTGAAGCCTGAACTAAATGACAGTATATTGTAAGAATATTTTAAAAGCAAAAGCACCTCTCTACTCTCAAAATTGTTTTTCCAAGTTGCACTGCAGTTTTTAACATTCCGAGCTTATACCATTAGTTTATGGTTTCAGGAACTCTGAATGTGTTGACAGAAAGGAGTCTGCAGTGTGTACATTGTAGGGCTGAGCCTGAGTACTTTTTGCCTGCCCCCATCTCAGAACCAGGCTGAAGTCTAGGAGTTCTAAGATGCAGTGATTAGCACACTGTATTTAGAGTAGGGTGGTTTAATGATCGTTGTGTCGCCGCAGAGCTTAGGGTGCATGTCACCACCTGGACTGAAGCAGTTTGACCCTCTCAGCACTTTCATTTAATTGACACAAATACAAAAGGACGAGTTTGTTCTTTTACCAAGAGGTCATAATTTCGAAGGCCAAAAGAAACTGCAACTTCTTACTGTGGATGTCCCAGAAAGCTCTACATGAATGTGAGAGGCAAGAAGGAAATTCTGTTCGGCACAGGCCAGTTTATTTTGGACATAGCTAAGTACAGTACAGTTTGGGAAGACAAGTTTTCTGGTAACAATTATCTCGATCCCAATGCACAAGAAAGCTTACGGCATGACTACATGGAAACTCTTTTGCAACATTACTCTGTCATGAAGATGGGTTCTATAGCTTCAGGGACTATGACCTCATGTAGTTTCTGATTGAGTTAGTGCAAAAGTCACCAGAATGTAAAGTACATGTGATACCTCCCATAAGGGTGGGTTCTATTGGCTGACAAACAAAGCTAAAGAGGAAGACCTGAGAAGGGAGAGTCAGGAAAGAGATAGCAAAGGTCACCAGGTTATTCACAATAGCCACTCCCAGCATTTTAGGTATTCACATCCTTTCTGCAGAAGAGATAAACCTGTGTGCTTGTCACTCCTGGTTTTCCTAGTCCTTGTCTGTGAACACCAGGATGTCATGCCCTCTAAATCTCACCTTTGTGACCCACTGGATTGAAGAAACCTGAGGGCAGCATTGAAAACTATGAAGCTGCCACTTGATGGTTCATCAGGATGTTTAGCTTTGTGAACAGCGTCCCTAATCAGCCTCAGATTTCCACAAAAAATGACTGAGCAGAATAGCTTCCATTCGCACGTACCAGCCACTTACCGCCCATCCAGAATGATGGCTGACACAAGGGCTGAGTCTCATATTTATTGCTGCATTTCAGATAAGAAAGGTACGCCTGTCTGTCCTGAAAAGCTGAAACAGGTGAACAAAGGTAGCCCTAGACATCTGTTCCTCACAAAGAAACAAAGGTGATTGTTCCTTTGTGCAGGTGGCCACTGTATAATAGCTAATGCTCGTTGGTTATTGGCTGTGCCATTCTGACTCACACAGCCCTTGGATTCTTCCTCTGGTCTGGAAAAATCAGCTCCTATTCTAGACAGGAATCAGGGTACAGATATCAAAAAGCGTAGTAATGTGTTTACTAGTCACCATTTAGGTGACCAGATAGAGTTCCTGATCTTTTGAGTCCTATTGTGTAAAATAAAAGCACTGGACTCCATTATCTCCAGGATGCATCTCAGCTAAAAATACCACAGTTTTGAAGTTTTACTTCATGTGAGGAAGCTACTGTGACTATTATCACAAATACATACCATGTTGAAAGCAGTCATCATTTTTTTTCCTCCAGCCTATATAGTAGATTTGATTGTTGTGAAGACAGCATTAGATTTCATTCTAACATCATGTCTGGTAGATACTGTGGCCTCTACTCTGCATCTCAGGGTCAATCCACGCCTTTACAATGTGTTCGTGCTGTATGTTTATAGCTTTAGATCACTGGGGTCCTGATCCTGGAATGTCCTCAGCAGTTGTTAATTATACTTCAAGTTCTTTGCTGCTAATAATATCCAAAAAGAAATAATGCCTATTAGCCAAGTGTCACAAGAATACACAGATATTACCAGTAAAAAGTTTATTTTGTTCTCATAAATCCTGATATGATTTTTGAGCATAAAGTAGTAACAAATGGAGATACAGAACTCCTGCTGTCTTCATCACGAATTCCCATAGGGCAGGAAACTTAAAACATAAGTATCTGAAATATTGGAGGCTCTGAATTAATTGGAACAATGTGCAGCCTCTAAAAAGGAACTTTAAAATATCTCAAAATTAATGTGAAAATATTCTGAATGAACACACAGAAACACACCCATAGGCATGCATTTGGCCATGCATGTGCACGTGTAGGCACACATGCGTGCTTGCACAAATAGATACTCACATACACCTGTTTTCTTGACTGTGAACAATGGCTAGGCTTCTAGACAGAAGCTAAGCAAGTAGTACATCTGGTTTGAATCATATGTATTTTTTGAGCACTGGGCAATGAAAAACTTTCTAGATTATTTTGAAGTAAAGTCTAAGTGTTAGATAGAGTTTCTATTGCTATAATGAGGCATCATGGCCTTGGCAAGTCTTAAAAAGAAAAACATTTAATTGGGGCTGGCTTACTCAGAGGTTTTGGTCCATTATCATTATGGTGACGAGCATGGTGGTAAGAGGGCAGAAATGGTACTGGAGAAGTCACTGAGATTTCTACAACAGGATCAACAGGCAGTAGGAAGAGAGCGAGATTTTGGGCCTGGGTTGGGTGTTTGAAATCCTAAAGCCCATTCCCCACAACACACTTCCTCTAACAAGGCCATTCCTACTGCAGCAAGGCCACAACTCTTAATGCCACCCAATAAGCATTCAAATAAGAGTCTATAGGGGGCCAGTCTTATTCAAACTGTCTAACCCTTGATGATTGTTTTCTTACATGAAATAAAAAGCTTCAGATTAGAGTAATTTTGTCTCGTGTTTTATGTGAAATCACACTGATGTTGGTGTTCAGCTCTACGGATAAGCAAGGCAACATCATTATATAGAGTATGTACTGTTTTGGCTAACTAAGGAAAATTTCCCGAAACATAAATAGCAGACAACTCAAGTACATAATAGTTTTCTATTTTAAAATGATGTCCTCCAGAACTCAAATCAAATCTGCCACAATTTTAAAACTGTCTTATAGGGACCACTCCCAAAAGACCCTCGCCTGGGCAGAATCTCAATCAGTGTGGTGAAATAGTATTGTGAGGAAGGGAGATGCTCCAGAATTAATTTACTTCCATCCTTTGATCTTACATATAATGACATTGTGATATTCAATTACAAGTCCCTATGAAGTACATGTCAGAACAAAAGTAGCTTCATATTCTGTATCCTAAGGCTATGCTTCCTTTGTATTCCGTGTAGTTTTTAGAGGTTCAGCCTTTGTGTATGAAATGGCTATTCTTGTCCTAGAAATTATGTATATATGGTGCATACTGTCAAGCCCTAAGTAACAGTTTTTAAATGCTATTTATAAAGAGCTAGCACATATTTGCTTGGATTTCTCTATAACTAGCTTCCACCATAGCACTTTGAGACCACATGTTGGAAGTAAATATGTGATCACATCTTGTGTTGTTTCTTGTGAACTTCTGCTGTTATACTAATACTTTTCCCATCTCCAACTGGCTTTACTTTTGCAGCTTTGAGCAGTAATTCAGTCCCCTACGCCTCCCTGATTGGCTCTGTGTCCTCCCTCTCTAGCCAAACCACCACTCAGTCCATATATGATAATAACTCTCTCCCACGATTCGCTCGAAAAGGTCTAAACATCTTTGTCTCTATTACCTTCTCTGTTAAAGCACTGCAATGACGTCCACATCAGCCCATTTCTGTGTCCAGATCCATGCCCAGCCTAACTTCCCCTATGCTTTTGCATTTCCATTCTTTTCTCTGGGGAGTGCCTCATCTGGAGAAGCTCACTCTTAATTACTAGATTGCTGTCACCCATTTTTTCCCTCCACGGAATGTAAATTAGCTCAATATTTTCACCTATATAAAAAGTTTCAGGAAAGCCTCCAAACTATTGGTTCAAATATATAATTATATCATTGACAAAGAAAATCTACATCTAATCAACTCATTTCTGTTGGATCTCTGCCAAGATATTGGCTCCTAGAAGTAGGACCTTCACATCCATGAACACAAAGCCACCATAGATAGATCACACCTTGAAGAAGCAAAGTAGTTTTCCTTTTGTTTTGTTTTACTTAATTTACAATACCACTAATAATTTGGCATTTCAGATAAAGGAACTTAGTGGGTGACTTTTCATAGGTACCATTTCTAAAGTACCCATAAGTAATCCTGTCACGTTGTTCTAATGGTCATCCTTCCAGCCTGTTACCCTCCAGAGTGGCAGTGAGAACAGAGCATCGCCAGAGCTTCCAGTTGGAGCTCCCCACTTCTAATTTTCTACTTCAGATACTTCCCTGGGGGCATGTTAGTTCACTGTCTCAAGCCAGCTGGAATCTGTGTCTCTTAATATCCGAGTCAGCAATTCTCTCTCATGGTAAACTTGCAAAATTAATCTCAATGAGACAAGATCAAATCATGTGAACAGAGAGCAAACATCACAAAAACCCAAGAATCATCAAAATTAACAGCAGATTATTTTTAACAAACACTGTGAAATGAGTGTGTCTTCAGCTGGCCGACGGAACTAAGATGTATTAGCTCCCTGTCTGCTTTCTTTTCTCTACTTGTCTTTCCATCCATCATGTGCTCCTTTTCTCGAATTCATTTTCCATCATGGACAAAGATGTTTACACCTGGAGTAGCTTGTAGGCTTGCTGGGTGTTGACGTTTAGGACATGGCAGCAAAAACCTACTGTGTTGTTAGTGTGGCCACTTATTAATGGCTAGGAGAAGGCTGCAACCCCAGCCTCTACAATCTGCTACTAGTGGAAACATTTTTGAAGTTCAGTTTGGTTTGGTGTCAATGTGCTGTTGGTTATCATTGCCAATGAGCTGTTGTGCATGTCATTTTCTGTGTTCATATTTGCATGTGAATGTTGTCACCTGCCATGTTTGTGAAATACTAAAGTGATTCTCATGTGTCATGTTGTATGGTAAGCCCTGCACAAGCTTGCATTTTATTAGTCTTT